>NW_027526361.1:117179273-117480812 GCF_048455015.1 Haemaphysalis longicornis | reverse complement strand
CGCGGACGGCCGACGAGGGACGAGCGATCGGTGCCGCCGTAGAAAGCGACGAAAAGCGAAGGCCGCCTCATTGCTTTGCGACGTGACACATTGCATCTTGGTTTCGGCTCGCTTGCTCGCAGGGATACATTAACACAACGGCTGAGCACTCGCGAGCGTCCGATGTTGAGCTGGCTGCTGCGTCATAAGGAACTTCTTTTCTTTCGTGCTGGCCGTGTGCTGAGAGCTCCGTACAAGCCACTCAAGCGCCGGACCGGCCGGACGGCACGGGAGCATACGCTTGCAGCGCCCTCGGACGGCACTCTAGACACTGCGTTTATCGCATATGTCCATGATTTGTTCGAAGTCTGCGATAAAATTGGTGATATTGTTATCGAGACAAAGCAGTCTTCCTAATGAACCAAACTTGTATGTTGTCTTCATGGCCCCTTTAGGTGGCATAACACTGAATATTGCCGCAAACCATGCATTGGGTTTGTTTATTTATCTTTTGGTTTTACCGCCCGGCCACGCCGGGCTGTGTTTTCTGTGTGCCAAGTGAGGCGCGTGTTCATTATTTTGCATGCCGCACCCGTTATCTCTTTTGATAGGGAGAGTGTTTCGAAGTAACGTCACCAGCAGAATAAACTTCTTTCATCTGCAGTGTTCTCGACGTAATTCGACGGTTCGAGAAACACCCGCGCCAAAAGATAAATACCCGCAGAGCAGACGCCGCGGTATTCGATTCGCCGACACTAGTCTGCGCACGTCCTTTGTTGACTGGTGTTTCGCCGCCTGTGTATTCGTTTAGTTAGGGGAGCACAAGTTCGCTCCAATAAGCTTGTTTCGCCTTCAAGTCAACTGCGTCGTCTTTGGCTACGTGACAATATTCGGAACACGGGTTTACTCAAATAAAAAGAAATAATTTAGTATCTATCTCTTATTTGTATTCCGGAAGACATTTCTTTCTTCTGCGTTTGCGGAAGTAGCTCTAAAATATCCCGTTACATCAATACTTACACCTATCTTAGTATCTGTAGTTTAGGTGCCCAATGCATGTATCGCGGAATCCGTGATCCGGACTACTTTTTGATTTAGCTCCGCCCAGCTACCGAAGAACAAGTTCTTTTGTCTAGTTTAAGACCACCCGATATTCCCTCGCCTCCACGGCGCTCAAGTCCGTCCCGTTTCCGGTTTTTAGCCATAGAAAATGAAGGTGAAGTTCCATACGACTTCATAATGTTACTGGCCCTACACGGTATATGGAAGGCTCGCATGGCCCGTCGGTACAATGATGTCGATGCGAGGCCAGGGAGGGAATACTTTTGTGAAAATGTCCGCTACATAGTAGAGGTGTTGAAAACCGAGCCTACTCCACCCGAGTGGCTGACTGTGCTGGAGAGTGTGGCGAGACTACCGCCTTTTTAAACCTTACTCACTAGCAAGGTATGTGCTAGTGTTTTTTCACGTGGTGTAATTTTGTCGATGATTTGCATGTATGTATTGACCCAAACCAGGCAATAAAGAAAAAAAAAAAGTTTCCGTGGTGTAGCGGTTATCACGTGCGCCTCACACGCGCAAGGTCCCCGGTTCGATCCCGGGCGGAAATATGTTTTTTTTCTTTTTTCATTCCATAGCGGTTATTGAAGCCAAAGTTACGAACTAAACAAGGAGAACCTACTCGTCCAGCTAAACAACAGCTTCCGTTTCGGGATGTGGGGTGGTTGCCATTTTGAGCGCATCGGTTGACGGCCCAACAGTGGCAGGGGCCGACCAAAAGGCCATCAATTGGGACGGGTGCTGTCGAAGTATTTCCTTCTTTTCTTTATCGGATTAGCACTGGTGGGAGCAGTGTTGGAGAAGTCGGACATCTTGCCACGGTTTCCATTACGACGTGCGGCATGACTGTAGCTGCTTTCTGTCCAAGGTAATACAAGGAAAAGAAAGAAGGAAAGGTATGAAGATGGAAAAGAAGGAATGAAATAATGAAACAGGTGATGATTGGAGCACATGCTTAGGAAGGAAGTAAGAAAAAAAAGGAAACAAAAACAAGCTATAAAAGGAAGAACGAAGTAACAGATGAAACGAAGCACACCGTGTTCATAAATGATTCGAATCCTCATTCGATACGCTGCGCTGAACTAAAAAAAAAACCATGTCAAATGATTCGACACGTGTGCTGTTCAGCAAGGACCGTACACGTGTCGAAAGCGCTCTTCATTTAGCTAGAACGCTCCTTACCCTCCTTTCTCCATGCTTTTTTCCAATTTCGCCCCTCCCCTCGTTCAAGCAGGAGGCACGCGAGGCCTTCTACCGCATAGGGCTGACTGGAAAGTTTACACTATAAGGTTTATATTTCAGGGCCCCGCGCGCACCTGTCTGAGTGGCGCTGGCGTACAGCCAAAGGGAGGTCAAGGGGCTTGAAGGAGGGGAGGGCGGTTCGGTCTTAAACCTCTGCCTACTGTGCTGTGAGGGTGGATAAACGGCCGCTCGATAAACCTCTCTTTCATTGAGCTGTCGGGGGTCATAAAAGGCCATACCTGGGCCCACGGCTGACGAGGTGTCAAATGATGTCCTCCAAGCTACTGATCACATACACATCGTCTCCTTTTGGCATGTCATACCTGTTAAATGAATAAAGATAATGAATTATACACCAATAAACAAGCATCCAAGGGAACTTCGGGAACGGGGAAGAGAAGGCGGTTTGTCGAGCTCTCGTTCACTACCTTGCTGGCGGGCACAAGTTCGCCCGCTAAATAAACGCCTTTATTTAATCCACTACAGGCAACTCAAAGTGTCAGTTCATAGTTACAACCCATTGCTGCCGCCCGCGGGGCTCAGTGTACAGCCGCAATACAAATAGTGCCTGCGAGGACGCTACGTCGATTCTTCGTACCTGCGTTATTCCACGTTTTACCTATTCACGCGTGAAGTGGCACGGAGGATGAGACGTTACTGCAAGGGTTCGCGCTGGATGTCGCGGCGACTCATTTTTCTAGTTAAAAAGGGCGCCGTGTTCGGCAGAAACAAGGACATATATCTGTTGTTTAAATAAAATCACGCACGTGTAGTCTGTTTCCGCTTTCTCGCGCAAGTTTCCAAAGTGCATGCCACATTAGTGTCACCACGAAATGTGCCCAAATACATTTATCAATATATTTCCCATCCACGTTATTCATTTGAAGTCTGTTTAAAAATCCTTTTGATTTTACCGCCGCCTGTTCCACGTTTCGATTCTACCCACCTTTGCATTACCATACCTTTGAAAACTGCCTATGTCTCCCTTTTAAATTATTAATACAGAATTGCGCTTTCACGTTGAAGGTACATGCGAGGCCAAATATCACGCATGTAATAGGTAGTCCATAAAAGCAACATACATTTTTGTGTTGAGGAAAAACGTAGCATTTATTAATTTGCTTGACTCTATTTCGGCTCCAAATGACGATGTTTACACCGAAAAAAAAGGGATTTTGCTACTAATTTACTTGCCGAAACTTCCCCGCATGATGTCGCTTTTAAAATACTAAGAAGAAAGTAACTTGTTAACCCCATGGTACCATTAAAGCGGCAGAATCAAAAGTGCAATTAGGTTTATTGAAGGCATGTCTTCATTTGGTGGCTTCCGGTCGCACAAACTAGTCCCGGGGGCGTCATAGGAGAACGCGAGAAGGGGGATGGTGGGTCGCCATCCTTTCATCTGCTTCCATTATTATACAGCTTAACTCTTTGAAGTTAACTCTTTGGAATTGGAACGATTGTTAGTTTCGTGTTGCAACCTTTCAAATAAATCACTGTTTTTTGCCTTCATTCAAGTCTCTCCCGCGCAGCGTTGACTGTAGTCTCCATAAAACTCGTCTCGCCACCATCCACAATTTCTGCATCAATTAGGGAACTACGCTATTCCGAGTGATCTGACAAGAGTTGCGTGAGTTTGGTCCTGTTCCCTTCTACACCCGTCTGCTGTGTGCTCACAAAGGGCTCCGTCATGTCTTCAGCTGGCCAAAAGATCGTCTGTTCCCGTACAAACCAATTTCTCTTTCCCCAACGATCTAAAATGGCTTTACTATTGTACCCAACCATGAGGCAAAGGTAATTAGAAGGATAAGAATGGGGTGGAGTGCATACGGCAGACATTCTCAGATAATGAATGGTAGCCTACCATTGTCTCTGAAGAAGAAAGTGTATGACAACTGCATCTTACCGTACTCATCTACGGGGCAGAAACTTGGAGGCTCACTAAGAGGGTTCAACTTAAATTGAGAACGACTCAGCGGGCAATGGAGCGGAAGATGATAGGTGTAACATTAAGGGACAAGAAGAGAGCGGAGTGGGTCAGGGAACAAACGCGAGTTAAGGACATCTTAGTAGAAACTAGAAAAGAAATGGACGTGGGCAGGGCATGTAATGCGAAGGCAAGATAACCGTTGGTCATTAAGGGTAACAGAGTGGATCCCTAGAGAAGGCAAGCGTTGCAGGGGGCGGCAGAAAGCTAGATGGCAGATGAGATGAAGGAGTTTGCGGGGTTAAATTGGTCGCAGTTAGCACAGGACCGGGATAATTGGAGAGTAATGGGAGAGGCCTTTGCCCTGCAGTAGGCGTAGATAGCCTGGTGATGATGATTGTTTAGAAGGGCTGTCCGTCACCATCTTCATGTCTTCGCTCTCCCACGTTTACGTCTACGTTCAGTAGTCACATCCGTAAAATATGTTTCAAGGACCGTATTGGGGCTTCACATGCTGGAGCATGCACCTAGGCTGTTAAGAGGCACGCAGTATTGGGGGACTACGGAATTATCTGGACTCCCCGGGCCTTGGACGTGCGCCGAAACCTCTACGCGATTGCGTTGTTGTTTTGCTTCATCAAAAAAGCGCGGCCGCCGTGGGCAAGAATCGAAACCAGGACCTCGTGCTCACCTCTACAACACATCACTTTCTTATCCCTCCAGTGATCTTAACGGCGAAACTAAGGCTTTTATCAACCTTAACCGCATATGCAGGTGGGCGGGAGGGGGAGGGGATGCTACTGTCCTTTCTCTCATTCGACGTTTTGTGACTCGGTCTCTCTGCGATGGAGCTGGCCGTCGACTGGGGAACGTACAATGGTCATCTAAGTACCACAGCGGTGACCGCTCAAGATCAGTACCTTAGACGTACACGTATCCGTGCACAACAAGGTAGTCTTGGAAGTAAGCTTGGCAGAAGTGGTCTGAGCGCGGTTTTGTTTCGAGAGGGCAGATTTAAGTAAGGTCTTCTCTGTCCGGCCAACGGTCCCGTTTCTGGTGTAACCGCCGTATTGATGGCGCCACCTCTGCTGCAGGTGTGATTACGTTTCCAATTTGGATTTAACGGGGTTTGATAAGCTATCAACGGAAGTTAACCTCGTTTTCTATCCGGGCTTCTAGTACCATCGAGGATGCGACTAGATCTTCAAGCGAACGACTTAACTACGACAAGAGGAGGAGGTGGAGGCAAAACGTTTATTGAGCGAATGCGTCCTCGGCAAGCGCCGGTTAGCACAGGAAATGGTTCACGATTGGCAATCCGGGCTCCGACGGCAGCCCTATTGGCCCTTGCTTCTCACACGCTTTATACTTTTCCTTTGAAACCTTCATCGAGGACAAAGGTCGCTCCTTTGTCCACTGCCAACTGCCCTGTCGATTCCCAATACCTCTTATGTCAGAATGCGTGAGCAATTTAACTTCAACGGAAGCTTAGGTGCGCCGGTAATTTTTTCAAAGTTAGCGCGCATGGCCGGTTCGCTTCCTCAGCCCGGGGCCCTATTCTCGACTGCGTGAATTCGCAGTGAACTGGGAATTCGCCGGAAGCGTTCTCTGATTGGATTTGCTACAATTCAGCGGGCTGCTACTCTATGCGCGCGCGTTGGTGTAGTGCGGTGAACTTCTGTGTTTTGCTAAAAAGCCCACTTTCTTTGAACATGTTACCACATGCGCCAGCCGCGTGGGGCCCAATCGCGGTGGCTACGCCGCGGCAGTTGCAAAATACAAAACAAACTGCTCTAGTGGAGGCATGTAGAGACGTGCATCTGCGAGCGGAGTCCAGATTTATCTCTAATGTATGTAAATGGCTTAAAGCCATTTCTTTATTTTTTCAAGCAAATCTAAAGAAGTTCTGCGCTCCGGTGCGGGATAGGTTCTGACAGGCGATAGTTCGGTCTCTGTAAGCACCGGCTCAGCCACGCACTTGAGCTTCCGCTAGTTTCGCAGTCCAGCGGATTTTGCACTTCTCCGTGTGGTGGCACAGCGGCGGCCGTTTTCGCACAGGGTTCTGCTATAATTCTTGCGAACCGAGCACTGTTGGTGTATGAATTACGGCCAGCGCACCCTCTTACTACATGTAGCGACATTGCTGAACACTAAATGCTGCCTCGAAGCACTCACCCGCCAGGAGCTGCTGACCCGCCGTCTAAAGAACAAGAAACCACCATCCACAAACTCCAAGCAAACGCGTTCCCACACCCCACGAGACTACACGCCTATTCTTACCCCCACACTCGGCCTCTCCCGCCTTCTCAAGGAGCCCACCTGTTTCTGTTCGAACTGCCCGCCTTCAAGATTTCCCAAGCCACAAACACTCCACCTTCTACTCCGACTTCACCCTCTTCACGTAGATTCTTCCTGCCCAAATAAAGACTGTGCTCCTCTGTCTTTCTCCTAGAGTCTTTTTTGACGCTTCATCATTCGTCGAATGAGAGTGATAGTTTGGCTTACATTTGAAGTAATTTCAGAAAAAAAAAATCGTTTGCTCTGTTGCGCTGTATGATGAGACCAAGTATTTTTATGTTTTTGGTAGTTATGACGCTGTTGGGGTCAAAATGAAGTCCCCGGGGGGGAGGGAGGAGGGGGGGGGGGGCTTCTGATCGATGCTTCGCTGGCAAAATGAGGAGCTGAGAATTGTCAGGGGAACAGACGTTGAGGCCTGCTATACGCGCGCCTTCTTGACAACCACATGTGCACAAGTTGTAAGGTTTGCTCTATAAGGGTGTCGCTACCGCTCAGTACCCGGAGTGTTAGTCATCCGCATAGAAGATAAAGTGAAGGCTTTCCATCTTTTCCGGTATGTTGAGAAGGGCGCAAATCAGCAGCAGGGGAGACTGAAGTGCGGTCGGTGTTGGTATCGCTTGCCCCGCGGAACTGCGCGAGGAATTCGCTTGACCTTGCCGAAGTTTGAAGGTCAGAGGCACGCTACCAGGTGTTTCCTGGGTTTGTACATAAAGTAGTATGCTTCGCTTAAAAATGTACCACCACGGGATTTTAAAGCAAAGCTTTCTACTTCTACCAGCCATCGGTTCCTTCTTGGCGTGCGGGACAAGAATCTCCTAACGCAGCTGAAGAGGTGGAGGGCAGTTTTCACTCACGGAGCACAGTGTAGATGGCGCTGTGAACACGCGCTATTACCCAGCGTTCCCTGAGAGCAGGCGGGCGCGACGGCGGGAACCATTTCGTCGGCTTTAGCGTCTGCTTTAGGTGCGGTTGTTTTGGGCCTGTTTTGGCGCAGTTTCGCGTCCACGGCGCGCTTGATTCACACGGCTTGATAACTTGTTTGACAGCACCTCTTTGGTAACCCGGACGCGACGGAATAAAATGGTCGTACGGCAAAGATACGTTAAGGATTGGTGTGCAGGGCGGGAAAACAAAATGTAGACCACGTACAGACATCTGGCCGCTAGAGAAACGCTACCAATTCGGTTGTGTTTTAAGAGGTATTGCAAAAGGCGAAAGGAGCAACTGGTTCTGATAAATAGCGATTAGAAGTGTTCCCTCAACTTTCTCGCAATTCTCAAACTTGCTACACTAACTAGTTTAAATCGGTATAAATGGGAATCACTAAGCTCACATGCCGAATTGTTTCGGTGACGGCGCTTGTGTCGCGTGTTGGTGTAGCCCCGAGCTAGCATATAGGATGGCTAGGTTCTGCTGTTCCACCCTTCGAAAGGCGCTTCTCTCTGTTTTCTTTCTGCCATTTCACGGCTGGGTTACAACGACGGCGTCCGCCGCTCTAGCGCGGCCGTGGCCGACGCTGCTGCTGCGTTCGGGACGCCGCCCCCGCGCATTCCAGGTAACGGCTGGCCATATATCTGGTTTCGCTCTTTGTAGAGACACGTGTGTGAATTCAAGTGACGTCACATGGGCGATTGTTGTGGGTGTCGTTTAAAGCTTTGCTTTCAAACCACCTTCACAGCGTGGATTGGAGCCAATTTCTTTGTGTGTCTGCTCGTCCTAGCGAACACTTAGTTTTGGGCTGTGTAAAATAGCACTCTATTACCTAGAGCCTTCAATATACATACGGGTATTGGCTGGTTCGTATTCATTGTTGTCAGGTGCCCTCTTACGCACATTGCATCACCATTGTAATCAGCAGGGATGAGGAAGAAATAATGTCACGGCGAGAGCCAGAAAGAGACCCGGGGCCTGGGTCTTGCTTTGTCTTTTAACGAGAAGGTGTTTTATGCCGGGATCCATCAAGATATGACTGACGTCATATCCGTCACGGAAATGACATCGCCACAAAAACGCGGCTGCGCCAGGATTCGGCCGGGTGCTCCGTCGCCGCAACGGGAGGTGCCAGGCGCGTTACCGATTCCGCAACGAGCTGAAGCGCAGACATCCGTATGAACACGCCATATATCTTTCTTATAACCACCTCTATTTCGATGGTTCTGCCATCTAAGAAGGTGAAGCGAAGTAGTGCATCACGATGCAATGATCGCCGACAGTTGGCTCCAGCTGAGCTCGTCACAACGCAACCGTCTGCCGTACACTCCACGAAGCAGGGACGCAGTGGTCGCACACTTGCGAAAGCGACTCGCCAGCAGGTTGTTGCTCACCAAGCACACCCACAAGACATCCCTGCAAATCATGCTCTTTCTCTGCAGCGGACCGTGAGTTCACCGAACGATTCGCTGGCAACCCGTTCAGTTTCGTTCGCATGGTTTGCGAGCGCGTGTGGTTTCATTCTTGTTTACGGAATGCTCCGGCGCGTGAAATTTAGTGTCTAATGTTTTTAATCTTACGTTGCTGTACCGACGAAATATAAATAGCGATGTGCAAGTTCATATCGATGGCAAATAAACATTCAACTGATCCTGTGAAGGCAAATCTCACTTTCGGGTTTTACTGTTTCTAATGTCATTACGAGCATCGGGGTTAAGTTTCTGCCACGGGGAAATTTGTCGCGCCCTTCACGCTTTCATTTCCGCAACAGGTTGTTTACCTTACTAATAAAACCCATCACTTAGTTTCTTTTTCCTTTACATGAAGTACATATCTTTACTTCAGTATGTGATCACTTTTTTGTTCGGCTTTCAAAATTGGTTAGATCACTTTGCCTACAACCTTCTCAGTTTGATTTTCCCCTTATTTTTAACACTTAACCTGTTTCAACGATGATATTCCTATCTGATTTGGCCAATCTCCCAGAGTGGGAATGCGATAATGTTTTCTTTGTTCCAACGAACTATTGAGAAACAAAGGTGTTTCAGACTGCCCGATTACAGGTCGTCTCCATTGAATACTCCTGTACTATTATGAGCAATATGAAAGGGAACACAGGAACGCGTGGCAAACAGCCTCGAAACAGACTCGGAGCGATACGTGGATGGCGCTGTGAAAATGAAAGGGAGAAGGAGGGCGCTCTTCCACTAACTGTTGGCACTCCCACCATGATGGGATTTCTACAAAGCAGCAGCTTACGTCATTTCGCCGATAATATGGCATCGTCCGACAGCCGATAAGACGCACAGCGGGAATGGGAACAGTTGTTAGAACAGCGTCCCCCTTTCCACTTTGTTTCCGACGGCGGCCGCTGCGTATCACGAATATCTGGGTCTGAGGGTGTTTTCTATGCGTTCCCGTGTTCCCTTTCATATTGCTCATAATAGTACATTTGCAATGTACCGCAGTAGGGCTTGCTGTCTCCCGAAAGAAGAGGAGAGAGCTAGCCAGCACTGGTCAATGGGATACGACAGCTGCATTGGTATCCTTAAATGTACAAGTATGCTTGGGAGAATTATAAGGACATTGCCAGGAATTGTTGTTGATTGGGATATCCTCCACAGCGTTAGCACGCTTGTGGTTCTTCTTTCCTTCCTTCAAAGAGAAAATGTCGTCTATCTGCGGTGCATGCAGCCTTAGTGTGCGCTTGTGTTAGTAATACTACTTGCTGCCTGTCTAGCTTAGGGTCAGTCGGATACAATTCCCTTCTGTTCAGTTTAAGAATCTGGTATATTGTTTGTGATGCCACGTCCTTCGAACCTCTCCAGGGGAATGTTTGGTTCCCGGAATTTTTGACTCATGGGTGATCCTGTCCGCCCGAACGTTGCCAAACATCTCCGCGTGGTCAGGTGTCCAAATGATATCGGACTGATGATGAGAATGAGTGTTTATTACACCTGCCGTACCTTCATTGATTATGATTGGCGCACACAAGCTTCTTGGGAATCTGTTAAAATGACCACCGGGGGTACTGCTACTTTGCGGCTATGCGCTGTGAAGGTGTCATGGTATCGAATGGCTCTGGAAAATATGCCAAGCACTTCAAGGGCATCATCATCATCATCAACATCATCGTCGCAATTTCACCTTCAACTGCGTGACTGCTCGTTGCAGCAAAGTCAACGACGGCATGGCGTCGAAGAAGGTGGGCTGGGACCCCACTTTTGTCGAGCACGAGGTGCCGTCTCCGCAATGTCTGCACAGGACTCTACGGTAAGGGTGACCCCCAGCGCTTTTTAGTACGCATGTCTTAATGCTAGTTCCCCGAGGCCTGGCTCTTCGTATAGGTACCACCTGCGCGATGTCCCCTTCAAGATATGTACGAGCCCGGCGCTTCCGGTGATCCGCAAAACGTTAATCGGACGTGTTGATATGCGCCGCTCCACCTCTTCATCAACCTAGAAGATGCGAAAACCGTGCGCGGAATTAGCGTAAGAGAGCATTTTACAATAAAAAAAAATCGCGGTTCTTAGAAAACAATTTAGCATCGATGAGGCTCGAACACAGGGTGTTCGCTTCAAAGCCGACGATTAGACAACTAGGTTATCCATACCGAACAGCGAAGCTCTTTTAGCAGTTGCATAAAAGAACAGAATGAGTGTACCAATCGAAGCAGTACGTGACGGTGGGGCCGCACAGGAAACACTGAGCTTGTGCTCACAAGGAAACGGAACTTTGCATCACTTGCGTAAGCGCGGTCCAAGAGTACCGCGGTCTAAAAGAACCGACTAGGAGACATCGTTTGTGCTGTACCACTTAACGGTTTTCGGCTGCTTCACACAGTTTAGGCCACGGCCGCTTGGCTTACATCGGGGTTGCCATGACATAATTCCGCCGTGGGAGGCAGTTCTCGCAAACGTAATATTGCTAGAAGCAACGCAATTGCCATTGCGTTCTTGTTCGCTAACTGGGGCAGGGAATTCGACAGGCGCTTGAGTCTAAGTTCTAGAATATCCTGCGCTGTTGCGTGGAATTCTCTGAAATTATGCTGCATAGATCGTACCTCTGTGAAACGCCTAATAGGAAAGATGTTCATATGAAACGACACGAACACCCCTCGTAAACATTGTGCGCCTACAGAAGGTACAGACAAGCGAAGGGAACAAAACACGATGGCGCCGTCGCCCGCAAACAGAGCTAGCAAGCGTACCCAGGAAAAAAATTCACACATCTCCAGGAAGTGCATCATGACGAGTGGGCGAAACACTGGGGATCGTTCTTACCGTAAATCACCCGTGGCATTGCCCACTCGCGCATGTAAATGAGTGACAACGCGCGTGTACAGTATATACAATTCCAACGCAATCCAATTCGATATAATTAAATTTAATCCAATTTATTCCGATCCAATCCATTTCAATCCAATCCAATCTAACCCCCATCCAACCCAATCCAATACAACCCATTTCAACCCAACCCAATCCAGTGCATTTCAATTAAATCCAATTCAATCCAATCCAATTCTCCTCGTGCATGCGCAACACTGTGTACACGGACGCCAAGCACCGGACAGAGCGCGGTCCTAAGTTGCTTCGCCCCTAAAATTTTGCCGGTCGTGGCTTCAAACACGGCTTGAACATATGTTGCGCTTCCGCGGGCCACAGCGACTCACAGCTTTCGCCGGCATCGCGATCCGATCACACTCGGCGAGGATAGTGCAGCCGGCGACGAAGCCATCTGCGATCATCGAAACGACGCGTCGTTTTCCCCAACGCACCTGAAGAACGCGCAAGTACGCTCTGTGGCAACGTTTACATGGCAGCGACAGAACTGCACTCTGAGAAAAAAGGGTAGAAAAGGGAGGAAATCGAGGGTTTTCTCCCCCGGACCAGCGAGATTCTCCCTTTAGCTAATTACACGTAGCGCCCTCTGTACGGCCTCCACGAAACACCGAAACGGGGGAGGAAATATTCTCCCCTGTCGTTTGCAATCTGCTGTCGCCGGCGACGCCGAAAACGAAACCGTTCATCGTTGCACTGTGGCTTTCGCCGATCGGACGCATACGACGACTATGAGCAACACCTCCCCTGCGGTCTGCTGCCTGCTTGTTTTCTCGCTGTCTTTCTTTTTTATTATTGTCATGTGCCCGCCACGCTAACGCACGGCTCGCCAGCCGTGTCTTTGAAGCACATTCTGTGGGCACCGCTGCATGCTTGCTGTGGGCGACTCGCCTGCGCCCTGTTCAACGTTACCACTGCATTTGTGGACGTTTTATACTGACGCCCAAGGGTAAAAGAGGTCAGCGATGATAGCAAACTGCCCTATTTTTCGTCAACGAGCACGGACCGCAGCATATTGACGCCTCAGTTATCAACAACACAAGGCCCCCATTCGGTAACATCTTGGCTGAATGGTTGCCAGACCAGCGGTGCGCTCTACTCTAAAAGAGCGAAGGCGAGGCAATGAGTGTCGTTACCCAAACATACCTGCCGTACTGTTTCGTGGAACGTTTTTTCTACTTTGAGCTATTTTACTGCTTCTTACAAAACCTCAAATTAATAAAAGTTTGAAATTGCTGGGGTTACATTTGATGAAAAAACAGAACTTACCTAAGTCTTACGCACTGCCATGGGTTATCGAAACAAGCAACGATCTCACTGTTCCTACCTGCATTCTCGGCGATCAGGGTTATAAATACTTTGTCGCCGTTTCAATGTTTAGATGTGGCTTCTGATCAAGCGGGCATGTGAAAAGTGTACTATATGTTGTGGTGTATACGTGTATTATGCTTGCGATGTTGCGTGTTGTGTGTATTGTGCGTTGGCAGTGCCTTTAATGAAGTGTATGTCGCTGTGTTGTGCTATGTTTGTTCCCAATATGTGCCCGCCCACATGCGGCCTCTGATTGATTGATTGTGTAGGGTTTAACACGCCGACGCAACGCAGGCGATGAGGCGCGCCGTAGTGGAGGGCTCCGGATTAATTTTGACCACCTGGGGATCTTTAACGTTCGCCGAAATCTCGTACACACGGGCGTTTTTGCTTTTCGCCTCCATCAGAAAAGCGGCCGCCGCGGCCGGGAATCGAACCCGCGACCTCGTGCTCAGCAGCGCAACGCCTTAGCCACTGAGCCACCAAATGCGGCCTCTGTGATGTTGGCTATAATAATATACGTTATCCATAAAGGAAACCAAGGAAACGCCTTGATGTAAGTGCCCACTGATGGTGATGCTTAGTAGCTGCCCCTCACCACCCCTAAATTTCTGTTGCGTCATCTATCGGCCATTTTAAAACGTTTACGATTGCTTTATACTTCGAGCACGCTAGAGGGCGAGCATTGTCGAGGATGCGACATCGACGGATACGTTTTAGATGCAGAGCATCGCATTCACTCGCCTTGTCCCTCCGGCGTCGTCGTCGTCGGCGGCAGCGTTGTCCGCCCCTCCCCCATTCTCCTCGCCGCGCCAGCTGCGCTCTCCGCCGCTCACCCCCTCTCCTCTCCGATAGCGAACACTCGGAACACTCTCTCGCGAGGGGCATTGGATTGGATTCGATTGGATTGGCTTGGCTTGGATTTGGATTGGATTAAAGTGGATTGTGTTGCGTCATAGCCGCGGCACGTTGCGTCATAGCCGCGGCAGACGCGCTCGGGCCGGCGCATGTGCAGTACTCTCTCTTCCGCGGTTTCCTCTCCTTCGGGCGCGCTGCGCATATAACCGTTGTGCCGTTCTCCGGCGAAGCAACATCCACGCTTGGCTCAAACACCTAGACTCCACGCCGCTTTACAAGTACGCCAACGTCGTCATCGACTGGGACCGGCTTACGCTGTCCCCTCAACGTTATGCGCGCTATAAAACGCGGTGCCTTCGCCGCTCCGCCTATGCGTCGCATCTACACAGGGGTTCCCGCGAGGGGAGGTGGGAGTTTTTTCGTGTTGCCTGCATTGCGTTTGCGCTGAGATTTACTATTGCAGACGATCCGCGTTTTGATGCATCGGTAGTAGCAAGGTAAGACGACTAACAACAACTGGTTGTTCTAAAACGGCCGCATTGGATGCTTGTGATCTCGTGTGCGGTGAACGGCGGGGTTACGAGCCTTTCGGAAATAAAGGCGGCATTTTGAAAGCAATCGGTATGACTTCTACTGTGTTTACGGCGGCGCGTTCGCTCGGAACGCGTAGGCGGGGCGCGCAGCGAGACGAATGCAAGAAGTCGCGCATATACGATGGGCGACATCGCTTGCTAACCGCAGTTCTGGTGCTTGGTAGGTAATTTCTTGGTTATTTTAGCGAATTTTTAGCGCACACAACCACAGTAACCTACTTATTTGTACTTCCTCGATCCTCAAACCGATCAGCTCGCTAGGCCTTTCTCGCTTGACAAGCCTTGCTTGGGTGACGCTGCCAGGGGAGGAACGCTCCTCCATTAGCTCACGAAAGGGGGAAATCTTCCTCCACTCCTAGGGGTAGAAACGCGCTCCTCCCTCTTAAAGGGAGAATCTTTCTACCTCTTAGGGAGCAATATATGATACATTCCTGTTTCACCCTTAAGGGAGAAACTACCACACCCTTTTTTTCTTAGAGTGTGCAGCGAAATTAGTTTGAGCCGCGTCGACGCCAAGTGTACGGCACGCTGATGCTTCGCTAGTAAGTCGCAGAGGGATGTCAGAGTCAGCAGGATCGGACACGTTATCCCGCCCCTGCGCTAGCGTGCCGGATAGGCATCGGTCGCAGCAATTTAAAAGTGTCTTGAGCTACCTTTCGTAGGGAGGCACTTCTAAGCCTCCGCGACAATGAAAATCCACGTGTTGCAGTCGGAAGTTGCTCGTCGCTACTCTCCTTCGTAATGGGCTCGTGGTAATCCGCGCCTACCTTGGTATTGCTGGTGGCTATCCTCCCGCCGCACGATAGCACAGTTTATGGATGTTTCGACCCCGGTTGTCGGTGACGGGGCGTACTCGTGCATACACATCAGGCCTCGCTTTTTAGGGCGAAAGCCACATCGGCCTAGGTCAGGCAGTGTCGCCGTACGTGGGGTTTTGACCTTGAAGTGACACCACGTGACTCGGCGCCGCGGCGAGTGTCGCTCTTCCTCTGTCCCTCACGCCGCCGCGGCGTGAACAATGGAGCAGGGAGGCTGGTCCATCTGTGCTGAAGTTGTGTTGTCTGCGCGTCCCCAGTTGCGAATGCGGCAGGCAGCGTAGGACCATCCTGCAAACATCGCATGGCTTGTTAATGAGTTAAAACGGAACGTGAGTGCCAGCGCTCAAAGCGGTAGGAGGAATCGAGTGAAGAACGGAACTCTTCGGCGAACTAACCGTCGAGAGAGCATGAAGAAAGACGTCAGCGATGAGCTTTAGAGGCGCCAATGGAGCTCTTGCCATCGACTTCGACGACGGCTTGAGAAACTGACAGAACGACTGTAGGGAGTGCTCACAGTATACGGATCGTTCGAGTAGCCTATTGTCCAGTTGGCAAACTACTTCGGCTGCTTTCCCTTGCGTAGCCGAGGGAGCCGAGCTAAGCCGCAGCCATTTTTTAGCCTCATGTACACAGGGCGTTCATTATAATAAGTTTCGTAACGTCAGTGATTAGCCAACCAATGACTCAGCACTTTCGCAGCTACCACGGATTGCAATGCACCCGGAATGCCTACCGCATCTGAAATCTGCGGCGACTGGTACGAAGGAGCCCCGTGTGAAAAGAGTTCCGCGCACACGGCTGATATGGCGAGCCGTTGCAGATTAAACGTGTATGCCCCGCTCCCCGTCGCTGCTCTCCGACTGGGTGTATAAGCCTTACACCAGGCACGGTCACATCTCGATCCACCCCTCCCGGTGCGGTGTCTTCGCAGCGACTTCTGAGAGCAGCGTGCCGTTTACAAGACGTCGACGCGTCTTCGCTTCCACCGCTGCCGTGGGAACACAGCGCAGTGTTTTGGCACTAAGACGTTTGCCTGTGTGTCAGTTCGCTACCTCGAATCGAAAACGCACGGCGATGCGGAGTACGCTAGCGCACGCAGACCGATCGTCTATACGTAGGGCAGCGGAAGGTATAGAACACGGCTCAGTGACAGTATAATGAGCGCCTTCGACCAACGTCGTACCTTGCTTAGCCTTTGAACCTCTATGACCTCTAGTGTCCCACCGCATTTAAGGCGCCGGACATCGGTGACCAATTTTAAAGTGAAGCTTTCTTCGGCTCACTGATGGTGTGTATAACCAAAACGCACTGCAGGGAAGACAGTTTATACAATGGGACGGCGCATGATGATGGTGATCTTATTGATGATGAAACAAGAACACGCGCTTCTCGTGATCGTAATCGAACCTGGGTCCCTCGCGTATGAAGCCGACGCCTATCCGATTACGCCATCATCGCATTCGGATCGTTCAGCATTCACTTTGGGTCTTTAGCGCATTATCTTTTCAAACAAAGTTCAAAATCCCCTTCGTATCACCACGACGATTGTTTAGCGACGACGATTGGGGGGAGGGGGGTAGGCGGGGGTGCTTAGCTTTCTCACGAGGGATTCGTTTTCTGTCACCTGCGTTAGACTTTGAATCGCAGGCCGTTTTCACTTTAATCATTCATGCTGGTACTTTCAATGCATCGGCTTTGATTTCGGCAGTTCTTCATTTTATTTTCGAACGCAAGAAAGCTTGGTGTTGCTACCATCTTTGTCGTTAGACGGAGGGGACTTGAACTTTTTTCATCTAGCCCGGTTAATTGCAGCTGGCGTTCCACTGGCGCACGGTGTCGACGTTACGCAGTATTTAAAGCACCGAAAGGGCGCGTAGCATCCGACGTCCTGTGCAGAAGAAAAAAAAAGTGGTTGATCCTACTTTCATAGCAACCGGTAAAACACGAAAGTGAAATGGTCTTGCACAGGAGCAACTGAATTTTCATGGTGCATCGACGTGAACTTGCACATCGCTATTTATATTTCGTCGGTATGGCACCGGTAGACGCATCAAAGTTAGACACTGGATTGCACGCGCCGGAGCATTGCACAAATCCGACTGAAACCACAGGCGCTCTCAAATTGTGCGAACGAAACCGAACGGGTTGTCAGGGAACCGTTTGGTGAACCCACGCTCCGCTGCAGCAAAAGGAGCGTAATTTGCATGTCGGCGGCTGTCTTGTGGGTGTGCTTGGCGGGCGACGTCCTGCTTTCGGGTCGCTTCGGCAAAGGTGCGACCACTTCGATCCTGCTGTGTGGCGTGTACGGCAGACGGTTGCGTTGGGATGGATTCTGCTAGAGGAACTCGAGAGGCAGAGTTCGTAGCTTGGGCCGTAAATGAGTGAACGCCTTCCACTCCCCTCTGGCGTGTCTCTCATCGCACCAAAGCAGTCACGAGTGTGACATTCGCCCCTCGGCGTCCTTGCTTTCTGCGGCACTTACTACCAGTTTTCTTACACGGGTCATCACACCCGAAGCAGTAGGCGGCGGAGAAGCACGGGAGCTTGTATACGCTGCCCTATCGAGTAGCCAACTGTGGGCGCTCATTTGAGTCATGATGCACTACTCGCTTCACGTCTCTTAGAGGGCAGCACCATCTGAATAGGGAATGTTATACAAAAGAATTGAAGGCGCGTTTGGACAGGTTCTTACGCTTGAGTTCATAGAGTAGTTGGTAAAGTTCTGCGCACCTCCCTTTGCAGCGAGAGAGATCGCGGGTTCAATACCGCGCCCAAGCGCTTCAATTCGATTTTTTTGGCGATGTCATTTCCGTTATGAATATGACGCCAGTGAGGTCTTGGTGTATACTGGCATCAAACAATTTCCTGTTAAAACACACAATAGTCAACCCTAGGACACAAAAGATTTTCCTAGAAGAAGCCGGCCTAATTCAGAACTGATACTGTTCATTTCTCTAGTGTGTCAAGCGCTTCAAGGAATAACTGAGGAATGATTGCATGTAAATGTTACACAAGCAGCAGAAAGTTCCAAACCCAAGCATGGCGAATCATGAGTGGGCAATGTGGCCGAGCTTGGAAATACCTCGGCCGTCATTATTAGCTGGTGTTTGGGTAAGGGAACAAGCCAACAAATGGCCAAGCTCCGGAAGGCCAATATTGGAGCATATGCTCATGATACTGCCATGCCTATGCGTGGACCCCCATGCAGTATTCATGCACATTTGTGGCTTTCTGGCCAGTACTTATGGCCAATGCCTTTTCTATAAGTTGCCTCGAGGCCCGATTTCTGCTTTTATACGTGCCATTATGCAGAAAACTATTTAATGAGCACGTCTTTATAATTTTGTTGTACAATGACATGTACAAAACAAAAATCAAGCCGCAACGCACAATAACCGACCTGCATCAATTTTGGGAAGCGATTGCGGGACTTACCAAAAAAAAAATGTAGCGCCGTAAGACAGCTGGATCTCTTTGCTTGCTTCTTCATTATGTGCATTAAAGTTTAAACGAGAAACCTGACTTGACAGTGTCAAAAATACGGAATAAGTTTGTTCAAAACTTAAACACGAAAGCAAAACAAAAACGTGATAGTAGACAAAAATTAAAAAGCTCAGGTAGCGCGAAGCGATCCATGCTTCGTTTAGCTGATTGGGAGGCCTTCAAAACAGAAGCCTTCAGGTAACTGAAAACAAGACCTTTTTCTTCGGTAATTGGCCGATCTTCCAATATCACAATATTTATTTAAGCAGCACTATTGTAGAATAAATAGTACAGCTTCAAAGACTGGTTCTCTGTGCTGCATCCGCCACTTGTCCACGGGAAACATCTGTACGTTGTAGCGCTGTAGTACGCAAGAAACAATCGTTCACTAAACTGGTAAATGCGCGCTGATTACTAACTACAGTACTTATCATCCTCCTCAACGCGTTCACGTGTGAAAATATTCAGACTAAATTTTTAACTTGTCAACACTCGCTCTCAAACATGAAACGTCTGCTGTTACTGCTATTTATTTTTCGATACTGTGCTTTACGATAGTAATTACTTTGCTCGTTCTTGAGAAAACAGTCCGGAATTTCACTGAAAATTTTCTTTACCCTATGGAAATCGCTGAGGGTAATAAAAAAAGAAAGCCTAAGAGAAAAAGCATCACTCCAGCGGTTTTGCGTAACCTTGTTTTGCCTACTATAGTCAAACAATTAATCGCAGCAGAAAAATGTCGTGCATTCAACGTTTTATTTGCCTAAGTTTTGTAGACGCCCAGGAGTAGTGTAATTACTTTGTCGCTCAACAATATCTCTACGTAGCTCACAAAAAGAACGAAACGAAAGCTTCATTTATAGCTAGCGCTTAACGAGGCCAGCTTATTTATTTTATTTATTTGTACAATACTGCGGACCTTGAGTTGTCCAAGCAGGAGAGCGATGTACACACCCAGAAGACATGCGTACGGATACAAGAACAATGCATGAACGAGTAGATACATAACCAACAGGTAAGACTGCAATCATATTGAATGACAGCAAGGGTGAACACTGACAAAAGATTCCGATCAGAAACAGTTCTGGGGAAAAATGAATTTTTGTATTGGTCAGTACGGGCAAAGAACAGTTTAATACATCGACTATGTTTGTGACGAGACACTCGACCAGGGTTGTTAGTTATGCAATCTCGGGATTGGATTCCCAATTTATGAAAATACAGCTGGTGTAGAAGTTTAGACGGGCACTTTTACGTCGGTTGGTCATTGGCTTAAGGTGTGCAAGCTTTAGGATATCTGAAGGGGAGTCGCGACGTCTAAAACGTTTATAGATAAAACGAGCTGCCAATGTCTGAATTTTTTGAAGTTTTTCTTAATTAGTGACAGTGTAGGGGTCCCAGACAATGCTCCCGTAGTCCAGGATGGGTCTTACAATAGATTTGTATGCAATAAGTCGAAGTGACGAGCGGGCATCTCCTAATCTGTGCTTTAGGAACCCCAACTTCTTTCTCGCGGAGGAACATATGTTATTTATATGCGTTGACCAGTTAAGTCGGGACGTCAAGGTTAATACCAGGTACTTATGTTCCTCCACATGTGTAGTCTGGCAATTGCCGAGACTATACGTGAATTCAGATTTATTCTTTTTATTTGTGATGCACATGTGAACCGTCTTGTCGAGATTTATAAGCATATCCGATGTATCACACCATTCCGTTATTGCATGCAGAGCATGGTTAGGAACTTGCTGGTCAGCGGCAGACACCATATGGCTAAATATAATGCAATGGTCTGCAAACAACCCAAGGCGTACAGGAGCCTTTGCTACTTGGCCAAGATCATTAATATAAATGTTGAATAAAACCGGTGCCAAGACCGAGCTCTGCGGGACGCCCGAGAAAACATCTAGAAAGCGAGAACAGGCACTGTCAATTTCAGTTTCAACATACTGCTTGCGGCCAGTTAAGTATGAAATGACCCAATTCACAATTTGGTATGGGATACCTAAGTTTTTCATTTTTTATTAGTTTTGACCGTGGAAATCTATCGAATGCTTTCGAAAAGTCTATTAGAACTGCGCCAATCTGTCCCCCCTTGTCAAGCACCAGTGCCATCTTATGAACGGGAACTACTAGTTGTGTTGCAGTTGAAAACCCCCTTCGAAAACCGTACTGTACGTTAGTAAGAAGGTTATTATTGTCTAGAAAGTCATTTAAGTGTTTGGTAATTACGTGTTCAAGAACTTTACAAATTTGCTAGTGAGAGATATTTGCCGGTAATTACAATGATCGGTGACAGAGCCTTTTTTTTAAATTGTTTTCACTCGTGCAACCAACCATTCAAGTGGTAGGCAAGAAGTTTCAGGAGACTTAGGTTACAACTGTACCAGGAATCTAGCCAGCAATTCTGCATATTTTTAAAGAAATGCGGTGGGAATGTTATTAGGTGCTGCGGGTTTTTTAAGACCTAATCGGAGGAGCAGCTCAGCAACACCCTCGACCGGAATATTGATATATTTGTTGCTACCTTTGACGCATAGCATATTAGCCAGCATGGATGGCCTTGAGAATACGCTTTGGTAATAGGAATTCAATGTTTCAGCTATTTGTTTTTTTATCTTTAACAATTCGAGCCCCAACGGCTATTTGGTCTACGCTTCTTGAGTCCTTTTTTGATAAAAATTGCCAAAATTTGCCAGGATTTTCGGTAGCAAAGCGCCCAAGGGTGGTTGAATCGAAGCACTACTTAGCTTCTCGTAATTTAGATTTCAACATAGAACTTAACTCGAGAAGAAGGGCGGCGTCCCTGTTCGCCCTTTTCCGATACCGTTTTCGTTTATGTCTTAAATGTATAATTTCTGTTCATACAAGGGTTGGCTTTGTTGATTTTCTCATTTCATATAAAATAAACTTATGGATGCAATAATTGCAGCATGACTTAAACCTTGCCCACAAGACGTTAACATCGTCATCGTGAAATGTTAGTAATGCATCTTCTAAAGAGTGGACAATGTTTGGTTTATCCGCTGCGTTGTAGTCTCACTTTTACAAATTTAGCGTTGTTTAGCTTCAGTCGGTCTGGAAGCTTGCAGGAAAAATATAGAAGTTTGTGGTCCGAGATTCATTCATGAATCTCTGTCGTACGATCAGTAAAACTGGCTGAACACAAAATTAAATCTAGAATTGAGGAGGCAGCGTTAGTCACCAGTGTTGGACATAGTACAGTCTGTGAGAGGCTGTAAGCTAATAACGTGTCTAGGAGGATTTCGGAGTTCTCTGTGTCAGTGGCGCCTGATGACATCGAGCACCTGTCTGTGTGCGGCAAGTTGAAGTCTCCCGCAGCAATTTTATCCGGATCCTTGAAAGTGGCCAAATGATCACACAATTCAAGCAAGAATTCACAGGGAGCTCCAGGCGGCCTATAAATTCCCGCAATAACAATATGGTTTTCCGACATATTTATTTTACAAAAGACAATTTCGTAAACAGGATTTACAGCAGGCAGTGAAACAGACGAAAGGCCCGCCTTCGCAAGGATTGCCACACCACCTCACCGTGTAAGTCTATTTTTACGATAGCAAGTATACGAAGACGACGGACTGACATAATTATGAGGAAAATCGAAGCCAGGTTCCGGAAATGACAGCTACGTAAGGGTCATAAGTTAATAACACGGGTTAGAGTCCCCATTGTTTTTTCATACGCTTTGCGCATTAAGGGAGATAACCCTGAAAATTTTCGGTTGTTGCTTTGAAGATTCAGAAAGTCATCCACTCGCCTTTTTCGTGTTTCTCGGTTTAGTGCTGAGTTCTCTTTTTTTAGCTTTGCGCACAAGTACCCGACAATCTTTTGCTTCATGTCGCAAAAAGGTGGTTGTTCACATGTAGTTTATCGTGAACTCTTTTTATTTTATTGCCGGCCTTGTTATCAGAGCTTAAAGATTGCCAAAGTTTTTTTCTTATGTGCTGCGTTGCCTGCGAGTAGTCATGTGACACGAAAACTTCGCTGTCTTTTAGTTTGAAACAAGTTTTTCAGTATGGCTATTTTAAAGCAAAGTTTTTTACCTCTACCCCCCAAGGGTTCTTTCGCGGCCGTTAGTGTCAACAGAAAACTCCCGCGAACAAATAAAAGAAGTTACTGCCACCGCCAGGAATCGAACCTGGAACTGAGCCCCTTGTCTTGCCGATTAAGCTACGAGCCCACGTGGAAACGTGGAAGACAGACGGTGCACTCACCAAACATATCTGCGGGTTTACCTCCTGCGTTCTCGCTGAGTGCCACGGGATAGCGTCACGCGACCTCTCACCCCGCTGTGCGCTCCGCCAACGGCACGTGTAGCGGCCTTGTGCGCACCTTGAGCATGCGCTAGGACTTACAAAAATTAAAGGAAGCTCACACCAACGCACGCAATTTCACTTCTAGTACGCCAATATGCTAAAGCCTGCGGCCTCTAGTGTTCACCTAAAAAATCAGAGCTCCTTGCCGTCCGCCCTCACGCAAACGACACATCAAGGAAGACACTCAAATACTCCTTGATGTCCAGGCCATCACTCCAAGCCCCGTCATCAAGATCCTCAGCCTACATCTCCAGAGTAACACCAAGAGGGACGATCCTTGCAGCGCCTCAAACACAGCATCAATCAAATCATACACATGATCAGGCAAGTTGCCGCCAAGAAGCGAGGCCTCAAGGAAGCCAATACCCTTCGATTAATTCACGCTTTTGTCCTCTCGAGAATCATTTACGACACACCTTATCTTCTTCTCGGCAAGGATGACATGAAGATGCTTGATATAATGAATATAAGTGCGGTTAAGCGGGCCATTGGTCTTCCCGTGAGCGCGTCCACAGAGAGGCTGCTTAGGATGGGGCTCCACTACACGCTGGAAGAGCTGATAGCGGGACATCTTTCTAACCATAAGCTCCGATTGAGCAGAGCTGCACTGGGCCACCGCATCCTGGGCAGCACAAAATGTCACTCCATGTAAGGTACTCCCGTACTCTTGGCGGCAAAAACTATGATGCTCCCCCCTTTACCTAGAAATAGGAACCCCTCACACCCCGACGGTCGCCGACAAGCACGGGTTCAAGCGCTCAGCACCACCCTCGGCGGGATCATGCAGTTATCTACACAGACGCCTTCCAACATCAAGGGCAGCGGTACGCCATCATGACACATAAATGATCCATACCTACACAGCGTGTAACACCATCTCGTACGCTATTTTTAATAAGCTGCACTCTTGTTCGTACAGGCCGTGTTTCGTGGTATGGTGCTGCGGCCTTTTTTGAACAACTTTTGCATTGTTGCCTGTTCACCCGCAAACGGGCGTGTTTATACACGCTGGCACACGGTATAAGCATGACCGCTTATCGCTTTTATCGCTTGTCCAAAGGTTCGCCTCGAATGAGGTTTCTGTGTGACGTCACCGTTTACTTGGCCTGCAATCAACCTTTCCGCACATGTACCGATGGGTGGCCCATAGCCCGGATGCACGTAGGAACCAATGGGGTTTCCAAACATTGGCAATCGGCCACTGCCGCTTGGGTAATTCCGTGAAACCGTGAACTTCGGGAAGCACTGCGCTAACGCTTCGCTTGCATCCGACAGGGACATCAAGGACCTCCACGAGCAGCCACCTCCTGGAGTTTTCGCCGTCCCCGAAGAGCAGAACATAACCAAAGTGAGCTAGTTGTTCCTTCATTAGAATTGTTCTATAGAGACGTTTCTGCTCTGTGTTCGCCGCGAATGAGAAAAAATTTAAATGTAATGCTCACGGAAAGTAGCAAACTTCACAGCACACAAGGGATAGAGTGATCAGTTTTATCTACATAGTACCATTTTCCATAGTACCTCAGTACCACAGTAGACCAGTACCATTTTCAGCACTAGTACCAGTATCAGACCAGTAGCACTATTAAAAATCAAAGGTAATGTTCAATCAGCATGCCAAGGAACGTGACTTTAGGGTAGGTAGCGAAGTAACAGTAAGCGATTACGTCTGTCTTGGGAAAGTCAGGTGTTGATCCCAACCATGCAACGGGCATTACCCGCAGAATAAGCATGGGGTGGGCTGCTTTTGGTAGGAGCACTAACATCCTAACTGTAAGCTTCCGCGGTCACTCAGAAAGCTGGTATTTGACGACTGTGTTTTTGAAGTAATGACATACGGGGCAGTTTGGATATTTCAAACAAACGACTCGAAAGAAAGAAAAAAACTGTCTCTGGAAAGAAGGATGCTAGGGGTCACACGGAGGGATAAGAAAACAGCTGCCTGAATTAGAGAACACAGCGGTAAAGACATCACAGCTCAAATTAGGCGACCAAACTGGGCATGCGGGGGTCATATCATGCGTATGAGGGACAACAGGGGGAACACCCGTTTGACCGAGTGGCTGCCAATAGACCGCAAAGGCAATAGGGGCCGGCCAAGGACTCGATGGAGAGATGAGCTGCGAAAATTTAGGGGGAAACGATGGACTCGGCTAGCACTCGATGGGCGTAGCTGGAAATCTCTAGGAGAGGCCCTTGTCCTGCTGTGGACACTACCATGCTGATTGTAATGATGATAACGATCAGCATTTTTGCTTGCCCACCGTAATATTTCGGCACATATACGTGAATATGAAAGTACTACACCACCTTCTCCGATGCCTTCCGACACTTCAGGGGCGTAGTCTCTTCAGCACACCCGTAAGTCAGGGCAACTTTTATCATGCCCCGACGTCATGCCTCTCACTTTTATATCCTTAGGTGATGAAGAATAGATGGTAAAAATGAGATTTGAGTGAAAAAAAAATGATCCGAGTGAAATTTCTGTAAACGAGCCTAGTTACATGGTTGTGGATGTCATCTAGCAAATTATTGAGGCGCCCTAAATATGATTCCAGGAAGACCGCGTGACCAGGCGCCATAATTACTTTTTTAAGCAACAGCGTGCGACCGGTACTTTCGTGGGAGGAAATCAGGAACTCCGCTTGCTTTAAACGACTCAAATCGCGTCTATTTTACATACACAATTAACCGGTGAAAATTAACTAAATAGGTGGGTATGCTATGAACGACTGCAATCGCGTCTATTTTACGTACACAACCAACAGGTGGAAATGAACTGAATAGGTTGGTAGGTTTTCCAGCACCCTCGACTTCATCAACGGGGCCAAGACATGAAAACCTTCCTCGAGGAGCATGTTTAACGTTTGCAGACATGAGTAAGCCTTAGACCCACGCTAAACGTACACCGCGTGAGTATGCAGCGGAGTAGCAGGTGTGTGTTTTGGTTCCACCGTAGTTTCAAAACTTCTAGCGACACAAACACCGATCAAAACCGATTTATAGTGTCAAACGAGATGTATGCGGTATTTGTCTGTCATGAGGCACAAGTTACATCGGAGGAATTGGGCCCTCCGAATATATACCATTAAGGGAGCACGAACGTGCTATCCCAAGCAAGGAGCTATCGTGTTTGGCGACTCATTGGAATGAGTACGGCTGTTTGGCAAGATTTCAAGCCACCGTGTGCAGGTACGAACATGAATGGCCGTAAACTAAGGAAAGAGTGGAAGCTCAGACTAACGAAAAACACTGAGACAAATACGTAAGCCGGCCAGCCATCAGTCATGCTATCCGAAAAAATAACTTGCTTTTGGATAAGAATCAGTGACTCGATGCCACGTATCAATTTGTGACACATACCGAGTCACAATTTCAATGTGTTTATGTTCGGGATAATAAATTTAGTTGTGAGTGGCGCTCTGTTTGTTTCTGTGTTCGACTACATTCGTGTTTCTGGGTCTTTTCAAGAAGGAACGTAAATCGACTTGGTCAGCCCTAGCATGATGTCTTTATAGAATACGTAGGGAAATGTTTGGTGCTTGTGACACCTTAAAATCGTGTAGGCGCAGTTAAGCGAGACCTTCTTTAGCGGCGTGTGAACGCTGTAAGTGGGAGCTAATGATTACCATGATTTGCGTGGATTACTGCTTCGTATCCTCCCCTGGAACTGGGATTCAGACAAAGTAAGGGGAATGGAGCTCGGTATACCCAAAGCGTGGCCCTTGCAAGCTCGCAGTAGGGCCCCGAAGCACTGGCATTTCTGTGATAATTTCGGCAAGAGCGTGTAACAATCCCCTGCAAAGCTGTCAGCGGCGGATTACAAGGGGCTTTTTGATATCGCACCTTTTCGCTTGTCTGCCCTACCATGCACTGCCAAGCCACATTATCCGTCATCTGTCGCGATAGCTTATTCCGCTAGCTTGAGGTCTAGCCCGAGTTTCTAGTGGTGGTTAAAGCAAGCTTTAAATGAATCCACTCTCCCTACAGCCAGCCACAAAGAGTTGCATACAACGAAGCCACCATACAGCGGAGGACCAACTCTTTATAAATGCATCCCCGAAACTTGCATTTGCAAGACTCTCCCAAATGGTGCTCTCCGTCCTCACGTCAAATCTAATTGGAACTCTCCCAGGAAGGAAAAGAATACTATCTTATTGCCTATACGTGTCCGTCCAACCTCATTTGAAAGGTTATTTACACACGTTTCTTACTGTGTAATAGTATATAGAACTTGCCGAGCACGTACTCTTAGGTCTGTATCAGACGCTTATGATACCTAACTCCGTGTAAGTAATGATATCAAACAAGGAGAGTGTAGCATTAAGGCCGCATGAATACTTGTTCATTCTCTTTGTAGTATCGTCCGCAAAGCTTCATTTTGGGGGTGGTGGCCAGAATAGTAGAGGCAGGAAACGAAGACAAGAATTGTTAAAAGCGGAAGAGAAGGTCATTCATATTTCAAATACATATTCAAAATGGACAACGAAAGATGCATCGACCCAGTAGAAACACACGTAGAAATAGAAGCATGGGATAACATTGTTCCCGTTGCAGCTACCGGTTCACCATGAAACTAACCCCTCTCCCATAATCTTTAACGCTAATTGTTATTGACCGGGTACTATATTGCAAACTCCGCTTGTATGGAACAATTGCACAGTTCTTAGGCCGCCATTGTCAAGCAGCTGTCCTGGTTCTAAAACAGCTGAGCATAGCTGTCAAGCAGCTATGTTCATTAACAGACATAAAAGTGGAGGAGACGCACGTATACCTCTAGAGGAGATGTAAAAGAGATATGCGTGCGCGGTGACGCTTCATAAGAGGGGTGGGAAATTCCATATTAAAAAAGGCTGTCAAAACACGCGACACCATCTCATTACAATTATTTGCAGCAAGCCTATACGAGGTATTTATAAATCTTGATTGGAAGAGTCGGCGGTGCGATTGAGCGGAGAGTATGTGCTCCATTTGCGATTTGCGGATCACATCATCTTGTACGCTGACACGAACGAAAGTGTGCTCGAGAAACTATACTCAGAAAGCCGTGCCCTTAGGTTTAATATAAATATAAGCAAGACAAAAGTAATCCCTAAGAGCACTTTTCAGTTCAGTCAATGAAATACTAGAAGAGGTGTCGGACTGCTTTGGGCTAGTTTTGAGTACCCATCCAAACTAAGAGAAGAAAATAAGGCGTAGTTATACTGTGGGCTGAGGAGCATCTCACCAAGCCAACATCTGTGGCTAAATAGACAAGTACAAAACGAATGCGTACTTCTGTTGCTGAGTAATGGCTCAGGAACTTGGAAACTTACTGACAGCGAGATTAGGTCATTCCAACCAGCCATGGAAAGAAGAATGACGGTAGTAACGCTCAGACATAAGAAACAAGCACCATGTGCAGCTTTCCAGCTCATGGAAGTCCTTTCAACAGCGAATACTTTGCAGTTATTTAGCGTAATTGAAAGTTATTTTGCGCTGATAATACTGGGGGTGCAAACTTGCTTTGCGCACAGTTTCAAGCCTTGCACGTTTTGCGGCTAGGTTCCTGAGCCATGGAAACTATCCCATAGAAATGCATGGGGAGTAAGGTTTGACAGCGAATTGCACATACAATATTGATAATCCTGGAAAGTTCTCCGAGTGTATCTCCACGTTGACTTCTTGCTTTGTGTCAAATATCTCTGTCCTGAAGTGGTTTTCCTAGGTTCCTGAGAGGTCTGAATTTTGAGCGAGAAAGCTGGGTATGCCTTGAAATAGGGAGAAAATTCAAGTAATAAATAGCCTACGTTTAATTATAAAATGATGGGGAGTTCGGCTGGAGGTACAACGGGGAGAACTGGAATTAAATGGACCACTACTCTAACGGAGTGACCACTGCCGACGGCACTGGAAGCAGAAGAGCGATAGCCAGATGGAGTGATGCAATAAGACAATTTGGTTTAAGAAATGGATTCTCACGGTGGAGGACAGAAGCAGTAAAAAGTCAACGGGTGAGACCTTTATCCCTCAGTGGACAAAACATGCTTAAGATGATCTTTAACCCTACACGTACTGAGGTGCTTCCTATGGGCAGTTCCTGAAGAATACTTTGAGAATGTTTTTAAGACCCACTAACCACGACAATAGCGTCCGAAAACATTAAGCGGAAACCTTGTCTTCCGAAAAAAAACTGCCGTCACCATCATATCCGTATGTCTCTGCAGATTCACGGCCTGGTGGTGGGCCCCTCGGACACTCCGTACGAAGGAGGCTTCTTTCACTTCCTGGTCAGGTGCCCTCCGGACTACCCCATCGCGCCTCCACGGGTGCGCCTCTTGACGACGGACGGCGGTCGTGTGCGCTTCCACCCGCACCTCCACGCCAACGGCAGAGTCTGCCTCAGCATGCTGGGGTGAGCAAGATGGCCTCCTATATCAGCTTCGACGCGGTATGCACATGAGCGATAGATAAAAATTCCACGTGTACAGATCCATAGCACGCGGTTTACAGCGAACCTGTTTAGTACCAGCAGTACCAGGGCTCTGAGAATCTGACGTAGTCCTCAGGGACTACGTGCTTTTGAATTGGCAAGCGTTCATGTGTGTGCATTTTGTTGTTTTATTTATTTATTTATTTATTTATTTATTTATTTATTTATTTATTTATTTATTTATTTATTTATTTATTTATTTATTTATTTATTTATTTATTTATTTATTTATTTATTTATTTATTTATTTATTTATTTATTTATTTATTTATTTATTTATTTATTTATTTATTTATTTATTTATTTATTTATTTATTTATTTATTTATTTATTTATTTATTTATTTATTTATTTATTTATTTATTTATTTATTTATTTATTTATTTATTTATTTATGGTTACCCTCAAGGCCCGGGTAGGGCGTTACAGAGGGGAGTGGGCATAAAAGGTACAGATATACAAAAAAATAATAAGCATACAGGATAAACAAGAGTACAAGTCCAAATAAAGAAGGAATGACAAAACAGCAAAATCAAAAGAAAAGTCACAAGAAAAGCACAATAATGTAGCCTGTGTACAATAGCGACAGATAAGCATTTAAAAACCGATACCTAAGGGACGTGCAAAAAGGCGCTACAAAACTGTTTATGATGCGATACATATTACATATATGCAGTGGCTTATATAGTCATGTCGGTGAACAGTTCGAAACCAACAACAAAATGAGTACAACAAAGCACAACAGCGCTGAAGAAATTTTAGGATCAAGTATTATTACAAACGTGGGTAGTCAAAGCTGATCTAAACAACTTATTGTTACGGATTAATACAAGGGGTTCGGGAAGGCGGTTCCAATGGTTGATTGCTTGAGGTAGAAAAGAGTAAAAGAACAGGTTTGCATGGCAATGAATGGGTTCAATTTTAAGGCGATGATCTAAGCGACGAGATATGAAACAGGGACTTGATAGGAGCAAGTCATGGAGCGTCTCGTGATAAAAAATTTTGTGAAATAAACACAAACGTTGTATCTGGCGGCGTAAAGACAGATCAGGTAGTAGCAACTGTGATTTCATGGTCGTTACACTAGCTGTGCGATGATATTCGGAAAGGATGAAGCGGGCGGAGCGGTTTTGAATGGACTCGACAGATGAAACTAAATATGCGAGGCCAGGGTCCCATATAGAAGCGGCGTATTCTAATTTAGGGCGTATAAGTGTTTTGTACAGCTGTAGTTTCAGCGAAGATGTTAGACCAGAGAAATTACGTTTTAAATAGCCCAATGTGCGGTTCGCATTGTTTGTTATATAGTTTATATGTTGTTCCCAGGACAGATTGGATGATATGTAGACGCCCAAGTATTTATAAGAAGCTACGGTCTCAAGAATATTCCCATGAAGGGTATAGTTAGGGCTGCCAGGTGTTTTTCGCGTTACTTGCATTGCTTTACATTTATTTGTATTAAGTGCCATCAACCAGTCGTTACACCATGCAGAGATCATGTTAATATCGGACTGAAGTATAGCGGAGTCAATATCAGAGGTAATCTCACGGTAAAGAACACAATCATCAGCGAATAGGTTAATGGAAGACTGAACTTTACTAGGCAGGTCATTAATATAAATTAAGAAGAGCAGGGGTCCGAGGACAGAGCCTTGGGGAACACCTGAATATACCAGAGAAAAAGACGACGTGGTTTGGTTAACAGTGACAAACTGAGAGCGATTTAAGAGGAAGTTACGTAACCAGGCCAGAGCGTTAGGATCAAGGTTGAGCTTACTTAGTTTTAATATTAATAGTTCATGTGACACCTTGTCGAAAGCTTTGGTGAAATCAAGAAATATGCAGTCGACTGTGGAATCATGGTCAATTTTGCTATGAAGGGAGTTTGTAAAGCATGCTAGTTGAGTCTCACACGAAAAGTGTTTACGAAATCCGTGTTGTGAATTGTGGAAAAAGGAGTTAGAATCCAAGTGGCGGGCAATTTCCGATGATAAAATATGTTCAAAAATTTTGCACGGAATGCAAGTCAATGAAATGGGGCGGTAGTTATTGGCAGTATGTTTATCAGCACTTTTGTGGATGGGAACCACCTTCCCTACCTTCCAGTCACGCGGCAGGGTGCCTGTGAGCAAAGACTGCTCAAAAATTTTAGACAGAATAATTGAGGAGTACTCTTTAGTGTTTTTCAAAAACTTGGAATTTATATTATCAACGGCAGAGGCTGAGGAAAGACTAAGATTATCAATAATTTTAGCGACGCCGCAGGGATCAATAAATACTGGAGGCATGTTAGAAAATTCACGGCTATTAACTGATGGATGAGGTGCGTGCTGGCATTTCGAAAAAGAAGTTACGAAGAAATCATTAAACACTGAAGCACACTGTTCATCCGATAGCACGACGCCATCACTTGAATGAATGGTGATAGCGTCATCCTTATGACCATTCACAAGTTTCCAGAATTGACGTGGTTTGTTTTTAAACATATCGGGCAACGTTTGCGTGTTATATGTATGTTTGGCCTCACGGAGCGCGCGAAGGTAGCGTCGATTTGCAGCATGATAAGCGCGCCATTTTTCTGGAAAATTAGAGCGCTTCGCGTTTCGGTATACACGCTTCTTTTTGTTAGCTAGTCGCTGAAGGTGTTTATTAAACCACGGGAATCGGTTAGTTTTAATGGAACGGAGGGGGATATAGTTACTAGTTAGTTCGGCTACTTTGTCCCTGAAAAGACACCAGTTGTGCTCTAACGACCGCGTAGAAAAGTTGTCCATAAATTCGTCAAGAAATATGGATAATTCTGTATTTATGCTACCATAGTCTGCGCGAGAATAATCCCGTATTTGCTTCACTTTTTTCCGGTGACTGGGTGTTGAAAAATTTAAATCAAATTGAACAAGAGCATGATCGCTAAGCCCTGGTAGAACTGATAAAGAAGTAACTTCTTCTGGACAGGTAGTTAAAATAAGGTCGAGTGTGTTAACCGAGTTACCCGAGCATCGGGTCGGTTGAGTTACCATTTGAGTGAAGTGGAAGGTTGAGCAGAGATCAAGAAACGCCTTCGCTTCGGAATTTGGAGGTACTGCACTGGGACCATCCGTGGCCCATTTTATACTGGGATAGTTAAAGTCACCGAGAAGAATAACTGGCGTTTGGGGGTATCGAACATAAATTAAGTTAATTACGTCGTGAAGGTTATCATTGAAAGATTTGTCAGCTGAGGGGGGTCTGTAGCATGCACCTATTACTATTTTCTTATCTTTGAGAGTTAAGGACGCCCATACAATTTCTAGGTTGCTAGGTGTGTTTATGGGAGCAGACGTGAAATTTGAGTTTATTCCAATCATTACACCGCCACCTGACCTATACGTTCTATCGTTGCGATAGAATGCGTACTTCTTTTTGCATTCTAAAATATCAGAGTCACGAATTTTGCTCGACAGCCACGTTTCAGTGAGCACTATGATGTCAGCGGTTGCTGAATCAATAAATGCACTTAGCTGGTCTCGCTTATTAAGAATGCTGCGGATGTTCGTGAAAACAACCGAAAGCATCTTGCCAGATCCCTTTCCCTTCAATAAGCCCTAACTGGAAAGATCAACCGAGGTTGTGGCAGACGTGGAAGCACTCGAACTATTTTTGGGACTCAAGGTGTGATGATTGGGGGTGCTGTCGACAACGCGGCCGGTATCGGGATTGTACGTGTAACATTTACCACCCAGAAGTAATTTTTTGTACTTAATTTGATATTGTCCTCCCTTCGTTTTAGCAAATTCTATAAGGTTTTTGTGAGCAAGTCGAGTTGCGGGGCAGTAATCTTCACTTATCGCAACATTCTTTTCTTTAAGATGCGCGCGTTTTGACAGCACGGCACTTTTAGTCTTGAAAGAGGCAAATTTAACAATCATGGGTCTACAGCGATCGTCTGCAGCATGACCAAGGCGGTGCGCACGAACTATAGTGTCTGAAGTAACTGGGCAATCTGGCATATTAGAAAATAGCGAAACAATTTTGTGCTCTGCGTCAGCGTAGGATTCTGGTGAAGATTCCTGAATGCCATAAAATAATAAATTGTCGCGACGTAGCCTATCTTCACTGTCATTAAGACGGGAATGCAGGCGGTGGCATTCGCTACGGAGTTCTTCAATGCTTTCTTGGTTAGAGTGTACATCAACCTGTAGCTCGTCAATGGCTGTCGACTTTTCTTCTAGACTACAGAGACGAGCACAAATATCTGTAAGCTTGGCATTCATGGTATCGTGTTTCTGGCAAAGCGTATCAAGCGAACTCTTCAATGACTCTTGCCCGACCTGAACATCAACCGCCCGCTCGTGCAAGTCGTGGAGCAGGTTCGTCATTTCCGTTAAGTCCATGCTTTGTGAGCTGGACCGGGTATCAGGACCTGGGTTCAGCTCAACATCCCCCGCCAATACCAAAAGCTGACATGTTACAGCTGCACAATCGCTTACAAGAACACAATCGTAATTACGTGATTACGTGATTGCTTGCTTACGTTACGTGATTGCTTGCTTACGTTTGGTACGCACTTGCTTTAAGAAAATATAATGTTTGCCGATGTGGGACCTACGTCGGCCATGACTACGTCACAACAGGCTTCTGTTTATCGTTGATCCAAGCGCTTGCGTGCCAAGCCCCCTTTCCTCCCGCTCTCCCATGGTGGCGGGTATGGGGCACGTGACTAGTGTCGTACAGGCGAGGCACTATCTGACAATCCCCATATGGAGTTTCTACACCTTCCTGATGCGAACGCCTGAAATGGCCCGTCAAGCAGAACAGCCGGCGTACCGCATCCGTAGCAGCGAAACGGGCCCTAATATGGAGGGTGGTGGAAGGAGAATAAAAGTAATTGAGCTGAAATGAAAGTAGGCAAATGTGAAACAGGATGGGAATCAAACCCAGGGCCTCCAGAATGCTAGTCTTGCAGGAGGCCTTGACACCTTTACGGCTTCATGGCTGCAGCCAACAGACCTATAGTTCATTTCACAAGTTGCGTGTGGCAGAGGTCCTCTACATTGTCCTCTACAATGCATCCGCATCAACACGTCTAACTCGTGGGACATTCTGTGGCGGCTGACTGACAGAAAGCCACGGCATATGCTGGTACACTGGAAACGCTTTTCGGTCCCCTAGTTTGGAAGTTTAAACCGAAATACCCAATGCTTATTGTCGTTTGCTTCAACCGTTCCCCATGGAATGCCACGGTGAGTTACACACTCTGATGTGGCTGGATTGTAGAGGACAATGCAGCATCTCCTGTGTAGCACACAGTTTATGATAGGAACTATAATGAATGTGTTGTGGCTCGCTACTTGGAATACGACCCAAACCGTCACGCAGCTTGATTCGTAATGAGTTGGTCTTCGCTGGAAATATCAGTCTGGACATGAAGGTAACCATAAATTAAGGCTGAGTATGGGCGCAACAGCATGCCCGTTTAGGCGATTTGGCCTGTGAAGATTACAGTTGCCGTCAGAGAAAGAGAGAAACGTTTATTAAATAAGGGGTGTCGCGCTTGTTCTAGGTGTGGTTTCCTCCTTAAAGGGGCCGAGACTCGTCTGCTCCTCTCCTAGTTTGAAGAATACCAGAGTCGGAGCGGGGCGCCGATGTTTCCCATAGCGGGAACGCATTCTTGGTGGTGTTTATTGAAGGCCAGATGATAGGGGGGCACATCTTATATAAAATAAGTTGGGCGGATTTGTGGATTTATTACATTGGTTTGAGATTGTTTGAGGGAACATTTTGGATAGCCGGGATTGTTTGGGTCAGTGTTTGTGTGTAAAGTTCACAGTGTTTGAGTTTCTGCCCTAGAGATATAGGGAAGCTCAAACTCTGACCCGAATACAGAAAAACACTTACTCAAACAACTGCCGGCTATCCAAATTGTTCTCTCAAACAGACACAAACGTATGCAGTATGTGCGGAAATCCGTATCTTATTTCGTCTAGCTCAGGGTAGTTACGCGAAATATCATTTGGCTGGACCGTCCATGTACTCACCCACAAACACAATTATCACATCCCCACTCAATAAAATTGCCCATTGACGATGACAGCTTTCGTGATACACTAAAAACAGCCCATTCACAAATTCCTATTTGGCTGCGACATGAGCATAACCAACAAAATATCCAATACTCAGTCAGTGAGATTGCCCAGGGAATATAACGGCTGTTATCAGAGGTTCGTGGAGAATTCGCTAAATTTCACTGGGCGAGCCATAAACACGTGAACTCGAGGAAGCATTATGCTATGTTCAATTATTGGAAAATAGGTATTCCGGATTTTCGGCTTACAATAGAAGCGCTTAACTTTTTTCGCAGTTTTCTTGCATCGGTAGCGCACTGGTTCTGGGCAGATGCTGTTGGACACACAAAAACTTCGCACGAACATTAGCGTGAACCGTGCACAATTACGTTGATAAGATCTGTATCATATTTCTACCGGTACTTTGTTAAGAGGGAAGTTGTCGCTTCTGGTGCCCGGTTCAGCTTTTTTTTTTTTTTTTGAGAACGTCTGTTTTGCGTCTATTTCATCGTGATGTACGTCCCGTTGTAGGCAGGTTTTGGAGCCATTGATTTCAGCACGTCTGTTCTTTAAACAAGTAAAATTGTTTTAAAATATCTTTTGTCTTTATTCGAACGTATTTTGAAAACCTCAACCGAATACGATTTTTCTATAACGAAGCTTAAAGTTTTCACAACCAGGGGGATGAATGTCTGAAGATGGCAGCTGCAGTCAGCGATTTCCTTTGGCAGTAAAGCCTAAACAATGCTGTGGTTGCTCAGTTTTTTGCTGTTGAACTTCATGTTTTATGCCCGTGGCAATGGCGTCCATGAAACACTTATGTAATTCGTCATAAACGCACTTATGGCATGCTGACACAAGCTTTTCCAAGAACCTCGAATGGTGCTCTATGGCGTTGAGATCTGCGGTACTCTCCGAGTGAAAAAAATGAATAGTTGGTCGGGATATTCGTTTCTTAACTGCGTACCTGCTTCGCGTCAAGTGTACAATTGTGAAGCTGTATGCCTCAAGTATACCAATAAAAGATTATAGATTTCCTTCCCGGTGCTAGTGTATTTTTGGTCGCCCGCTGGACAACTATCAATCTTGCAAACGATCGTTTATTTTACTTTGTGGCGGCCTCGGCGGCTGCGTGTATGCCCTTGTCCACGAAGGACTGCGACGGCGATACCCTTTCTTTGCCACGGATTGCTGTCTGAAATCCACCGGTAGCAAACAAACGATGGGCGCAGATCACTTGGTCACAGCCACCGCACATTTCGGTTCGTGGGACGGAAATTCTGGCGGAATGCTTCTGCAAGCATTTCGAATGGGTGAGCGCTTTTTTCTTGCCCGCCTGTTGCGCGCGGCGAGCCAACAAACAATGCAACAACCGCCACATTCATGCTTGAACTGCTAAAATTGTCTGCTCTAAATCGGCCGCTCCGTGAAGCCGCGGTTGAACGCAAAAGCTCTGCCGTGCTCGCGTTGCGCCACATCCAGCTGTTCGCTTTTAGCCAATCAGGGCTCGCTCAAAACGGACGCTTTTGAATCAAATGCGCACGAAACGGAGAAAACTGAGAAATTCGCCCCTAAGATGAATTTCTACTGAAGCCATATTTTTTACTCTTTTTCAGCAACTGGGGTGGCCCGGCCTGGAGTTCCGCCCAGAGCATTGGAAGTGTGCTGGTGTCTATCCAGTCACTCATGATTGAAAATCCATTGGACAGCGAGCATATGTTCCTAAAGGTTTGACTTTTTAAAGCAAAGCTTTCTACCTCTACCTGCCAACGGTTCTTTCGTGGCGTGCGGGACAAAAAACTCCAAACGCGGCTAGGGAGAGAGAGCGCGCTTTTCACTCACGAAGCACAGTGTAAATGGCGCGGCGAAGGGGCGCTGTTACCCAGCGCTCCCCGCGCTCACCCAGGTGAGTGCGTGGGCAGGACCCTTCCATCGGTTTTGTCATCTGCTTTAGCGACAGTTGTTTTGGTCCTGGCTAGGCGTAGCTTCGCGTCCGTTGCGGGCTTCCTTCGCACTGCTTGATTAACTTGTTCGACAGCACCGCCCGGGTAACCCGAACCCGACGGAATTAAGTGGTCGTACGGCAAAGATACGTAAAGGATTGGTTTACAGGGCGGGAAAACAAAATATAGAGACCACGTACAGACATCTGGCCGCGAGAGAAACGCTGCCTTTTGCGCACTGCTTGCCACTAACGGGACTCCGTTTTCTAAATTTGTGAATACCAATTAGGTTGTGTTTTAAAAGGTATTACTAAAGGCGAAAGGAGCAACTGATTCTGCTAGATATCGAGTATAAAAGTTCCCTAAGCTTTTCCGCAATTCTCAAACTTACTAAACTAACTAGTTTCAATCGGTATAAATGGGAATCACTAAGCTCATACGCCGAATTGTTTCGGTGTCTGCGCTTCTGTCGCGCGGTGGTGTAGCCCCAAGCTAGTACATCAGGATGGCGATGCTACACTGCCTCACCTTTCGAAAGACGCTCCCCTCCGTTTTATTCCTGCCAACGCCCGGCCGGGCTAGAGCGGCGGACGCCGCCGCTGTAGCCACGGCCGGGCTACAGCGGCGGCGTCCGCCGCTCTAGCCCGGCTGTGGCTGACGCTGCTGCGTTCGAGACGCCGCCCCGAAGAATTCCAGGTAACGGCTGGCAGAATCTCTGGTTTCACTCTTTGTATACCCACGTATGTGAATTCAAGTGACGTGGCATGGGCACTTGTTGTGGGTGTCCTTTAAAGCTCTGCTTTCCCACCACCTTCAGAGCGTGGATTGGAGCCAATTTTTTTAGTGTTTTTTTTTTTTTTCATTTGAGTTCTTTTTGACCAACTAAAGCTCGGAAGCTCAGAACGAAAAGTTAGAAAAGTGCTCGTGGTTTTAGAACAGAAGATTGCAAAAAAAAAAAAAAACACGAGAAAGTAGAAAATGAATCGATATTTCTCTCAGTTTACAATTGCTTGCGCCAGCGTTAGAGTGGTGGAAAGATATTGTTTCCGTTGAAGTGGGTCTTCCGATAACCAATTGGTGTACTCTTTGATGGAGATAGTTCAGTGAAGCGCGCTTAGTACGCAATGCGGAAGTTTGGCTGCGCCACAGACTCGCTCATTACAGCGCAGCGCGGAACTCTTCCATTTCAGGTTTTTGTCAGTTTGTTTGGAGCAACGAGCAATTACAAGGCCCTCGTACAACACGAAACAATCCGCGTAGCAGTGTGCGGCACGGTTGAGTCCTGCTTGAACGAAACCTGCAATCTTCCACCAGCTTTGAGGTAGGTCTCAAGCACGCTCTGTAGCCTTTTTTTTTTAACCCGAAAGCGTTATTAGACCCATTGAGCGGTTCTTAGTGGGCAGTAGCCGTGCTTATCAAACGTACTCGGAAAAGCGTCATTACCTGAACTAGCGCCAGCCCCAACATTACCTAGTTGAGCTAAAAAAAGGTGAGGTACGAACACGAACGCTAAGCTATCAAAACTGGAAGAAAGCCTACATTACCATAAGCGATGAATTAAAATGTGTCCTATTTTAAAATCACCACAGTAAGCGTCTTTTACTTGAACATGCTGATTACTTCAAGAATTTCGGCGACCCGGTTGTCGCCGCAAGCTCTTTGGCTAACGATGGATGGTGACTCTGGGCCAAACATCAGCGAAAAGCCAAGGCGCTGAGTGGCACGGCCACGTTACAAAATAAATACCGTGAAGCACTGACACTTTCGCCTTCTCGCCTAACCCATTCAACACGCCGAGCCGCACGCCTTTGCGCCCATGTCATGACGACATAAGCGTACATGGCCTGCTTCTTCAATATGCTGCTCCTTTTAAACTGTTGTGGCTTGTCTCGCTCCCTACGCACACGTCGAGTACAAATAGAGTATGTCCTCAATGCAGCAGTGGCGTTGTGAAATGCTCCTTCGACGACGGACTAACACTACCGTGCCGTCAATCTTGAGACCAAACTTATATGCCTTCTGCAACATTCTTTTGGTGGCCTCATACCAGTGAATCTTTTCAACATGCAGGGAGGTTGTCTTCAAACTCTTCCTTCAGTACTACGACAGCTACGAGAATATTGCTAGGTCCCTGCGGCATCTGGACGGTTCCTGTGTGAAGGTTAGTAGCGTTCCATCTCCCAGCTTACAGCCTAAATTGAATTGCTAATTCTTAGAATCAACAGTATTTTGTGTCGGCAGTGACACTGTTCAACAAGTAAGCGGCCATGTTGATTGATAACGGCATAATTAAAAAAGTTCAACGCAATTACGCCATGCGAATGTAGATAACCAGTGGAGATGTATAGCAACTGTGGATGTACCCGTATCTGTTTTTCTTTCAAAGCCACGGTAGAGTACCGCGCAGCAAGGAATCCTTCACGTTCCACTTTAGCCTATTCGAGAAAAGTACGCGGTAACACGTTCATTGCGCGTTAACGCTTCGCGACATCTCTACGATTACCAATCACCACCTTATCTTTCTCGAACCACACTCGTCATACACCTCAGAAATGAATCCTAAATGTCTGTACCGAGTGACTCCCTGTTACGAATCGGCCCGCGGCCGTACTTTTCCGCATCACTCCTCGGCTGTGCGGCGAAGCCACTGCGTGCGCCTTTGAAACAGGTCCCTCCTTGTCAGTGATTCATGTTCTCCTCCCCTCTCTCGGACTCAACGTGTGCTGACGCTATCGTCTGCTCACGAACTCTGGAAAGAGTGTTGTGTGTGTCTGTGACGTTCGTGGCGTGTTGCCGCTTGTTGGCGTTTTGACCGTTACGGCTTTTGGCTATAAATAGAAGCCGCCCAAGCGCTGTAACCCATTCCTGTTTGAGCAGCGAATCCATGCTGTCGCTCTGCTCGAGTCCTGTACTGTTACCTCGCCCGTCGGGGCATTGGCTTCGGCTCACCTCTCCCTATGAAGTAAAAAGTTACGTTAGCCTACGGCTTCTGGACTCCTTCACGGCTGCAACAGCGGCTGGCCGCTCGTCACACCACGCTACCACACTTATGTCGGAGGCTAAGGAGCTGGATTTCCGAACATGCCGCGGAACGTTCTCCATGACTGGCAGGTCCGGAACGTTTTGTCCGCGGGCTTTCACATCTCTCCTAAAGCGGAGCGCGTCAGCACGTGCTACAACCCGCGGGAACCTGTTCGCGTTTGTAGCGCGAACTGGGCGTCAGTGCTCCCCACTTCACGCCCGAACACATGTGTACTGGCGAGTAGAAGAGCATGCGAGAGATCACGCCAAGAACGTCGGGCAGAGTGTTCTCGAAGGTAGAGCTGGTCGACGCCCGGCGCTCTTCACGAGTGGGACGCTCGCGTTCACTTGGGAATTTTAAGTGCAGAGCACTTTAGGGGCTTGCCTTAAGCCGTCGTAGCTCGTTCGCTGTCACGCTGTTTGATTTCACGTGACTGCCATTTTAAGTAGACGCAGCGAGATAACGTACCTAAGTAGAGTCCCACAACGTAACCGTAACGGCGCAACACAGAAGCGTCGAAAAACAAGCGGTTTATATAGTCATAACCGATCAAAACTCCTGAACTGCTGGCGCTTGTCATACATCTCCCCGTTGTTTAGCGCAACGAAAACTACAGGTGCGTTTAAGGAAAAATCTGTGCATATAACCGGCATCCCCCACGTACATTTATTTAGGAAGGCCCGGTATGTTGGTTTTTACTATATTAAGCGAAAAAAGAGGCCGCCAAAAACGACGTGTTCCGAACTGCGCACTGAGGTGCCAGCACGTGTGAGAAGAAAGCAAGCACAAAAAGAACATAGCTCCCGCTCGGGTTTATCCAGGTTGGGGGTATGCGAGCACTGAGAAGGCGGCTAATTTGCATTGCATTGGACAAACCTCCGTTGAATTCACCAATAGAGGAGTGAGGCAGGGAGAATAGTGTGATGGGTGGTAGCAGTGAGCGTATAACGGCACTACAGCCCATTATGGCGAATCACTGCTCTGCGCTTCCGTCAGCTTTTACGTTGAGTGGAACGGCTTTAATTTCTTAACGGGATAGCGTTATTAGGCCCATTTTTCAATTTCCCGGTGGCTGCTAACCGTCCGCTATCAGCCGTGCTCATCAAGTGTCCGCGGAAATACGCCATCGCTGCCAACCGGAAGCGACGACTCAAGCAGCAAGATTCGAGGGCTGGCCTGAATCGGGGCAACTGAAGTGTGGAAATGAGGACAGTAATACTACGGCGGAGACGAAAGAAAGCACACGTAAGTACTTTAGGTGCCGGGCCTACGCAGTGAAGTTTGTTGAACGCCAAGTCGGTGGTAGCATACTCGACAGACACGGCCACCAGCCATGCCCGCAACTGACGCCGCAACGTCAAAGCGTCTTTCCACCGGAAGATAAAAATAGTATTCCGGGAATTCATAAGCCGAACCTTCCTCTGGGCTACGAGGCACGCCGTAGCGGACGTTTCCCGAAAATGTCTACGAGCTGGTGATCTTCAACGTGCCCCGAAGTGTCAACACACAGGCGTTTCAGTTTTCTTCTTTTATAAGAAAGATGGCAGCAGGGGCGGCGAATCGAACCTACGACCTTGGGCTCAGCAGCGCTACACCTTACCCACTGGGCCACCCCGGAGTGTTCTCAACGGGACTGATGCCGGCACCAGCATCAGGTCATCTAACCAAAACCGGGGCACATGATTAACTCCAGTCTCTCCGAACTCACGGAAAGCGTTGATTATGAGAAGAAACGAGCTAAAGTAAAACCGAAGGGTCTAATCACATGAATTTTCAAACTACGTTACAACATTCCCGTGGTTCTGTGTCCGTTTGTCAAACGACGAAGGGCTCTGCGCGGCCAAGTTAAAAATCACCCTAAAATACGTACCTCGGCCCACACCGCGGACCTTGGCCCACACCGGCATAGGCGGTAATGAGGCGGCCCACCATCAAGCTCGAGCACTGACCACCCGAGCAGACCCCTCTTTATCTCCTAACAACAGTGCCCCGACGGCTTCTCAGTATGCACTTCTAACATATCGAGAAGTCGCCCAGTACTACCGACTCCTCCGCAGGCACTATCCCCCACCGCACCCGTCGCTAAGGCACGCTGCCGCCAACATGTGGCGCATCCAACAAACTCACTGCTTCCCCCACACAACCATGCTCACACACACGCACCCGCACAAGTTTCCAACACCCCACTGCCTTCTTTGCCACCAACGTGATACCCACTTTCATTCGCTGGGTGAGTGTCCGCACGACCCATTTCCCTCCTACCCCACGCCCCACCACTGGGAACAGGCCTTGGGGAGCTCGGACCTGGCGGTTTAGGAAACTCTAATCGCACGGGCCCTTGCGGTCGCCGAAGCCGTATGAGCTTCGGCCATCCCTCGCCCCTAAATCCCAGTTGCAAAATAAAGTCTCTCTCTCTCTCTCTCTCTCTCTCTCTCTCTCTCTCTCTCTCTCTCTCTCTCTCTCTCTCTCTCTCTCTCTCTCTCTCTCTCTCTCTCTCTCTCTCTCTCTCTCTCTCTCTCTCTCTCTCTCTCTCTCTCTCTCACTCTCACTCTCTCTCACTCTCACTCTCTCTCTCTCTCTCTCTCTCTCTCTCTCTCTCACTCACTCAGTCACTCACTCTCCCTCTCTTCGCAAAATGTAAAAACTTAAGCATCAGACAATAAGCACTTTGAAACACTGACACTGACACCTTCTCGCTCAAGTTGACCAACAATCAACCCGCTGGCCCAACCTGCAGGCGCAACGCTTACATCTTAAAGCAACAGAAGCGCAGAGGGACTTCGTCTCTCTTGGGCCACGGCAGCCGCAGCGAGCAGCAGCGATTACCCTTCGCTGCTAGTCTCTCTGTCCTCGCTGGCCTTCAGTGTTCGTGAAGCATAGATCATAAATACAGTAACTAAGTTCGAAAATGCTTCCTGGGAGTCGAAGTAACGCTATCGCGCCTTACATCTTAAGACCCATACGTAGATGTCACCTCAACTTTTTAAAAGTCCGGCCATGGTGAAGTCCTTATCAAGATGTTCGCTGTTGAATCCCGTGTAGTTGCGGTTGTCAGATTGGATCGAAGAGGGGAAGATTTGTAGGTCTTTCACCATTTCCTTGGGACTTTCGTGCCCATCAATTAACATTTGCATTTTGGTTCTAGTCAAGGTCTTGGTGGATTCTGGATCGATGAGGCCTTTTAAGATGCGCCATGTCTTACTTGTTCGTAGGGTTCCCTGAAGTTTTTCGCATGCCATCTGTGATTGCTGGCTACTGAGTGTATCTGAGAAATACTTGCTTTGACCTTGCACTTATTGGTTTCGCATTTTTTTCACCGTTTGATAAGCGCGTTTCTCGCCTCCCAGAAATGAGCGAGGTCGTTGTCTACAAAAGGTCATCCTTATTGGTTTGTGTAGGTCTTGCCATGCTTTATTTTTGTATTGAGAATGTCATTCGTCCAAGCGTCAAGATGGGGAGTCTCTGCCCTTCTCTTTAGTTTCTACACTTGTCCCATTCATTGATTTTTTTTTCATTTTAATCTTCTTTTTTTTGATGTGGATCGAAAGGGCGATAATTGCGTGTTCGCTTCATGTGTTCTTGGGTATGGGTCCAACTAACGTGTCCTTGATGTAGCCATAGTAAGGTCTGGGTTCGGGTTCCGTTCTACACAGTTGCCCGGTCTAGTAATTCCCTGTGTGTCATTGTGGATTGCGTATCCTACTTCTCTTAGCGCATAAAGCAGATTACGTCAATTGCTGTCGTTGCTGTACCCCCATGTTCGGTGTGGGCCATTGAAGTCCCCAGTAGTAGGCGTTCGCATGCACATCGCGGGGTGTTGCTAGGCGCCACCCTCACAACAACGATCACAGAAAAAATGTATTAAAGTTCTCTCTCTTTCTCTCTCTCTCCACCCGACGGCGCCTGTACTGCGCGGTGGGGTTGCCTGCGGGAGATAAACAGGAGCTCCGGAACGAGTACGAACTGTTGTGCCAGAGCGCCCAGCCCAAATTCGCTACACCGGGCGACGCGCCGACAGCGCGGCCGATTCGCGCCTCGGCCAAACCGCCCGTGGTAGACGTGCCACAACTTTTGCAGGCGCCGCAGAGTCGCTTTTCCCTTATCAACGGCTGGGCCGAATCATGCCTCGGACGAGCGGCCCGCGGCAGATACGCAGCTACATGCCTGGAGGCGGCGGCTTTGGCTGACGCAATCGCTTCGCGTCCATTCGTCGGATTCAAACTTCGGCCAGCGAGAGTCCTGATTGGGAGCGATTCAAACCACTAGCGGTTGCAAAGGGGAGTCCTTTGCAACCGCTAGTGGTTTGTATAAAACACACCCGGAAGCAGCAGCGAGCGCGGCACTTTTCGGAGGCAACGAGTGGAGACGTGCTGTCGCATTTGTGCGAGCCATGTAACGCTGTTGTTGCCTTTGTACATACTGTATATAAATGTTGCCTCAACTTTTCGTCGGATCGAGAACTTCACCGCTCTGCTCTGCACCGCGTCGATAGCGGACGGAGCAAGGCAACGTGGCAGCACAAGTGACTGCGCTCGGATGGCCACCGCAACAGTGGTGGCTGTGGTGAGAGGGAACAAGGTGAAACACAAACTCAATTGTGTCTGGTCTTTTCGCCGCCCCTGTGTACGACGAATGAAGTACCGACTAGGCCAATCAGCTACTAACTCATAGATACGAACATACCGGCAGTTATATTTTCGCGGAAAGGAACATTTGCAAGTCTATATTTTCCAGCCGGCACTGACTTTCATTTTTCTCTGTCACGGTAGTGAGAGGGGGATTCTTTGTTTTCTTTCCATGATATTTTCCAGCTTGCAGATTAGAATATGAGCAGCGATACTACGCAGAAGCGAAGTACACAAACGGGCATTATGGGCAAAGGGCAACAAAATGAATACACATAATAAAACTATAAACAGTTTTCATGAAAACTAATACAATCTTTCTTTCATCCGTTCTCAGGATCCCGTCGGTCACAAGTGTACAATCGACTACGACGGAATGATTAAAAAGCTGCAGAGTTTAAAGGAGCTGGTGAAAAACCAAGCCAACGTTGCCACTGGCCAAGGCTTGGCATCAGGCAGCCTAATGTCCGGTTCAAGCAGCGTCTAAGCCCAGTAAACCCAAGCTGCAGGTATCTTTTTGCCACGCTTTATACTGCTTTCAAAGCTAGTGCATTGAGAACAATAAAAATTGGGATTTTATTATTACTGAGGTACGACACGCAAAACGCGAGTTCGAACTTGACAAAGGAACGAATGCATGGATGGAGACACTTTTATTCAGTATACTTCATAGGCCCTTTTGACCGTGTTTTAGGAGTGGGGTAGTGTCTGTTGGACCTGCACGCGGCTGCCTGAGCTTGATTTATGATCGTCCGTTTAGCTCCTAAATATGAGCGGCGTATCAGTGAATCCCCATTATCTATTCGTGCGTGCTGTCTGATATGTGTGGGCACAGAGAGAGAGAGAGAGAGAGAGAGAGAGAGAGAGAGAGAGAGAGAGAGAGAGAGAAACTCTTTATTAAAGAGGAAAATGCAGAGAGGTTTGCCGATATCAGTTCGCCGGCATGCTACTCTGCGGGGAAAGGAGGAGAGGGAAAAAGGTGGTAGGTGTAGTGAAGAAAAGGAGAGTAGTAGTAGAGAAAAAAAAAATAAAATATGATCCTTCTTCAGGGTATTGAGTTCAAAGGTTCTTGAGATGGAGGAACGACTACAATTTCGTGGACACACCAATGTCCTGGAGGAATTCGAATAGCGCGGACAAGATTTTGCGCTGAGCGGAGGGAGAGGGCCATGGTCCAAGTACCAATCTTAATGTCAATGTGGGCCATGCTTGCGAGGCTTTCACAATGTCTACATTTCGTTTCAGAATGGCCTGGGCAGAGTATATTCAGTCGTAATAAATTGGTGTAGGTTCAAAGCTGTAATTTCCGCCAGAAAGGGACAAGGTGCTCAGCTCAAAGCAAGGAATACCCATTTGCGGATGGCAAACTCCGCGAAAATGAACCCGAAGCGCATTTTGTCATTCCATTTAAGTTCGCATGGGTTGTCACGAAAAATAGGGTGAAAGTATATCTGAAAAAAAAAAAAATGCTTCAGGTTCTTTGTCACTCAGAGTTATTTTTTAATTAAGAGGTTTACCTCAACATCAGCAATATTTGTTGGTGACGAACCTCACTTATTTTCAAATGTAAAATTCACAACCTATGTATCTTTGTTGCAGGAAATTCCCAAGCGCCCAGGCGTTGGAATTACGAAAATCGCGGAACAAGCAAGAATATTCCCCACCACCACCCTGTGCGAGCAAGCTCTTAACCTTGAAAAAAAATGGTGAAACACCGGCCCGCTTAGACGCGGAGAGTCACAATTTGAAATCGCGTTTTCCTGTCGAGGAAAAATCTTAAAGATAAAAATAAGTGAACGTATCTCGAAGAAACGTTGGAGTTGGCGGTTAGATTCAATAAAGTTGACACTATATAGTTTTGATTCGAACGCCGTCAATATTTTCTCTCATAGCGAAGCGTCGATCGCATTTGACCACATGAGGGGAAGAGTAAACGACATGGAATCAAGTAAGTAGTTGCTTAACAAATACTTCTTTGAGACGTCCGGTATCTGTAAGTGAGGACATCCCAAAGCATGCACGGAAGTGTTTATTAGAAAATATGTAACGAAAATAATCTGACTGAAAGAGCCATTCCGGACTCAGTGCCCCAGGATGCACTGCGTCATTAATGTTAGTCGTAATGTTCGCCTCGCAGGCATTTGTGAGGCTGCGCAACGCGCAGACGACGTCGCTGTTGCCACAATCTGCAACGGCGTGGCGGAAATTCACATGAAATGCTAGTGCTGCCACAGGGTAGTTTCGGTAGAAATAGAAGAGGCCAACATTGATTAGACTGAATTCCATCATTCAGTATATTTGCTTTCACTCTTTTACATCACTTAGCTGCCGAGAGCGCTGATGGTATTAGAAGTTTCGCCTCATTACATCAGGCGCAATTTTAAATGAGGGAAGCGCCCACTGTGAGAATACTCTGGCAACTAAGGCCAGTTGGAAATATTCTTTACGGGGCCACAATTTTACGAGAGATAGTTTTTGCCCACGTCTGCTGTGTTTTCAATAAATCTAACCAATAATAATTCCAATAATTCTAATTCTAATTCTAATAATATTAATTCTAATATTTCTAATAATAATCTAACCTGTTTTCAATAAATCTACATCTTTCCTCACGCCGGCACATCGGGTCGAAAACGATTAGGTAGTGTCGCACACTCCACATATCACTCAGGCAGGGACACCTACTTTACGTTTCCCTGGCTATCGTCAACGCGAAGCCATCACAATCTTAATTTTGCACCAATATTTTCTCTTGTTTTCTTTTACCCAAGGAGCCTCATCGCATTCGGAAAGGCGGCATGTGGCACATGCAGGGGATCAGATGTGTCTTCATAAACTGAGGGGCTGAGACTTCCCCGAAACAAGTCTCAGTCTGTGACACAGCACCAGCGGCCATGCGGACGTTTTACAACGGGAGCCAAGCCGATTCGAATGGGATGATGATCACTCCCCAGCAGTCGGGCTCCCGGTCCCAAGACACAGGCTGCGCTCCAAGCCACCACCAAAGGTCAGGGGAGCATGAAGGACTCCACGGGTGGTCTCCTCGACGAGTTGGAGCATCGACCGGGTTAAGAAGCACAAAGTGTGCGTCGGTAAACGGGTCCAACACGAGACCTACTCGTGCGCTTGAGTAGGGGTATCCCCAAGCCGGATGCGACGTGTTGAAATCTCCACCTACAAGCACTGCGCTCCGCGGGTGCGCGCGAAGAAGATTTTAAATTCAAACGAGACGCAACACGACGGAACTCTTGTAAAGCGACACCGATATGATACCAGTTTGAGGTAGGCGCACTAATATGCCCACTACCTCCTGCAATTCATTGCGCCGCTGTTTTAATTTCACCTGAGTCTGGTGGTAACAGGTGGCGACATAGACAACATCCTTGCCCGAATGTTCATTCCCAGTGCTACACCGACGAACCGGAATAGCAAGCATTTACACTTGGTCCTCTGCTCCTGCTACGCCTGTCCTACTTGCGTCCTTAACCAGCTGGCAAGCTATCCCCGGTTGAGCTCATCCATTTTGAGGCGCAGCTAGGGCAACAGCTCTCGTCCGCTTTGCTGACCTACCTTTCATCGTTACAGTGATGCAAGCGAACCACAAGTGCGTGCTCGAGTGGAACTGCCGAGGACTTGAAAATGAGCCTGGGAAGCTTCGCTACCGTACACTCATCGGAGGTCTCCCCGTTTGGGCAGGCCGAAAATACTTTTTTTCGGTTACAGGTGGTTTCTTTCCTCGGCAATATTCCCCTCTCTACTTTTCGTCCACCGGCATCCTAATCTTCTTTTAGTCGCCTCGACAGCCTTGAAGTTAACTCTCGCTGTGCTACCCTTAAATCCTAGGACTTAAATCCTAGGACTTCTAGAAGAGGAATCATTCCATCATGGAGATTTGGATGGATACGCTAACATTTTACACTATGTGCTACTAATTTCGGGTTTTTTTCCGCAGACCACGCATCCCGCATCATTTTGTGTATATTTTCCCACGAAGCTCTTTGTTCTCAAGCAACTCGCTCTAACCTCCAAATCAAAACACCGCCATTAGGATTAAGGAAGAAATCGTTCTTTCTGATGTCCGATTTTCCTGCCCTGTTCATGTGTAACGATGTTTTAGCTTCCATTTTTTTTCTCTCCATTTATTTATTCCTCTCTGGCTTACTTCTCTTTTGGTTACATATAGGCTAGTAGCTTGCTCTAGCCTCAAAAAGCAAAGCACCACCCTTGGAATTATAGCAAAAGTTTCCTTTCTGATATCCAATTTCTCTGCCCTGTACGTCTCTAACGGTGTTTTAGCTTCCATTGTTTCTCTTCATTTATTTGTTTCCTTATGCCACCCGCCGCGGTGGCTCAGTGGCTAAGGCGTTGCGCTGCTGAGCACGAGGTCGCGGATTCGATTCCCGGCCGCGGCGGCTGCTTTTCAGATGGAGGCGAAAAGCAAAAACGCCCGTGTGTTCGAGATTTCGGCGCACGTTAAAGATCCCCAGGTGGTCAAAATTAATCCGGAGCCCTCCACTGTGGCGCGCCTCATCTCCTGCGTTGCGTCGGCGCGTTAATCCCTACAATCAATCAATAAATCAATGTTTCCTTATGCCTTGCTTATTTCTTGGTTACCTTGGCTGTCTTTGATTCCCCACTGTTTTTTTTTTCTGTATTTCATTGTTAGCCTTCTAGTCTTCCTTGGCCACTGCATGTCCACGAGTTTCCTGTATAGGTATAGGCGCGGACGTAATATTCCGGACCAGGCGACCGCGGGGCAAAAGCCACCGATGCGCACTTTGGAGTCCTGGCGCCTCTTGCCGAGAGCGGCGCGGCGCGCATGCGCGTGCTTTTCTACGCGCAGGCACGCTGATTTTCTCGCTTCCTGAAGCGGTGTTAGGACGGTCACTGAAGCACCGCCGAGTGACGCCTTTGTAGCATTCTTTTAATATGCTTTAATCCTGAAGGCGCATTGGTGGCATAATGTGACGATTGCACCGGCTTTGGCGCAAGTGCTCCTCGTGTCCTGATAAATGCTTGCGCGGAATGTTTTGTGTTGTATTTTTATGTTTAGTTCTATATCGTGCAGACACGTTGAAACTAGAGGCGTCGCCGAATGAAGCATGTATGAAGCGCAATCACAGGGTTCTGCGCTATTGGCAACGGAATCCAGAGAGATGAATCGCGAACCTTTATTCATCTGGATCATTTCTTATACTACTTGAGCACTGAGCTTATATTTCAGCTCGCTTTCCGCTGCCGATAAGAAGGCAATTTGCAACGTTAAAAGAAAGTTTCTGTTTTTTTTTTTTTGCTGTCTACGTCTTTAGTCACAAATGATCCAAAGACATACTCAAATGAATAGCCTGTTCCCTCTGCACTTCAGCATTCGTCAAAATGGCACCTCAGGTTCCCATCGAAGAACGCCGAAGGTCTCGGAGGTGAGTCTCGGCTAAGGCTTACACGGTTTTTTGCCCGTTCAAGTCGGTTTTTAATTTATTAGAATTTAGAACCAGTTTATTAGAATTATTTTGCAGAACCAGTTATGCAAAAAAATTTCCACCCACTTAGGCTTTCTGCCTCCCTGCATATTTATGTAGCTGAATAAATATTTATTGAATTTGTTTTTTGTCCGCTTACGGGATCTATTTTTGACTTTTACAAAATTGTTCGCTCTAATGTATCAACTTAAATCGCCTCTGTCAACGTTCGCAGTAATGTCTATAGGTTCTCTGGTTAGCTCTAGGCCTGGCTGCCTCCCAGCGTTGAGTGTGCATGTGTCTCTTGCTTCTCCTTTGTCTCCTAGTTTGCCTTCCTTAGCTGCGCGGGGCCCCCTAAAAAAGCTACCGCTCTACCCCCTAAGCGCCACCGCACCTTGTTTCCTAGCCTGGGGCTGAAGTAAATCCCGTCCCACTGAAAAGCTTGCCCATGTCTAATACTGCCCAGTACACTGTTTACGTCTATCCCTTCAAACCCAAGTTCCCGGCCGCGCCCCACAATCTCACTGTTAGCAGCCAGTAATGCCCGTTCGGTGTGCACGCCCTGCTTTGTCACCTCCAGCACGGTGCAGACAGCAACCAACAGATTTTGGGGCCATCGCCCGGAGGTCGTTTATCCGCTTCGCTATCTCCTGGCCAAGTTTTCCCTCCTCCACCTTGAGAACATCGTGAATCCCCGCGGCAATTTCCACAAGGTTTCTAGGTTTAGTGGAAAAGGCCAGCTGCCCGTTCGCTTTTGCCAATATCATCTGCATCGACTGACCGGGCAACCACCTGACCTTCACACGCTTATCCCCCTCTACCCTTTCTATTACAACGGCGCTGCACCTCCTCATGTCATGCTCGAATCCCCCGCAATGATCACCACGCTATCAGCCCCGCCCTGCTCTTTCGTGACACCATGCGTTCCGACTGGTTTGACTCAGCCTTTTTTAGTGACGATAGTTTGACTTGCTTATTTTTCAGGGCGTGGGAGTAGTTGTTGCTTTTCGTACCCTTCGCCCCGTGTGACACCTCGGTGCAAGCCTCCGCTCTGCTGCATGGGTCAAGTAGTTCGTCTTTTTTCGCCGAAATGACGATCCTTTCTAGCTCCCGCTCAGCTGCTTCGAACTTTTTATCAACGGCCCTGCGTTCGTCGCGTTCGCTACTCAGCGCTGCCTCCAGTTCTGTAACCCGCTTAGCTAACCGCGAGTTATCCGCTTCTACGCGTACTAGCCGTGACACCACTAAGCATAAACGACACTTACTACCTTAACCTCCGTCTGCGTCGCCGCCATCCCGCTGAAACTTTTTTGTATCTACTTGTCGCGGACAGCTACCACACTGTACCGGCTTTCTACGTGTGTCGTCGTCTCGGCTGTAAATCCGACACAACGAGAAAGAACTGTGAAGGTGAATACGCGGCTTCGGCTACCCTCCCCTGTCTCTGGCGTTCAGCTGTGCTTCACTGCAGTACACGCTGTTGTAGGAGCACAAAAAAGAGCACGAGCGCGCAGGTGGTCTGCACTCACTGTAACTGTTGCACACCCCCCCTTCCCCCCTCACCCAATTGCCATATACTGGTTTGTTTTTGAATAATCTTTGTATCCTTATGAGCAACTGCTAATATCGAGCTCTGTTCGGCCTCTGTTGCCTAGTAGTGAAGAAAAAAAACCCAGTGGCCTAGAAGTAGAGTCGTCTGTTTTCATGCGTACGTCCAGAGTTCCAGCCCTTGTGATGGTAGTTTTTTTCGCAAAAGACCAGCATCATTTGCTGCTGCATCTTTCCTTAGGTTAACTGAACGCATTATGTTGAAATAAGGGCAGTTTGATATCTTTTCATTCGGTTCAGCCTACCAGCACGCTTATTAGAACTACGATTTTCCTAATACGATGAGAAAAAGGGGCACACGTAATGTTCGTCTATGCGGCACGGTTTGTCCATTACGCCGGCCCGGAAGGACCTCTTCGAACGCTTTGGATGAGGCCGCGGCATTGGGGCTGAGGATGCATCATCTGCACCATAGTAATCATCATCATCATCGTGAGCATCTGCAGTAGCAGAAGGGTTGTAGAGAAAGCTGTCATTAGAGACCAGCAATCACCAACGCAGAAGTTAAGAAAAACCCTAACAACTGGGACCTCGATGGTGTCCTGTTAACTACTTAGGTATCGAAGCACGGGCCTGCTGTGGTGACTCAGTGGCTAGGTGTTGTGTTTGTGAGCCCAAGGATCGGGGCTTGAATCCCGGCCTTGACTTTTGTTTTCCAGATGTAGGCTAAAATCTGAAACGTCCGCCTGTCGAGTCTTCGGCGCTTTGAAGCCGGGTGGTGGAAACTATTTCGGAGCCCTCCATTACGGCGTGCGTCACAGCCCAGGTGTCGCTTTCGCGCGTAAAACGTCCATAATCTGAATCAAAGCGCGTTTACGTATACGCGAATAGTGTCACTGTCCTGGGATTGACAGTCGTGGCGACATGCCGACTCATCCACGCCATATACATTTACTCCGCAGGGACTCGCTGCTGTCGGTGCTGTCTACCCTTCGATGGACCCTGAAGCGTCTGCTTCTGCGGCAGCTGTGAAGCAGAGTCTCCCACATATGGACGCCTCGGAATTAGATTCAGAGGAGCAAACACACTAAAGCCCCTATTTTATAAGGAAGATGGTTAAAACGTCAAGCTTTCCCCATAAAACCTGAATCGAAGACCAGAATCCAAACTGCTTCGCCTATGTCGGAATAGTGCAATCGGATAGACACCGGATTCATAACGCGAGGGACTGAGGTTTTATAACGACCACCGGAATGCTTTCTTTTTTTCTTTTTTAGGCACTTGATGTGCCTTTGGGAATCCAAACATCATCATGTGAGCTGCGTTTGTGTAAAGTTATCTTACGTGCAGTGCGCTTTCGCGTACAGTCGGCGTCAGTGAGGCAAGGAAAGCTTCGCTTTAAATTGCCTAACGCCGAGCAAAGAGAAAAGAGACAGGCGCTCGCTGCAGCTAAGGGAAACACCGGTCGACACCACCCCAGCATTGACGACGCGAAGATTACTAACACGGGGCGGGGCGCGCATTGCTTTGATGAGGAAGACCCATATCCTGCAGTGAACATAAAACATAAAATTTATTTCGTTTTCCGAGAACAAAATTAACGTGGCTGAACCGATATACTTGGAACTCAGAAATGCACGGTAATACGTAAGTGTCGCAAAAACAACCGCTTCTTTGATGTATTTATTCACCTGTTATACAATAATCTACAGTAACTTTGCTGAAATTATTCGGCAATGAACCTTTATCAATGGTATATTTAAGTGTTCTTGTCTACACCTCTATCAAGATCTCTATCAACTTTCTGCAGACTCTATCTATTAAGCTAGACGACCTAGTATTAACAATGCACAAGCGTGGAAATTATTCTTCTGGAGCCTATATAAAGTCTTTGACGCCAATTACTCCATGAGCTGCCAAAAATTTATTGTAACCCTCATTTCTCAAAATGGTCAAAAGTTTGTCGGAACGAAAATACATTGGTCGATTCATAATTGAATCCTGATACAGCGTTTAAATAGTGCTCAGTGTTCTGAAGGCACACGTTTAACCCCTGATCTTCGTCTTCTTATGCGTTAACTAGCAAATATCCAGGTGCCTTGGTGCACAATGTCAGATTATACGAACACCCGGTAACAAAAGTTTCCAGGACGCGATTTGGACAACCACCGTCAATTTCTGTCTGACTATTGGCCAAACGCCTGATATAAGCATATGTATGGTGATGATGTTGCAGAACGTTATTCGCTTGCGAATGCAACGCAAGTTGTAAAACTTCAGAGAGCAGCGAAATTGAATTTCGCTGTCCAAATCGCGTCCTGGAGCCCTTTCATGTCTGCGTATATCCTCATCAATCCGAGACGTTGACTGGGTGCAGATTGTCAGACTGGGCGCAGTCTGCGGCTTCGATGAACGATTGAGGGAGGCTCATCGATCGAAATATTGGCTGCCTCTCGATGCTTATGTATGCCAGGTAATTCTAGCTCGCATTTAGTCATGTTCTGAATAACATAACACGCAATTACGGCCTCGGCCAGTTAAACATTTATGGGGGCATTAGAGAGATCGTATTCCTTCTCACCAGGTACCCTACTACCGGCCACATTGTAATTGTCATCACGGGGGCAGAGAAAGAAGTAAGTCACGAGGAAATATTTTCATCTGCTCGGCCGTTTGCCTTCTCAAACGGCAACGACGACATGGCTCCCAAGAAAGTGGCTAATGAATACAACTGGGACCCCATCCAGTTCCAGCACGAGGTGCCGTCTCCGCAATGTCTGCTCAGGACTCGACGGTAAGGGCGACCCCACGAGCGGTTTTAGAGCGTCAACCCCTATGCCACCTCCACGAGGTTGATTTGCGGGGAAAGTATCTCTGCGCGAAGTATCTGCGCAAGCACGGCGAAAATGATATAGAATATTCTTTAGTGGATCTTTAGGAATGCCTCATTCGTGAACACGAGGCTCGTACCAATGTGCAAGCGTACTTCGGCTTTAGGAGCCCGCAGCGCGGCATTTATGGCACGCCCTTCGCCCACTTCGACAGCCATGCTTTGCCTTCTCACTGTCTCACTGGTGATGTTTGCATGCCTTTGCGGCAGCGACGGGCTTTTTCGCTCCTTTTGTTGTCGTCCAATATCAGACTTTGGTTGACGTCCATCCCATTGCACCCTCTTTTGCTGACGACCCGGCCCTGCACTAGCATCAAGAGTCCATTGTACGCTGCGACGCAGTGCGACAGGCCCGTCAGATGGCGAGGAGTAGCAGCTGGCCGAGAAAAGACGCAGTGGCAGGAAATCATCGCGACCGCTACGAAGCTCGACATGACGTCATCATTCGCCGCACGCGCTCTGCCGCCCTTATTTTTTTTTGGTCCCTTTCCGTGTAGACGCCGCAAGTTATCTAGGGACATATGCCTGTATTGATGAACGGTGTAAACTTTTCGGAAACCGAGGCGTCGCTGTTCTTACAGTGCATGCATTACCGATCTACCGTCCCAGCTCCTATGCACCGGTGCTGTCATCTACACGACCGCTTGGCGTGTATCGAATTTCTGTGACTTAACACACTTCCTGCGGGTCGATTGTGCGCAAATGTGCAATGGTCACCGAGAATACTGGGAACTCGATTGGTAGGAGGCGGTTAAGAGGTTTAACTGACGCTGGCTGCTTCGGCAAAGATGGACCACTGCTGCCGAAATCGCAGGTCAGAGTTGGTCGATGTCCTGCTCATCGATCTTCCCGGTTACGAGTTAATGATGATCGGTAATAAGTTTTAGCTGGATGACGAGGATTATTATCGGTGATGACTTATTGCTTCGCTGGCGTTGAAGGCGACAGTACAACAGATAAACGGCAACGGCGGGAATATTTGGTAGCACGGACGCATTGCGCAAAGCGTGCATGTTTGCTAGGGGGCGCTGGGAACTTCGCATGAAAATTATTAGCCTTCCCTGCAGGACATCCTGTGCTGCTGTGAGGTGTCCTTAACAATTATGCTGCGAACATGCCTACTACCTCAATCGCTCGATGTATAATTAGCATTCGCAAACTTCTCTTGAATTCCCAGTAGGTATCTAAAACGTGTTTCAATGTCTCGGCCACACAACTCATTCACTAGGTCCGCTGGTAGTCACGTATGGCCACGGACCCGCTTTTTTGTTTTGGGGCTTCGCCATCGCTTCGCAGCGACGGTAAATTTTCACCCTACCATCTTATATACCGCTTTCGCAATGAAACGTCGTATAAGAAGGAACACCCATGCGGACTGTTAGGTAGGCCGCTCACCTTTTAGCCCTGGATTCATGCAGTTGAAGGGACCCCGCAACACTTTTTGAAAACTTTATTCTAAATATTAAATGCTTGTAAGACACATCCAACCAAGACATCCAGTACTTAGATTAGGGGTCTAAAAGTACCTCAGCCAAAAACTGCTCTATGCCCATCTGGTTAAAATTGCTCAAAATATTGTTCTCTCTTTCCTTGTCTTGGCGTCCTTCTACCTCTAGAATTACGCCATTCCAGCGGTGTAGCGGCTATTGGCCGGCTGTTGCAGCAATGAGCGCATTCGATAGCCACTTTAAAAAGAAACTGACAGGTTCAAAGGAGAAACAGAAGGCGTATCTGCTGCGACGAGCCAATCGCGTCATGCTGCTTTGTGATGGTGACAACCATAGCTTCTCCAATGCTTCCAGTCACGAAGGAAAGAGTTAGTGTTTATTGAAAGTGTTGCAGAGTCCCTTTCATGCTCTGCACATATTTTGTGTGGCGGAATTCAATATTTTAGATTGGGGGCCTCAAATCGCCCCTATTAGTCAGCTTCTGTCCGGGCAGTGTCAGGTTAAGGCATTTTTGTGACGTTATCTTATCGGCCACTTGAGGCTTCGCCGACAGCAGGGGCCCTATTCTCGGCTCCGTGAATTCTCTCTGAACTCCTCCAATTTGCCGGAAGCTGTGTCTATTTGGCTTGAATTTTTGTCACGTGATAAATTGGCTCGGTGTGGTTTTTTAATTTTGTTCTTTCGTGACGTTTACTGGCACCAGTTCTACAGTTCGCCTCCTTTCTCACTAGTGAAGGTGCATAATTCTTAGCCACCATTGAAAACCTGGACGAAATGCGACAAACATAACATCGCAGGCCCGTTTTCTTTTATTTCACAAAAAGATAACTTGTAGGCGACGACACCCTCTCAGTGACTGGCTGAGAACACCTGCTGTAATAAAAGAATTGGCTCCAATCCACGCAGTGAAGGCGGTTGGAAAAGAAAGCTGTAAACGACACCCACAACACATGCCTATGCGACGTCACTTGAATTCACACCGTGGCTCTACAAAGAGTGAAACCAGAGATTCTGCCAGCCGTCAGCTGGGATTCCGGGGAGCGGCGTCCCGAACGAAGTAGCGTCGGCCACGGCCGGGCTGGAGCTGCGGACGCCGCCGCTCTAGCCCGGCCGTGCGTAGGCGGCGGAAAGAAAACGGAGAGGAGCATATTTCGAAGGGTAAGAAGGAGCGTGGCACGTGTGGCTACTGCGTCATCCCTCTCACTGCCTCTCCCTCACTCTCATTTCATGTGTCACCTCCAAAAAAATGTCTCCTACCTCCCCTTGCGGGAACCCCTGTGTAGATGCGACGCATAGGGGGTTCCGTTGTTTCCGTTAGGTTGATTCTCCCATCGCGTGAAACGTGCCGTGAACCCCCTGCCGCGGCTATGACGCAACGTGGCGCGGCTATGACGCAACACAATCCAACACAATCCACTTTAATCTAATCCAAATCCAATCCAATACAATGCAATCTAAGCCAAGCCAAGCCAAGCCAATCGAATCCAATCCAATGCCCCTCGCGAGAGAGTGTTCGCTATCGGAGAGGAGAGGGGGTGAGCGGCGGAGAGCGCAGCTCGCGCGGCGAGGAGAATGAAGGAGGGGTGTGGACGGACAACAACAACGCCGTATGGAGGGACAAGGCGAGTGAAAGAGATGCAGTCGCATCTAAAAGCGCCCTTCTCCTCCCCAGCCGCTGACTCGAAGCCAGCGTCCGTCTCCCCGCCTCTACGTGTGGGAGTAGTTTAGTCGCTAAGACGACAGGCCCTCTCTCCGCTTCTCATATGGCCCAGGTTCGATGCCTGGCGGTGCCAGTAGTGTTCATTTAGTCTGGTGGGGAGTTCCTTGCGGCGCAGGCCACGACGAAACCGTTCGCTGGTAGAAGTAAAACGCTTTGCTTTAAAACAGTTTGCAGCAACGTATGCGTAACGCATTGGAAACCTCAGTCTGCTTCAAAGCATGTAACAGCTTGCAAGGGGCGGTTACAATAGCGGTGAAGTAGGCCGAAAAATTTCAGTGGCTTTCGGTTCCATGAAATTCCCCTGAATTCTGCTACAGGCGGAGTTTTCCATGACGTGCAGTTCAAAATTGTTCTCTAGAGAAAGAATCAATATTATTTACTGTTTTCAAGTCAGAGATAATGGAGCATACAAATGCCGTGCCGTATTTTATTTTTATGTTTGGCAATAAAATGGCAGTTATTTTTTTGGCGCAACAGCATCACAGTAAGCCAGTACAAGCCTCTCAATTACAAAGAAGCGAACGCATTGCATTTGTCCGAACTCCCTCTAGTCAGTCGAGGGTCACATGATCGCTTTCAAGAGAAACATAACAAAGAAAAACATTACTGACGATTAGTATGCTCCCTAATTTGAAATTACGACCGTGTTTGTTTGTGCGCGGCGCGAACTGCAGTCTTCTCGGTCACGTCGCATATCTGCTACCTTTCAGGATGTGATAGCATGATCAGCGAAAGCACGGCGGCATGCGCTACTCAGCTGTTATATCGCAGCGCGTAGCCGCAGTCGAGTATGTTGTTGCAAATAGTGTTTGAACCTCCCGCGCAAGGGTCACGTGGTTCTGTAGAGCGGCGAATTAAAGGAGCCATGAAGAGAAAACACAAGTTTGGTTCAATCAAAAGATTGTCTCGTTAGGATCATACTGACACCACTTTTAACGTAAACTTCGCTCAAATAAGCTACATAATTAGGAAAAACGGGAATGGTCATGCGACCCACCAGCTCATTTCCCGCAACAGAACCTATGTCGTCACATGAGCTAAGCTCTGCGATTGGCGGAGGCTGGCAGAAGCAGACGCAAATTAGGTAGAACTTACAAACTAGACGAACGAGCGATTTGCGCTTAAATTTAGGGCACATTCTTTACAAAGCAATAAGAATGATGGGACAAACAGTGGAAGTTACGAAAGCACATGTAAACATAGAAGTACTGATGCGTTCTGCTGTTCGTACTGCGCACAGCATGCTTTGTTTCGCAGCACAGCACTACGGGGCTTGGGGTTGTCTCAGACGACACTGGCCGATTGACGCAAGCAACGGTGTCTTACGTGACCCCATTTGTCGAGCGAGCACTGTTTCAGGGAACGAATATTTTCTCCCAGAACAAAAACAAGCCAGGTTTAAATGCGGGCAAAAACAAACCAAACGCTTGCCACGGTATGGTGGCTCCATCTAGGTTACGGAACGTAAAGAAACGCGGGAACAAACCAACACCGCTGTGCAGGGTGGAGACAACCTTCGAACGGTCCCGTGCCGCCGCAATTGGGCCAACGGGCTCAGCGCGTTATTCTTTTCGTTTCCCACGAGACCTAGCAATGGGAAACAGACAATATGATTCAAACTTCTTCAGTAAACCGCGTTGCGGCGATAATTTTAGCGCGATTTTGACACAATGACTTGCTTCGGCGGCGAGCGAGCAACCAAAAATGGCGGCGCTAGCGTATACGAGTCTCTACCCTGTATGGCGGATGCGTGAATGAAGGTACTCTAGGCTGCAGAGCGGTCGGTTTCAGTGATGTCACTTGGGACCACGAAAACGCACGATTGAGCGGGAAAATCAAAATTTTAACCTAAATTGTTTAATTTCTCAGTGAATAAAGCACCGTTTGTATCGGGACAAGCGCTGGGAAGGAGCCATGAAGAGAAAATGCAAGTTGGTTTTATTCGAAAGATTTCGTGTTTTATAGTGCCCCCAGCGCTTGTCCCGATACAAACGGTGCTTTATTCACTGAGAAATTAAACAATTTAGGTTAAAATTTTGATTTTGCCGCTCAATCGTGCGTTTTCGTGGTCCCAAGTGACATCACTGAAACCGACCGCTCTGCAGCCTAGAGTACCTTCATTCACGCATCCGCCGTACAGGGTAGAGATACGCTAGCGCCGCCATTTTTGGTTGCTCGCTCGCCGCCGAAGCAAGTCATTGTGTCAAAATCGCGCTAAAATTATCGCCGCAACGCGGTTTACTGAAGAAGTTTGAATCATATTGTCTGTTTTCCGTTGCTAGGTCTCGTGGGAAACGAAAATAATAACGCGCTGAGCCCGTTGGCCCAATTGCGGCGGCACGGGACCGTTCGAAGGTTGTCTCCACCCTGTACAGCGGTGTTGGTTTGTTCCCGCGTTTCTTTACGTCCCGTAACCTAGATGGAGCCACCATACCGTGGCAAGCGTTTGGTTTGTTTTTGCCCGCATTTAAACCTGGCTTGTTTTTGTTCTGGGAGAAAATATTCGTTCCCTGAAACAGTGCTCGCTCGACAAATGGGGTCACGTAAGACACCGTTGCTTGCGTCAATCGGCCAGTGTCGTCTGAGACAACCCCAAGCCCCGTAGTGCTGTGCAGCGAAACCAAGCATGCTGTGCGCAGTACGAACAGCAGAACGCATCAGTACTTCTATGTTTACAAGTGCTTTCGTAACTTCCACTGTTTGTCCCATCATTCTTATTGCTATGTAAAGAATGTGCCCTAAATTTAAGCGCAAATCGCTCGTTCGTCTAGTTTGTAAGTTCTACCTAATTTGCGTCTGCTTCTGCCAGCCTCCGCCAATCGCAGAGCTTAGCTCATGTGACGACATAGGTTGTGTTGCGGGAAATGAGCTGGTGGGTCGCATGACCATTCCCGTTTTTCCTAATTATGTAGCTTATTTGAGCGAAGTTTACGTTAAAAGTGGTGTCAGTATGATTCTAACGAGACAATCTTTTGATTGAACCAAACTTGTGTTTTCTCTTCATGGCTCCTTTAAGCAGTGCAACGGCGAAAGTATGAGGGGAAGGGCGCTCCTTGGCGGCGATGCATGGTAAAGTGTGAGGTCCCCTGGGGACAGTGAGAGAGATGGCGCTATAGCCGCGCGTGCCGCCCTCCCCCTCACACTTTTGCCAGTGGCTGCTCTCCGTTTTCTCTCCCGTCGTTTCAGCGCAATTTTATTTCCACCATGTGAGACAAACTAGCTCGTCAGAGCGCTTTGAGGTTTTTGTATGTAAATACAAAAAGTTCTTTGATTCGAACTTCCATAATTCGAACTGTACTATTTGGTCCGGCCAAGCTCCATAAAAGTCTATGTATAAACAAGGCTGTTAATAAGAGCTCGAGTGTCCTCCACCAGGGATAATTCGAACAACGCGCCACTGCGCCGGCTGCATGGAGCCTAGTGTACGGCCAGAGAAATACGCCCGCAGCCTACACACGACACTGCATGGGTCGCCTTCGGAAGGGAGAGAAAATTGGAAAAAGAAGGTGGACAATCCGGTAAAACCACCAATACGCCCATGGCGGACGCCTTCGAAGACGTGTTCTTTGCGGACTACGTCGTTGTGAACGCGCCTCCAGTGCTGCGTATTGTGCTTGTAGATGAGGTTTTCGGGCCCGTTCGATTCACCTGCACCACGTGAACCACTTCAGAAGGTGCAGCCCTTCGCCATTCGTTTAAATGCTGCAGCTCCTCGGCCCCTGAACTGCGCTGTTTGATTCACCAGTCGTGCGGACGAGTGCAGGACAAGTAGATGTCTTCCCCTTCCCCTGCACTCGGTGCCGAGAGGGTGCAGAAGCAGACTGGCTCCGTTGGTTATGCAGGATGTCGTAACCAACACTGCACTGCTGTGAACTAGTTTAAGAGCTGCAGGGTAAATAGAACGTACCGGAAATTTCTAATCTCAGAAAACAAAACCTGACGCTGCCAGTCATCACAAGTAGATGGATGAGGACTTTGCACCAAAGCGGGAGCCAGTTAGAAAGTCGTGGCCGTGTTTAATGCTGCCCTTGTTTTTTCCTTGCCGACTAGCTCTTGTTCAGTTTTGATAAAGGCGAAGAGGAGGCATTCCGCCACATTCGCTCGTTAGAGCAAAGGCGATTGCTGTCGGCTTTAAATACGAAAAGCAGGTGGGGATAACGGAATTGTTCAAGCATCAAATTGTTGGCGTGCCCTAATGCCTTCCCGTCGTTGTGTTCTGTTGCTATTCTTAACTTTCAATAGTTCTAACTTTCGTTAATTCAAACTGAGATGCTGTCCACTTCGAGTTCGAATTAGCGAGCTTTAACTGTAGCGTCACGCTCAGACAAAACATGGCACCACTTTTAAGATTTCAGAAAATTTGTGGAAATTTTTTTCTGCTATAAATACGCTGGCTCTAATATGAGCTAGAGGCCATGCACTCCACAAAAGGCGGTTGGCTGTCCCTTTAACTGCGCAGATTACGAATTGCCCGGCGATGCGATGCACTTTAGTATACTTACACCAGTCATTTATCCGTCCCAACGGAAGAAATATATCACCGCTGAGGCTTCTGCGTAAACGCTTTTGATCCCTTTCCTTCGTTTCTTACATTCGCAACAATCTTTCCGTTCTCAAAGGGACACTGAAGTGAATTTGTGAAGCTCCTGTTTTTGCTTGCACAGCGTAGACTGGCTCAAAAAAAAAAAAAAAACTCTTCATCGCACATTTGATCGATCAGGCGGTATTTCTTTCATAAAGAAATACCGAAAGACGAACTACCATGCGCGGTCTGCGGCGGCCGCACCAACTAAAACAGTGACGCCCATTCAAGGTGCTACGGGATTGGACGATGTCCGAGATTAGAATTCAAACCAGTTTCGGTTCCGGTACTGTGAAACAGCATGCTTCGCATCCGATGTTATCGTTGGCTGGGCATTCTCGATATCTCAGTAATCGGCATACCGCGCTTCTTCCATATATGTGGTCTGCTGTAAAATGCGTCAGATAAGCCTACCGGCAAGGGTTGGAATGCTAGCAATTAGTACTAGCGTAGGAACGCACTCGATGAACGCCCTCCGAGTCACCGGAGACGCTCAAATGCCATGCGCTTTTTCCCCTCCTTCGGAGCAGGCCCAGGGTCGGCCGATTCGGAACTGCGTCCGAAAGAAGTCGGTGCTAATGGCAACACCACGCCAACGAGACCTCCCTATAGCGTGTCAGTGTCAGTCCGCACACGTTCTGCGAACTCGATCGGGGAGCAATGAATGTTACAGCGCAAAAATGGGGAATAGAGTATAGAAAACGTTGTCCCAAAACAACTTAATCATCTTGAAAATGTGATATCTGGGGCTTAAACTTGCGAATTTCAAAGCAGTATACCTAGCGTTCAAGACCACCTGGTAATATGTCAGTGCTGTCGGGGGCTGAAATTTAAAGTATACAATGTATAGCCAGTTTCCTTTTTGTTTAGTTTTAGCATTACAAGCAACTTACAGGACTATTTCTTGAATAAGGCTCGGGCCATTGGCGTCCCCCAAATTTCCACAAATATCTCATGTCTACCGACTGCATTCCTTAGGCGGAAAAGCATTCGTAGGTGTGCGGTCGTGCTGTTGACTGCTGTGCTAGTTAGGTCAAAAAGTGTTTCCTGCAGCTTGGTTTTGCGCTGTGCGACAAACGTTTCGGTTTATTTTAATTCGTTGGTATGCATATTAACTTCGCTGACCCTTCTGCCGCCTTCAATAGGCCTTAGATTTTTCTACTAGCGTACCAGTCAGCGCGGCGTCGCACGTGTGCGTTTGTGGAGGGACTTGGACTTAGAGCTCAATACAGTCTACAATATAACCAACTAAAAACGAATTCTTCCAGGCACATACGTTCCGTGGATTAGTTCCAACTGAGCGAATGAATTGCGACGATCCACCGGTGGCCGGCCGACTAAACGCTGGGCTGAATGGTTTTGTCATAGGTGCAGTAGCGCTATCAAGCCAGGCCACCTTGTTTTTACGTCATACGAAACATCATGGGAAATCGGCAAGAGGATGCAGAGATGAGGAAAGCATTTTCGAATTGATTCGTTACTGAACAAAGGCGCGTAAACGCAGAGAGTGGTCAAAACACGGCCTAGAGACTCCAGAGTACACTCTGCGGTAGTAATCCCGCAATGTTTACAAATCACTCACGTGTTCGGCTTTGAAAAGAAATTCACGGCACCATTTCCGGAGCACCAAGCAGATGCGCGGCGAATCATGGATTTTTAATTGCAGTTGTCATCGCTCTTGCGCTGGCCGTCGACGTTACGCAGTGAATGAAGTGTCTGAAGGACGTGTGGCAGGTGATTTGTCCAGAAAAACTTGCATTTTTAAAGCGAAGCCTTATATCGCTAGACCAAAACGGTCCTGTGGACGCAGAAAAATCTTCCCCCGTAAACAGACAGGCATGCGTTAAAAAAGACGTTGGAGATGAGTTAGTAGTCAAAGGGAGAACGTGTGGCAGGGTTCACCTCGCTCATCGCAGGGCGGGCAGGCAGTGCGCCACTACGTGAATCACATATCAACGGATAACTGCGGACAGGGGCGGAAGGGGTTCGGGCGAATCAGTGTCGACCTGGCAATGGCAAACAGCGGCCGCACGTTACTTCGAAATTGCAAGGCCACACATCGTACCACTTCTGAGGATCAGTCGGTTTGACTCCGCGACCAAGGAACGGGAGTGAAAGAAAATGCCCCAAACATGCAACGTATAATGGAAGAACGTCTTGATAGTAGCGCGCTCACACAGTGACACAAAGAAAAGAGACGACAAACCACAGCGCTGCGGTTTGTCGTCTCGTTTCTTTGTGTCTGTGTGTAAGTGCGCTACCATCAAGATGTTCCAAATGCAATACCAACGAGCCCAGTTGTCACTTCTTCTACATTATAATGGAAGAGACTTTAACAAAGCATGCAAGGTGTAACACAGCTTTAAACACTGGCCGCACTTAACAATTTCGCTTGTTAACCATACAGAAGAACGCATGGCGCATTTTTTCGAAAAAACATCGAAAATTTGGTCACATAAAACCGTTTTTCGCTTATCACCTGTCGTGCTTTAATTTGATACATTTACCTGCTTACATTTTATGCCTTCCGTAATATGCTCGCTAACCCTTGTATGGCACGAGCACACATTTATTTAGAGGTTAAATTTCGTTTCTATCCGCCAGGGACCTCAAGGACCTATACGAACAGCCACCTCCGGGAGTGTTCGTTGCAGCAGAGGAGGAAAACATAACCAAGGTGAGCGTCTTAACGAGAATTAGCCTCATCTGCACTTTCATGTCCTGTGCTGCTGAGCCACGGCCGCTCGATGGAAACTAACCTAGTTTCCATCGAGCGGCCGTGGCTGAGCCAAGAGCGCGGGTTCAGTCCAGGCCGCGATGGTAACTCTTCAAATGGTGGCTAAAAGCGAAAACACGTGTGTTGAGATTCCGGGGCATGCGCAAGACCGCCAGGTGGCCAAAATTATTCCGCGGCCCTCCACAACGGCGTCGTAGCCAACGTGCAGCTTCGGCTTGTTAAACCCCGTAATCAATAGGGCTCCTGCGCTGCCCAGGGGGCGCTGCGAAACCGACTTGCGGGAAGTACTTCCGGGTAGTACAAATCTGCGGGGGTCCCTTGGATCCCGTGTTGACAGAAGCAAAATGAGCTCGATACTCCCGATTGTTTTGCGACATGGTCTCCAAACTATCCCCGACGCGTCCGATCTCTTCCGGCAATCAACTTGGCTTTATAAGAAAAGCTGTGCAGCGTTAAGTACGTTTACAGCGTCGACAAAAGTGCTGGGACGGTGACGGCGCTGTGCCCTCTGCCACTTGCAGGCTCGCAGATCGATGGTCGAATGGAGTGAAACTTGAAGTGAAAGGTTCTTGTGTAAACTAATACACTTGGTGACAAGGACGTTTCAACAGCAGGCGATAAAAATAGAGTAGTTACGCAATCGGTGGTTATCGCGCGTAAAAGTTTGCGAGACAGGCGGACTGCAGGCTCGTCTGCAGCGGTGCCCCGCGCTTTTGCGTACGTGCATGCCCACTATGCGTGTAATTTCATTAAACACTGCTGGTTTGCGTCACCGTTATACGACTACACGGTGCAGCGCTAGCTTGCCGTTTCATTTCGTGGTTCAGTGACAAAATGCAGCGAGAGTCAGAAGCGTGAAATCTGTTTTGTTATTCCAAAAGTAGTGGCCGTAAAACAGAATGGTCGGGCGAGCGAACTGAGTGGCCGTCCCGTTTCCTTGTTTGCTCTCACTTTATTTAATTACGCTCTTGCATCACATAACCCCCAGTTCGCACTTAGCAGACTAGAATAAGGGTCGGCAACGTATTCAGGTGTAGTGACGAGTTGCATGAAGTCGACACGACGGAGGGCTGGGTGGCAAATCAGGTGGAAGGGGGGGGGCTTTGAAGGCAAAAAGAAAAAATTCAGCGGATTGCGAATAATATTTGACAATAATCTGGCAAAGTGTGAGTTATCTTCGTGATGTTCTTTTCCCCGGGGCTTCTCCTCCAAGACGCAGCAGCGCTGAGGATCTGACCCCGGGTATCCTCAACCGACAAACTCAGCCTCCGATACAAAACTGTAGATTTATTTACAGCCCGGCGGGCGATTAAAAACGGTACTCGCGCGGAGCCCCAAGACAACGGGCCGCGAGCTGCGGCGTCCCGATGTCGTCTCCTTGTCTTCATCTTCCCTCCACCCGGCCGCTGGGGGCCAGGGAAGAGGGAAAAGCGAGTCCTTCGTGGGGGTCCAACCCCATGTGGTGGCCATTAGCGCATCCGGTACGGGCAGGCGCGACCTTCCTCGGAATGCGCGACGTTTCAAGGCGCCGCGCGACACGTGCGTTTCATTACCGCACCAGTTGGTGTGCCGAAATGCCCGACAGTGTGAATATGGGGAACAATGCAGCTGGAAGCGATCAATTTTCTGTCCTTGCCTCCCCGTGAAACACTATTTAAGGTCAAAACGGGCGTGTCGGCGTTCAGGTTGTTAATAACAGGGGGAGGGGGGGGAGGGGGGTCCTGACAACGTGCTGGAGGCCGCATAATACAGCCCCGCGGGCCACATTCGGCCCGCGGGCTGTAGGTCGCCGACCCCTGCAGTAGATACAACCACCACAGTCAGTGACGATCGCATGCAAATACTTGGTCTGTGCACCGTGTATGTAGCTGTGTTATGTTATGTAAACATAGAATTACACATCTCTGCAACAGCTGACGTGCGATTTGGTGCTTGGTTTGCGTCCTTTAGTTGCGCTTAATTTGTTTATTTGACGCTGTCTTACCTACTCGCTAGTATACATGTACCCTAGCTGCCGTTCGTAAATCGTATGACGTAAAATGTTAAGCAAGAATCATTTAGTTTGCGAAAATACAAAATAAAATTTCCACTCGTTTTGAAGGCGTTGCCAGGCCAGCAGTGTCAGCTGAGTCGGCTGCGCTTCTCGCGTCGTCTTGCATATGCTCCCGCTGAAGCAACCGTTTACAGTTACCTCAGTCTATAGGATGAGCAGCATTCTGTGTTTATGGTACACTTGCGAACTCTTTCTTTGTCAACAGTACGCAAGAAGAAAGAACGATAAGGATCGTCAGGAAGTTAGACCAACCCACTTGGGGATACTGTCCCACGTCGCTAAGATCGCGACAGCTCGCTCAAAAGAAAGCTGATAAATCCGCTTGTTGCAGCGGATATTATTTTGTTTAGCCTCTGCAGCTACTTTAAGGGCATTTTAGTCAGTATGCAGTCACTTAAACACACCACAATGTGATTAAATTAAGTACAACCAACTTTTGCTCTGGCTTGTAATTGAAAACACATGGAGGGCGCTGAGGGTCGTCTGCTTTTGTACTACCCGGAGGCGTCGGCCACTAGGGGAGCTGCATGGCGTCAAAATTCCAGCGCAAGAGCCCTATATCACGGTTCGCTGTCTGCCTAACAGACGTAATAGCTTAATAAACCCACCGTTCGTTTAAGCCCACAAAGCTTGAGGGCGCACTCAAAAGTTCTGTAAATATTGCCGCAATACTGAGAAATTTTCAATAACAAGATGTAAAAACACGCTGGGAAACTTGATTCGCAGACTAATAGGACTCGGTGCTCAGCGTGGACAGGCGTTTGTCTTTTCAGATCTTGCGTTTTCGTTTCCTGCTCTTTCCGCGGCCATCAATCCTTACCGCAATACAGATTCTGTATTATCTCTGCTTGCTCCAATAGCGCGAACCTTGTTTAGCCTTTTTTTGCAAAGCGGCTGCAGGCTCCCGCAGTAGCGCAGTTTACAGCAAAAGGTGATTCTCGTATGATCTACACCCGGCCGTGTCTTGTTTCTTCGTCTTAACGGGTGACCACGGACCATGTTTGGGACATGTGGGAACGCAACAGCATTCATCAACCTGTTAGTGCTGGGTTATCACTCAAATTTCTGGTTCGCAGAAAGGCAGCTCGGTGCGCTTCTGCGTTGATAACCGTGCACTTATGTATGCGATTCCCGGAATAGACGATGCTTTGGACAGCTTGCAGGGTACGGGATATACGTACACCAGCCCTTACCTTCCCAAGGCTACTCCAGGTTTTAATAAGTGAATCCGACAGGCACAACGGCATTGCTACACCCAAGGGCCTTAATGACTATGCAGTACTCCCGCTGCGTTTTAATGGCTTATGGGCTAAGTGCTGTGTGAGCTGAAGTGAAAAACATGTTTATTTTGCATTGGTGGTGTCCTTACCTTTCCTTTCACTTTTCCTTAACATATTTTGCATCTGGATGATGTGCTGACATGCTTTTTGTGCTCTGTCCTTTAGATCGATCAACGCATTGAATTGTCGTTTTTCCGGCAAAATTATTGAAGTATTCTGCCGTGCCTTCAGCGAACAAGGCATGAATCCCGACATAGACCAATATTACAGGTGTTCTCAACTTTTTTCTTCCACAACACACAAAAATAGTTCCCGGACAATCCACTCTGTGAAAGTCCACCAAGCCCGTGTGCGATGGTGTGTTAACGTGGTGCTTCCCCTGCGAGTGTGCGCCCGACGTTCGTGCCGAAGGTCAGAGTCTGTCGCACCCGTTGCAGCTGTAGCCGAAGTAATTATGCAGAATATTTTTTTAGAGAGGTGGGGGGGGGAGAACTGGCGTACGCGCCCTTGAACTGTCTCATGTTGGCACCTTTGTGCCGAAGGCTCTTGCGGCACTCAGGATATGCAGCGCCGGTTCTCGCTCGTCGCTTATTTCCCGACTCGCGGCAACGCTCGTCGGACGCCGCATTACTATCCGCACGCCGTCGAAAGCTGCACTCGCGTAGCTGTTATGGGGTTTCGTTAGCGTAGTATCAACAAGTTGTCTTTTTTCTGCAGCACTCAATGTGGGAAAGGACGCCTACAAAGACCATGCTGACGCCAATCTTCTTGAAATCGGCTTCTAGTTAAAGCGCATTGCTGAAAATACATTAATTTCAGGGGCAATACAAGCCAGCTTATGTCAAAATATCAAGGCCCTCTGACCTTATCGGTGTAAGCTTGGTCTTTATGAGGCAATCAATCTTACACTGACCACCTCAGAGTCGACTGCCCTTCTAAACGCAAATGCAGTTCTGAAAAGACATTTTCATGGGCATTTTAAACCATATTACATCAGAATGTGAAGGCGCTGACACCTAATCGGTGTAAGCTTGTTGTTTGTAAGCTGACTTTCCCCATTTCCCAAAGGGACGCCACAACATCCCGTATCCCGCAAAAACACTCCGCAGCTTCTTCGGACACGCGTCTTACTTCCTCTTGTTCACGCTTTCGCCGCTGTTTCTGCAACTCTCAAGAGACTTCTGCACCTCGAAGTTCCCCTCATGTAATCTGACGATTATTATAACAGCTTATCAAGATACCAAAGACACTCTCACTTCTCGCACAGTGTTGTGCGAGAGAGATAAAACGAGACCGGCACTTATTTATAGCGACGCCAGAGGGACGATCATTGGCGCTGTCGTCCTCATACGTCATGATCAGTCTACAGTGTGCACATTTGGATTCGGCTATTCGCCCTTTCACGTCTGGTGTAGCAAGCTACAGCATGATCAAACAGAGGCCTTTGGCTGTCGTTTGGGATGTACATAAACGTCGACGATACGTATGGCCGCCATTTCCCAATTGTGACAGAGCACGGCGCACTGTGCTAGTTCTCGAATCCCGAAATAGTTGCCGGGATGTCTATGCCACTGAATTCTGCGTTTACAAAAAGACGACTTACCTGCCACGTGTATGTCGGGAAAGAAACACCTTGATGCGGGCGCCTCAACACATCGCCTGCTGTTGTTACACTTACGAGATGCTTGCCTAAATTCCACCACAGTTTTTTTGCCGTTCGCGCTTGTTGACTCCGTCGCGATCACAGGATGCCATGATTTCAGGGAGGTCCAACGGGGAGGTCGATATTGCAAGACTATAGTCGACTGACCGCACGCCACAACATAGCCTACGAATAGTCGCCCACGACGCGAGCTAACAAAATTTTCGCGTGTATACATGGAGCGCTGTGTTGCTACAGTTAGCACCCTACATGAAAAAAAAAAAAAGGTTTTTGTTGCGCCTCAGGCTTTGTAGCGGCTGAGTTCAGGAGCCTTCCACAACAATGTTGTCGCTGAGCACATCAGCTATTACAGAACGCAGGACCTGATCCGGTGCGCTGTTTTCTCCTGGTATATTTACAAAGGCTTCTCTGTACGTCGCGTCCTGTACCTCGTGTCAGCGCCGTCAAAAGCGCCCTACATCTCTTTTCACTGCACATATCACTTATCCTGCTCAGCCTTAAATATATCTGGATTTGATTGCACGGGTGGTAACCTGCGATTGTTGAAGGTTGCTGCTGGATTGTGACTGCTGCTGACAATTTCACACGTAGTGATGAGATGGCTTCCGCGCGTACTGGATGCCCTGAAGACGTATCCAGCTTATCGCAAATAATCCTGTATCGGGCTCGGCGCGCCTGATATTTTTTTGGGTGATCGAAGCAACATTTTCGCTCAAACATATTTTCCTGGGCACAATGCCGCACGAACAATTTACACACTGACTACTGGATATCAGCTTCAGACGAACGGCCTTACTGCAGAGCCTCTTCATCATACGTTTTCCGACATGATTAACTTGCACATCATGCCTGATCTTTCTTTTTTTGCAGTGAAGTTTAGTGTTCTCACTGATGGCGTCTGTAACGCAAAAACGCCCTGCAGGAAAGCCAACTTTCTCTGACGATGAAGATGAATGATTGTGGGTAAGGCGAAAGAAAAAGACTCTTCAGTGTCCAGAATAGAACCTCGGTCCCCCGCGCTATGAAGCCGGCGTCTATCCTATTGCTCCATTTTCACATGGTCGAAACTTAGTCGGAACTCAGACGACAACCGAAGAATTCGCCACGAGAAAGCTTCGCGTTCAACCAACGTCGTGGTTAGGCGGAGGGGTGCATGAGTTTTGTTACATTCGCGTACAATACGGCAACCCCACCGACCACTTGTTATTTCCTGTTTTTGTGCACGGCGGACTACTGTATTTTGTCCTCGACACCCTGTTCTTTCCCGCAACTCTGTCGAACTTTGCCAAAGGTTTCGAACGTCTTATGGCTCACCACAAATTCTGCCGCCGGCTTGGTCTGGAGACACGGATGAATATCTGCCTTATACGCATAACAGTGCAACAGCGCTTAAGCGAAGACAGTAAAATATTACACAGACACGAGCAAAGACACAGAAAAAGACACAGACATTATGAACCAACCAGCTCAAACCCAAACGGTAGTTCGATTCTGCCTTAAACGGCACCCTACCCCGCACCGTTAATTTCAACCCGCCGATGAAGTCCTTCAAAAGACATACATCTGTGTACCTCAAAGTGAAACGTTCCTTCACGGTTTTAGCGCACCTAGGGCAAACACCACCAACTAATTATGCGTAATCTGTGTTACTGCACCTTATGAACCACCGTCACCGAGGCAACGAGGTCATTCATGTGTTGCTGCCAAGGACTTTCCGTCCTACCTTTTCACTGTGGATGCGCCCAGACGGCTGTTTTTGCGGATGGGAAAATTAGTGTGAGCGTCAAGCTTTGCCGATAAATTGGTGTTCACATTTTCAGATAAATCGATGTTCCAGTAATTACCTCCTTCAAGAATTTTCTTATAGCGATGAGTATTACTGCAGTAGTTGCAATTCAAAGCAGCGCATTTTCGTTCATGTCGCATTACCCTCTCATTTCGCTTTTCTCACCTCCCCGAGCGAGTGCTCCGCTGTGATACACCTATTACGCCTCGCTTCTCGTTGACGTCTGCAGCAACATCCGGTTGCGCGCGCTCTGCTACTGCGATAGTACCTCGTCGCAAGCATCGCTTTGGGGCGGAGCCGTCTGTCTATCCGGGTTCTGTTTGCGCCATTCTGCTTATCAATCCTGCAATCCGCTCACGGCTGGAAAATCTGACAAAGGGAATGTGGCGGAATTTTTACGTTTGCAAACTACGCCGAAAGATCGCGCGGAAAGGGAACAACCCCGTCAGAGTCACTTCGCAGATGCGGCGATGACATGGGTTGGTACGTATAATGGGAGTCTAATATGTGTGAGTGAATGACAAAGAAATCGGCTCAAAATTTGTTAGGCTGGGCACGTACACACTCTCCGATCCGACGTTGTTTTACATACTGCTTAATTGGCCACTCGTTCGGGCTAATCTCAGCTTTGTCGTGCTGTCGTGACGCCATAGAAGCACGTAAACATGTAGTAGTAGTATTCCATTCCGTAATTCCGATCGGTTCTGAACATTTACAACCGTAACGAAAAAAGCAGCTGACGAATGGCATGTTACGGCGCAGATCCCTTTTTTAAATTCAGAGCATTTCTTTAACTGACGATGTCACCCGGCGTTGGCGTGCCTCGTTGTCCGCAACAGCCGTTCCAGGTGCGCCCTCTCCCCCACTCCTCCTCGCCTGCTCTCCGCTGCTCCTCGCGTTTCGCACTTGATAAACTGTTTACTTCATAGCGAGAGGTGAGCCGAAGCCAAAGAACAATGCCCCGACGGACGAGGTTACGGTACAGGACTCGAGCAGAGTGACAGCATTGATTCAGTGCTCAAACAGGAGTGAACTACAGCGCTTGGAGGGGTCTTATTTATACCCAAAGCGCTAACGGTCGAAACAAGCGTTCCTTCTAGATTGCGCACACGTTACGAACAGCACAGACACACACAACACTCTTTCCAGAGTTTGTGAGCAGTCGGTAGTAGCATCGCACGCTGAGTCGGAGAGAGGGGAGAGAGGAGGTCTCCGCAGCGGTCGCGGGACTTCCGTGTCCTTGGGCAAGTCTCGGCGTGTTGCGTCGGTACGCCACCAAAGCTTGATCATGCAGATAGCGAGGCGCCACTGATCCAGACGTGTAGCGACGCGTTTGAATTGTCGGTTGCAAGCGTGAGTCACCGACAGAGGGCTGCTTGAAAGGTGCATGTAGTGGAGGCTTCGCCGCACAGCCGAGGGGTGTTGAAGCAAAGCCCAGCGGCGGGCTGAGTCGTAACACCACCCATAAAAAATGCAAAAACTAGCACCCTTCCGGAATCTGAACCCGCAAGTTCATGAAGTGCGCACGATGCTTGAGACCACTGCGCCACGGCAGCTGAGCATGTGCGCTTGTGGCAATAACTCAATACTAGAGTGACGCAACCACTCGTGTCTCGCATCAATGTTTCCTACTTGGGTTTAAGAGTTGCCGGCTGGTAAACTTAACATTTACTGAATAACGCTTGCGCAGTCATCATCATCATCAGCAGCAGCCTATCTACGCCCACTGCATGGCAAAGGCATCTCCAATTATTCTCCAATTACCTCGGTCCTGTGCCAACTGTGACCAATTTATCCCCGCAAACTTCTTAATCTCATCTGCCCATCTAACTTTCTGCCGCCCCCGGCAACGCTTGCCTTCTATAGGGATCCACTCTGTTACCCTTAATGACCAGCGGTTATCTTGCCTTCGCATTAAATGCCCTGCCCACGTCCATTTCTTCTTCTTAATCTCTACTAATATGTCCTTAACACGTGTTTGTTCCCTGACCCACTCCGCTCTCTTCTTGTCCCTTAATGTTACACCTATCATTTTACGCTCCATTGCCCGCTGAGTCGTTCTCAATTTAAGTTGAACCCTCTTAGTGAACCTCCAAGTTTCTGCCCCGTAGGTGAGTACCGGTAAGATGCAGCTGTCATACACTTTCTTCTTCAGCGACAATGGTAGGCTGCTATTTATTATCTGAGAATGCCTGCCATATGCACCCCACCCCGTTCTGATCCTTCAATTATCTCTGCCTCATGGTTGGGATCTGGGGTCACAACTTGGCCTAGGTAGATATATTCGCTTACCACTTCTACTGCCTCGCCACCTATCTCAAACCGCTGTGCTGTCCCGAGGTTATTGATCATTACTTTAGTTTTCTGCATATTAATTTTCAGGCCCACGGTTCTACTCTGTTCGTCCAGTGCGGAAAGCATGCTTTGCAATTTGACCCCCGAGTTACTTAGCAAGGCAATGTCATCAGAAAATCTGAGGTTGCTGAGGTATTCTCCATTAACCCTTACTCCCACCTGTTCCCAATCCAACGTTCTGAATACTTCTTGTAAACATGCTGTGAATAACATTGGAGAGATTGTGTCTCCTTGTCTGACACCCTTCCTTATAGGTATTTTACTGCTCTCATTATGGAGGATGATGGTATATAGCTGTGGACCCATTGTAGATATCCTCTAGTATTCTTACATAATGCTCATCTACCCCCTGGTTCCGTAATGCCTGAATGACTGCTAGGGTTTCGACCGAGTCAAATGCTTTCTCATAATCTATGAAGGCTATATATAGGGGTTCAGTATACTCAGCGCACTTCTCTATCACCTGATTGATCGTGTGAATATGGTCCATTGTTGAATAACCGTTACGGAACCCTGCTTGTTCTTTAGGTTGACTGAAATCTAAGGTTGCAGAAATTCTGTTAGCGATTACCTTGGTAAGTACCTTGTAGACGACTGACAGTAAGCTGATCGGCCTGTAATTTTTCAAGTGCTTCATGTCACCTTTTTTATGGATTAGGATGATGTTCGCGTTCTTCCAAGATTCCGGTACCATTCCGGTCATTAGGCATTGCGTATATCATTAGGCATTGCGCAGTAAGTTTCCCCAAAGCCCCCACTATAGCTGATAACCAGCAACTGCGCTGTTACAGCCACTGAAAACGACCGCGAATGCGTGTTCGGATGCGACTGCGATTTTGCACTGAGGAAATGATGCTTGCGGTACTTCTGTTTTGCGCTTTGACGCCCAACCACAGGCACGCGTAAAATCGACGAACTCGCGCAATGACGTAGCTGAGCGCAAGCTCCGGTAAAATCAGCGTACACCGGCGTACGCCAATACATGGCTACGCGCTTGTTACACCCAAGCCAGAGCCAGCCAGACATCGACGCAAACTTTGGGGCGCACGGCGTTGACGTCGACCTCTGGCGGTGGTGTTAGCTGGCCGTCAGGTCGCAGAGCAAGTAGAGCTAATTGGTAAATAAGCTGACATAATTATTTACTATGTGATAAAACTAAGTAATTTGTAAAATGCGGAGAGCACGCAACGGGAAAATACACACCAACCAACGAGCAACTATGGGAGCCAGGTAGTTTACGCGAAATGTAGTTGAGGGTTTTGTGCCTGCCAAGTAAGCATACTAATTCTTAACGTTTTTCAATGTTGCAAGAACTGTTTTTTAATTGTTCCTCCAACAAATATATTTAATTCTCTTAGAATCGGCGTTATTAGTTTTATTTAAATTTAAATGTAGTTGAACTGGTCGCCACAAAGCAGAGTCCGGTGTAGCGTAGCCACACTGCGTGGCGCATTCTAGTACGATTGGCTTACGCACATGTTGCGGCGCCTGTGTGGTTACTCCCCTCTCCGGCTTCGGCGGTGGGCGTAAAGGTAGCGGCGTATAGGCGTACGTTTTTGCGCGAGTACATCGATTTTATGTTTAAATGAAAAACTGACCCATATTGATTCCTTATTGCCTAAATGACCCTTCATAACTCTTCTTCTGTACTGAACTGACCTTATATTTCCTAAAAAGCGAGCCGGCCGCGCATGCATAGGCAGTTTGCAGCTCAGGGGAAACGAATTAGTCAGCGAAGCTCACGGCCGAAGAGTCGTAAACCAAAATACGGTTCGCACTAACCCTAGTCTTGAGTTGTATGGGCTTCATGGAGCTTACTAAGCTTATCACACTCTAGGAACTAACAAAACAGAGCGATACATTCATAACGGCACCAATGTTGTCGGGACGCAGTTTTCGTTTCTCCACCGATTCGCCACGAACCGTCGGCCAACCGGTGTTGCTTGCGTCTTTGGTTGGCGAGCCAGTCACATTACGCGGATTTTCCATCGGCCGACGTCTTTGTGTCGCCTTCTGCGTCGTGCGTAAACGCGGACTGTCAACCCAGAAGTCGCCGTCGCAGTCGTGTCGGCCTAGTGTCGGCCTAGTGTGAGCGCGCATTAAGGAGAAACGTTGTAATAGAGTAAAAAAAACGTAAACATATACGAACACGATAGCGTGTAAGCCTGCTGCAGGAAGCGCTAATGATTAACCATAGGTGCCGCCTGTAGAATCTCTTTGAAGAGGTCACAGCCGCATTGCCATCGACCGCCATAGGACTGGTGCGGCCAGCCATTGTATTTAAAGAACAGAGGTCAATCTCCCTTTGCTGGCATCATCGTCATTTCCAGGGCCGCATGAGCGCAGTAGAAAATGAGGTCGATGCGCTTCTTCGAAGATGGCGTCAGGCAATGGAAACAACGTCCGTAATTTGTGAGGAGTAACTTATTTTGTTCCATTGCGATGTTATTATCTGAACAAGATCCTGTATCATGAGGGCCAGAACAAAAAAGGTACTTTTGCGTCTCCTTAGTTTGGGCATGCAAGGCTACTGGAGAATGTCGATGTCTGAAAGTTCCTGCTTGACGCCGTTCCCCTGGTTCGTCATTCGCCTTAAACTTCGTTCTTGGAGCTGCGTTCAGTTTAGCTGTTTGCAGACACTCAAGTTCGTCTCCTAAAAAGTTAATTAAATCGTTGAACTGTTTTTTGTGGCCTGTTGGCTGGTGATCACGCTCCACTCCAGTTGACCTGGAAGCATTAGACGACGTTTTTGAATGCCGGTGGTACCTTAGGACGAGGTCTCGAGGGAGTGCCCGAAGACGGATCTCACGTAGCATGGCGCAATAAGTCTCTGGGCTCGTACCAAGTGCGTTGAAGCTTCTGCAGTGTATCTGCACGTCTTCTTTTGAAAGTGAAAGTGAAACTTTATTTTATAAAAAGAATACATACTATTATACAGACGAGGGTCCCATAGTCAACGGACTGTAAGGGAACCCTCGATTATGAATACACAAACAAATTTGTGAAAGCAGCAAATGGGCGTGACATCTCATCATAATAGTAAAAAGACAAGTGAAGTTAATCTATAATCTACATGCACTCAACAGTAAGCCTAATATATTTACAAAAAGTTATACAATGTGAGGTAACGCAAAGGAAATAACGGCACGAGCAAACAGGAATGTCCCTCATAAATACGAACAAAAGCAGGATTGTAATTAAACCAGAAGAATCTCCCTAAGATTGTTTTTAAAGCATGTAATAGAAGACGATGGTTTAACCGTAACAGGCAAACTATCCCACAAAGTGACAGCTGCGAAACACGATGTTTTCTTACCGTAATCAGAACGAACAGATGGTAATAAGAAATTATTATTACTTGAAAATCTGGTGAAGGTTTTGCTTCGTAAACTAACAAGATCGTAGAGCTTTGGTAGTTTCGTTGCGTCAGTTGATGAGAAAACAGGTGTTGTATCAATCAGTGCCCACAGGTGGTGTCGCGCAATAAGAATCTGGTCGCCGAATCACTTCTGGAGTATTTCGATCGCGTCATTATAGCATTGTTCTGTAATGGTAAGTCCAGATACCACTTCAGCCACCTAACTGGTTAGCAGGTTACTCAGGTATTAAAATTTCTCCGTCGCCCGCAGTTCAGAAGTGTTGTGTACTGCGGATTCCAAAGGTTGTATCAATATGTCTACAAACCCTGGAAAGAGGAAAGGAGCCCTGGGACCATGATGACTGATGAACTTTCGAAGACAGAGTACTACTGCCTGCAGGACTTCGAAAGAGCACCTTTCCTCAAGACTGCACTTTCACAAAACCCTCTCCCCATCGACATTTTCTACGGCGCCAATACAAGAGCAATCCGCCTCGGTCTGGGCCCCAACATGAGTGTGCGACTACGGGTATGCCAGACAATACGCACAGACTGCGCAGGGACTTGCATCATGGCTGCCCGCTCAATGTCCTCGGCGGCCGGGAAGATGTACAATCTATTTGAAGAGGTCATAGCCATGTTGCCATCGACCGCCATTGGACGGTCGCGGCCAGCCATTGTCTTTAAAGAACAGAGGTAAATCTCCCTTTGCTGGCATCATCGTCATGTCTAGCGCCGCATTAGCGCACGCAATGTTTCTTCCTCTTTCCTCGGTTCCCTTCGACGTCCCTTTAAATGCAGACCTTAATGGTCGCTTCTCTCCTACCTTGACGCTCAAGTCTCGTCCTTGTGGGTCGACGGATCCCACACTGCCAGAACCCTCCGACTCTGACCAGACGACACTTCTCTTCGCCGGATCCGCGCGAGAAAATCCGTCCAATAGCAGGCTCTCTGCTTCGTTACGCTCATGGGGGTATCGATGACGAGCATGCGTGTCCAAAAACACGAAGGAACAGGTGGGAAGCGGCAACAAATTTTGCAGCGAAACTGTGAGCTGCACGTAAGAAAGTTATACTTCGAAGAGATAAAGCTAAGTACCTTATCGTAATGACTGCGCTTGTTCATTACCGTGCTCAAAACGCCTATTAGCAAACCTCTAAGCATTATTTGACCCTACCGTGATCAGCATGCCCGTGTGTTCTATGCAGATCCACGCCCTGGTGGTGGGCCCCTTCGACACTCCATACGAAGGAGGCTTCTTCCACTTCGTGCTCAAGTGCCCTCCGGACTACCCCATCGCGCCTCCGCGGGTGCGCCTCTTGACGACAGGTGGCGGTCGTGTGCGCTTCAACCCGAACCTGTACGCGTGCGGGAAAGTCTGTCTCAGCATCCTTGGGTAAGCAACAGCGCCTTATTTCGCCACGCGGGTGGCCCAGTGGAGAGTGAGTGGCATGCCGGGAACCAGAATATTCTGGGGTCCACTCGGTGTATAGCGAGGAAGCACGCAATAAATGAAGGGACCGTACAAAAATAAAACTGAGTCAGTGAGTTTGTGACAGTAGTACTAGGAAAGTAAGGTAAATCTGTTGCTACCGCCCGTTTTCTCGCTAAAGAAAAGGCTTACAGGCAACGGACTTGATAGTTTCGGGGAAGAAAAAAACGAATTGTCCGTGTATCTGCTTGCTTCGTTTAAAATGTCGCCGAAAGACGATGGTCTCCTGCCGGCCCTGTGACATAAGGCCTCGTTGTGTCTCCCCACCAGTGATGTTTTTCCCCTACCATTTCCGTCCTGGCAGGATAAACGCCATGGAAGTTTCTTTTAGGATAATTTATTTGTACTGCGTTCGCACTGCTGGCATGCCATTTGTTGGTACCTCCAAGAAATTGGAACGTTTGGCTCACCTGTGGAACTCTAAAGCGTGATAGTTCTCAAAGAAAAATTGTTTGTGAGACATGAATGTATTTTATTGCGTGGAAGGGTCACTGGCTGTGCGCATGAACTAATGATGCGCGGAAGTACACGCCTTGGTAGTTTCCTGGGAGTGCTTGAGACGATGGGCTTCGGCACACGGACGCTTCTCCGCCGCAATGTCCTCCTCCGTCTTTCACTTGAGTTTTCTGGGCATGCCTTCGCGTCGAGACTTGGCACTTTATTACCACGGCCATGGTCGCTGAAGGGTGGAAAACCGACGATTCGTGCGTCCCGCACCTGGTGCAGGTCGTGCTCCCTCCGGGTGGGCCTCGCCTCCCAGTTTTAAGTGCAGAGCACTTTAGGGGCTAGCCTTATCATCGTAGCTCCTTCGCTGTCACGCTGTTCGATTTCAAGCGTCAGCCGGTATCAGGTGGTGCAGCGGCATTACGTACCCAAGAAGAGCCCCACGGCGTAGCCGTAACAGTGTTCCACACAAGCTTAAAAAAACATGCGGTTTAAACCATTCAACACTCGTGAACCGCTGGCGCTTGTTCTGCATCTCCCCGTTGTTTAGAGCAAAGCAAACCGGCAGCCCTCGCGTTCATTTTTTTAGGAACGCTCACTGTGTTGGTTGTTAAGATAGATAGCGAATTAAGTGGCCGCCAGAAACGGCGCCTTTCAAACTGAGCAGTAAGGCGCCGGCACGCGCGACATGAAAAGAAGCAAAAAAAATTGGCAAATGTCGTCAAAAGACTATAGTCTTTGTAAACATTTGCCAAGGAAATGCCCTCCTTTGCTTTCCCGCTCACCTCTCAAGCTGTTCCTGTACCGTCGCGCTCATCTCAAGGTAAACACACTAAAGGTTTGCGCAAGGCGATTTGAATTTACCGCGTTCCACTGCTACAGCCCGGGTTCCTCGATGCCAGCGCTGCAGTACGGCGGAGACGCGTGTGAATGGAGGCGGCCGACTACAAGGTTCATAGCACTGCGTGGCCGTGCTCCACGTGCGTTCCAAGCAGAACGTGGAACCTAGCTAGTGGAACCTTTCGTTGCTGTTGCCGCGTGATTTTTCACATGCCGCCAGGAGGCGGTGATTTTCTGCAGTAGATATACAATATCATTTGTTATCGAAAAACCAAGCATCCATAAATTTTTAATAAATGAACACTGTAAATATCCCTTGTGTGCTAATTTCCTGTCTTATATTTGCGTAATGTCTTGTTCTTGTTCAAAAAAGTTGACAAGTATGAACATATAAACCGGGCTTAGACGTTTACATTTGGCTGTGAGTATATAAGACTATTGTGCAGTATCAATTTTACTTTGGCCGGGTGGCAACTGTTCACGAAATCCAACACGCGATCGCCATTTTGGCTCGCAATGGGACCACTGCCCGATTGGCATGGGTGCCGGGTCACACGGACTCGGATGGGGGCAACCAGGCTGCACACGATGCAGCAAGGGAGTGTCTCACTAGTACCCCTCCCCTGGACGACGACGCGTCGCGCCCCTCTCCTCACCCTCGCCTTCAACTTGACCGCGCACGCCATGCTCGGAAAGTACGCCTTGCGTCCGTTACTCCCGCTGGCTACCTGGCTCTGGCTCCTCCGATGCCTCGCTCTGCGGAAATCTTCATCAACAAAACTATTGCTAACGCAGCCCTCACACCCCACATCATGGGAAAATGGATTCACCCGGCAAAATCTCCACCTCCTTACTGCCCCTACTGTCAAACGTTAGTGTTCGCCACCCTCAACCACTTAATCTGGCACTGCTCCGCATTTTCTTTGTACCGCCCAATACTCGTCAACGCTTTGCCACGTGATTCCTCTCAAGACGAGCCCCCCTTCGAAGACGCTAATTTTCTCTCAGCCCTCGGGGTGTTCGGCCTAGAGAGTGGTCTCTCGAGATTAGTGTAAACCGGGGCCTACCCCGGTCGTAAAAGTTGACTTGATTGCACTCACATGATCCCAGTAACCCTAGCCTGGCTCTGCTGACGGCAGTGATCTCTTCTAAATCGTTCAAGGACCCACCATTTGTGCTACTCAGCTACTCCTCCCTGCCTCTTACCCCTCCTCCCTTATTATGGCCGCATGGCCTTCCCTTCGAAATAAAGGATTACAACAACAACAACTTTGGCCGGGTGGCTGAATCGAGTTACAGACAGACAGACAGACTAAAATGTCTGGGTTTAAGTAGCCCAAGAAAGACTATCGTCTTTAAAAAAAGAACAGAACTCCCGCTCGCGCTGTTCCAGGCAGGGGGTGCGCGAGCACTGCGACGGCAGTAAATTTGAACTGCACTGGACAAACCTTCGTTCAATTCACCAAGAAAGGAGTGAGAAGAGGAGGCGAAGAGCGTCATAGGTGGTTGCATTGAGCGGATAATTGTGTTCTTTAAAGGGCCACTTCGCACACACACAATATTTAATCCTTTACATCAGGAATAACTCGATGTGTGTAACTTGTATTCAAAATTAGTACAGACCTACTAGGGTCTTTCTTCCTCAAAAACATTGTGGCCAAATGTGCAAGGTATTTTATTTTTTCAACACTCCTTCCATTATTTAATTGCCGCACATTTATCCGTATGTCTGCTTCGCCCGGAAAAGTACTTTTAGCGAACATAAACACGAAGCTTCCGAAAATTATGATGATATGCTGTGTGCCATGTTGCTCCCGTAAATTTACTTAGTATGGTTAGGTTGCTTTTATTATCAATTTTGAAAAAAAAAAAATACGATTTTATATCTGAATTTCATTGTCAGAACCTTCCCCGGACCAGCCTGGAGCGCCGCCCAGAGCATTGGAAGTGTGCTCGTGTCCATTCAGTCGCTGATGAACGAGACACCACTTGCCAACGAGCCGGGATTCGAAAAAGTATGGCAATTTTTAATCATCTCCCTTCGCTTACACAAATATAACAAAGATGGCGGCAAGGAGAAACATTGGGAAATGTGGATAAAAGCATGCGACTTCGGAGCGTTACAGTACAAAAAAAAATGCGTATATTATTGCCTAGATTGTCGCCCACTTTGTTGTAATTGCTTGCACTGACTATGGCGTGGGAAGGAACAGCTTTGTTATTATTGAGAAAGCATTAGATTGCCTATTGAGCAGAAGCGTCACCGTGCAGCGTCTACAGCATTGACACCGCTCTCAAAATGGCCTTCACGAAAAACACATTACAAGATAACTAATTGAGGTAAAAACGAAGTTAAGGGGATTTTGAACGAGGTGGGAATTGAACATCTGCAACGCGTTTCGGAAACTCTAGAATTTAATTGTCGTTAACGGCTCGCGGGAGTTTTAGCAAGTCTCATTTGGCTCACCATATGCCCCCACAATTCCCGCTACCCACTGAGTGGGATCGGTTAGAGACTCGCCACCAATCAACAAACGCTTTCTGGCTACAACGCCAATATAACTGGCAGTTGAACTTAAGACGTGAAATGGAGCAGTAATTATTTCACATATCTAGCTCGTATGAAGTAGTTACCCGTCCTGGTCTTTCTATTACTATTTCAGTACTGTTGGAAAGAGGTTGTGGAGATTGCATCTGCATTTTCCCGGGGAGAGAATGTAGAAAAAGAGGTCGTGGGACTTCGGCCTGTATTTTTCTGGAGAAGATGGGGGGAGGGGTGTAGAAAAAGAAGTTGAACTGGTAAGGAAGAAGTAGCAGCTCCTTGGAACAAGTGGAGGCGTTCTCTATCCTTTGTCTTCGCTGACATTCTTTCACAAGTGCTAATAATATGTTCATTGTTATTTACCAAGAGACAATTCACCTTTGCTTCCATGGTGCCTGCTTACACCAACTGAAATATATAGCGGCACTAAATTAATTACACGGTGACACTTCGGTGAGAAACCTGTCCTACATAGCTCATTTTGTGGTTTTTATTTCCAGTACGCACATACGCAGAGTTCACAATGCTACAACATGATCATACAGCACGAAACAATAAAAGTGGCCGTGTGCGAGATGGTGGAATCCTGTCTCACGGAAACCTTTCCGCTGCCATCACCTTTAAGGTTGGTCGCAAGCGCGTTGTGAAACGATTTTCCCGCCGGTTTAACACCTGCATAAACTGCTCCCGTATGCAGGGAGGTGGCCCTCAAACTCTTCCTGGTGTACTACGACACCTATGAGAACATTGCCAGGTCTCAGCGGCATCTGAATGGTTCCAGCTTTAAGGTCAGTAGTGTTTCATCGCTGTTATTAAAGCAAAGTTTTAGTGTTCTTACTGGTGGTGTCTCAAACGTGAAAACGCCTAAGTTCAAGAAAAAAAAACGCTCCCTGGGGCCGGAATCACACCTGGACCCCTCTTGTTACGAAGCCGGCATCTATCCGATTGCTCTAAGTCGACATGATGATTGATTGTAGGGTTTAACGCGCCGACGCAACGCAGGCGATGAGGCGCGCCGTAGTGGAGGGCTCCGGATTAATTTCGACCACCTGGGGATCTTTAACGTGCGCCGACATCTCGTACACACGGGCGTTTTTGCTTTTAGCCTCCATCAGAAAAGCGGCCGCCACGGCCGGGAATCGAATCTGCGACCTTGTGCTCAGCAGCGCAACGCCTGAGCCACTGAGCCACCGCGGCGGGTTCCATGTCGACATGGTCGAAGCGGTTTTGGAAAACGTAGGCGACAACCAAAGAATCCGTCACCACAAAGCCTCGTGTACAACCATCGTCATCGTTTGACGGAGGTGTGCATGATGTTTTTTTTTTTGTTTCAGTAGAATTTTTAACGCGCATACCCTGAAGGTTCTGTGTCGCCGAAAAGCCGGTATCGCCGACGGCGTTAGCCGTGAGGGAAAAATTGGAGTAGGTGAAAAATCTTAATGCACAACCTGACGCCGCGCACTGAACTCCCAAGATCGTAGGTCACTGCCGCAAGAGATGGCATGCAAGCAAAAGCGGAAAGTTTTCACCGATTGCGGGTGCCGCAAGGAGCGGGCGCCGCAATCATCTCTAGTGACGATGACGACGCGAAGAAAGATGGCTGTGGTTCACCGAACAGAGAAGGAGATGAGATCGTGTCGAACAGTGATGTTTTAGTGGACGTGAAGAAATTCCGCAATTTCATGCTCGGTGCAATGGCGACACCGATGAGGTATTGTGCAAGGCGGAATAAGTAGAAGCATCCATAAACGGTCGTGCATGCTGTACGCGCGAGAAGCAAATAACTGATTTATTTAAATAAAGTGGCTTTGAAGTGAGAACAACATATTTATTTGAGAGTTTGCCTGTTTGCACATACGTCTACTGCTAACATACGTCACTTTCATTCCTAGGTTTGAGCACTGACTTATAACTGCCAGTTTTTGGCAGCTGAATAGTATATTAAATTAGAATCACCACGAAAAACATGACAATATTAATGTGACGTTTCTGCTGGGGTCCAGCCGACCGGCCTCCGGTCGAAACGTTAGAATAAATATTGTCATGTTTTTCAATGTGACTTCTCTATCGTAGAATTAACGTTATAGCCAGGAAAATTTTCTTATAAATAAATAAATAAATAAATAAATAAATAAATAAATAAATATATGTATGTGCCAGCGCAAACAGTGTCGACCTTCTTGAATGCCTAGAAACAAAACACAATCACTGCTCATACGTCTGCACAAGCGTAATCTATTTTCCTGCGTAACTATGCAAAGTTGTCGTTCAGATATGCGTATTCCGGTTCATGTTTAATTTCTGTTTCTTTGTTGCTATGGTTTACCGCCACGCGGGTGATTGATGTATGAATACTACCAGTGTTTTATTCAATAAACTGAGAACACGTTTCGGAAAACAATTACCAAAAACATGGATACAAACGGAGGAGGAAAGGGGCGCGGTGACGGCGAAATGCGGCGAGATCAGAAAATGTCGCGACCTTAGTTATTTTATGGCCGTTGTTTCTTTACAGGGCTGCTGCACAGGTATTGCGAACAGGTCACCGTTGGTGTGTAAAACCGCGTAGCACACACTCTCACTACTTTCAACGACATTACGCAACACTGCAGGCTATCCCGATGCACTTAGCCGCCAGGAGCTGCTGACGTGTGCCCCCCCCCCCCCAAAAAAAAAAAAAAAAAGAAGAAGAAGCCGTCCTCCATAAACTCCAGACAAGCACGTTCCCACACTTCACAAGAGTACACGCCACCCACACCACCGCACTCCCATTCCCTTGCCGAAACACGACGAACATCGCGCTACTCTCTAATACATGGTATGGGAGTGCCAGAATAACCAATGCTTGGATTCGATTCCCAGTCCTACCGGAGTGCAGGGACAGAGTCAACTTGCAAGATTTGAACCCAGTCGGCAGCTTTGGCTGTCCGAAAGTGCAAAAATGGCGGGTACAAACAGCGGAGTCGTGAACTAAGGACCCCGCCCACATACACTCTTAGGTTGAATCAAGTTTTTCCTCAGTCTCCTCTTCCTCCTCTTCATCCTCCTTTCCCCTTCACCTTCTCCTCTTCCCAGGGATGAATAGCAGCTTTTAAATGTGCAAAGAGATGCTCGCAGTTCTGGTTCCACGGATAACGAGCTTGACGGAGCGATGTTACGTATCCAGCGCTCGCTTCAATTCTCTCTATCGTATTTGGGACGGGGGGACCGCACACTTCGTTTAACTTCCCCTCAGGGAATATTCTCGGCTTCCAAATAAGAATATTAGTAGCGAGCCATATCAGCCAACAATACTCTTTGCGTAAGACACATTGCTTGAAAAGACGAACATACTTGTATCTGCCCACCTTACCGCCATAAGAAGATGTGTTCAAACATAACAATTGACAAAACGTTTCTTTTCGATTTCACAGGGCGGTTTATTAACGCCGAAGGTCACGTTGAACTTCGACGCATTGCTGCAAAAGCTGCAGACTCTGCGGCAGCATGTCATGAACCGAGGTAACAGTACGACTGGTGGAGACCCAATGTCGACTTGCACGATGCCCGGTCCTAGCTACGTCTAAGCAGAAAAAAAAACCAGGTAAGCATTGCTATGCTCGCTAGTGATTTTTAGGATGTAATATTTGGGGTTTCCGCTATTTTCTCTTCACAACACGGGTTTGTAAAATTATATTCCTGTGAAACACTATTAGTGATTCTAACTAATGATGTTCATTCTGTTCTTGATCGCGGTTCTGAAGTAGACTTTGTGTACTTCGATTTTTGTAAGGCATTCGATAAAGTTCCGCACAATATGCTTGTTTAAAAACTATGTAGACTTAACATTGACCCGAAAGTTCTTACATTGATTAAATCTTTCTTAACCGGTCGCTCACAATTTGTTTATACCAATGGCTATAACTCTTCTTCCAATTCCAATAACTTCTGGAGTACCCCACGGATCAGTCCTTGGTCCCTTACTCTTTTTTGATTTATATTAATGATTTGCCAAGCAACTTAACCTCCATTGTAAAACTTTTTGCCGATGGTTGTGCTGTTTACCGAGAGATTAAAAACGCTAATGGCACCGTGTCAGATCTAGAAGATCTGGACGCGATTTCGGACTGGTGCTCCAAATGGAAAAAGACGCTACTGACCACTCTTCTTACACCCCTAATGACACGCTATTAGAACCAGTAACATTTTACAAATACTTGGGTGTCTTACTCACTTCCGATCTTTCTTTGAACAGCCACGTTAGCCGCGTAATCGCCAATTCTAGCCGCATGCTAGGGTATATTAAAATGAATTTTTATATGACGTCACATTGTGTTAAAACTCTTCTCCACAAACGGTTGATTCGCAGTGGGTCATTTCGATATGTCGTAATATGCCGTTTCGATATGGGATCCTTGAACTAAATCGCTAACGAATGCTATGAGGTTGTTCAGAATCGTGAAGCTCGATTTATTCTGTAGAACTACCATCGTACAGGTAGTGTTATACTTACGAAGCAGACTTTATCGTTGATACCCCTGGAGCTACTTACGAAGCAGACTTTATCGTTGATACCCCTGGAGCTACACAGAAAAATTTTCACGCTTAAGCTTGTTCTTCCAAATATATCACATGAATTTATATCTTATTGACAGATTGTGAGGTTTAACGCGCCGACGAATGCAGGCGATGAGGCGCGCCGTAAAGGAGGGCTTCGTGTTAATTTTCACCGCCAACGGATCTTTAACGGGCGCCGAAATCTCGTACACACGGGTGTTTTGGCTTTTCGCATCCCTCAGAGCAGCGGCCGCCACGGCCGGGAATCGAACCCGCGTCCTCGTGCTCAGCAGCACAAATGAATTCGTATCTAAGTAATGCAATGTTCACCTCGGCAACCTACGTTTCATCGCGCATGGATCATCGCCACAAAAATGGGAAAGCCTTCTTATCATAGTGCTTCTTACTTATCGTATTTCATTCTAAAGACGTCATCAGAGTGAAACCACCTTCCAGCAGCAGTCGTTGATACTAACAATTTAGAAGAGTTCGAATAGCACTTTGTAGTACAGACTGCTGATTGGTTGCCTGCTTCGCACTGTTGTCGTTTTGTAGGTATTTTTAGTTTCTTGTACGGTTGAAGTGCCTGTTTGTTGCATCGCTTGTAATCAAAAGTTGTTCCCGTTTCCACTGTCGTTGTATAGTATTGGATAACACCGCTATCTTTTTTGCGCTTAATTCATGTCTGTGAAGAAATCTGTTAAACATTCTCTGCTAAGAATGTGCAGGGTACCACTCTACTCTCCAATGCCCTTGGGGCCATGAACGTTTATTACATAAATAAAATAGAACATGAGTGTATAATATATGCTTACTGTTTAATTGACACCACGTACGGTCAGCCGGCAGACATTGAGAATAACAGAGCGACCAGTTGAAAAAATTGTTCTATTCACATTTGCGTGCTTTTCTGCAGGAGCTACGGTGATAATGAACCGGAAGATGAATATTAAGGAACGTAATAAATTATGCGATTCGTTCGTAACATTAATAGGTTTAGGAATAGGTTTAGGAATGTTTGTTGCGGCATCACCCCGTTGGCTTTGAAAGGCGAAATGCCCGTGTTTTCTTTTCGCAGGTAGCGTGACCCCAACTCCAACGAACGGATCACCAAGGCTGCTGTTCGTGCAAAAATTCTTGCCCTCACACTCAGCGCACGAATTCTCCGACTTCAAAAAAATTGCTTGAATCTTACGAAGATGTAGGGGCGGGAAGCTAAATCAGTCGTTTTTTACACACAAAATTCTAATTACCTATTCTGGATAAACGTCCGATGGTTGGTAGCAAGCCGCAATAAATTTGGTGTTAACATTTCAATTTCAACAGGATTCCTTTTACTTTCCGAAACAGGGTCAATTGAGCTTTGAAGATGAACTGGCAAAAGCTTTGAGAAGAGGTGGCTTGTGTTTTCTTGTAATCGTTGCAAAAATTTGGTTTCGAATAAACGCCTGAGCAGCGCTTTCTTTGCATATCACCGTCGTTCTGGAATTTTCTTGAACAAAAAATTGATTCATAGTATTAATCATCTGAAAATATTTGATGACGGGACCACAGTGTAGGCCATTTTGAGTATACAGAATTGCAGTCTTCAAGACTAATAACTGAGAAAAAAACTCCGCATGCAAGTCGCCGTGGAATCGAGTGGTTATGTGTGCCTCCATTTCACGAACAACTGAAAGTGGTAGGAACTAAGGCTGCGTTCCAATGCGCGGACAGCTTGGTAGACAGGTTACGAAGCAGTCTAGACGGCGAAAGGAAGCAGAATAGGAACGGTGCAGCGGTTACCAACGCAGACGACAACTTCGTAGCAGACTTGTTGAGAAACGGAAGCTGCAGGTTTCGAAAATAGTACTGTTATTATTACAAATATTATGCGATTTAAAACTCAACAAAAGAATCTTCACCCCTATACTAAATATTTCAATAAAACAACAAGTTAATTTGTCACAACATTGGTTCACAAAAAGGGGGCGCTGGCGGCACTTAGTAGTTTAGACAGGAAGGTAGTCTACATCGTTGCTGACTTCTATGCTGTCTCTTCGAAGCAGCCTTCGTTGACTGCTTCGTTCGAATTATAACGGGGCTTGACATGATGGACTGTACGCGAAGACGGCAACGAAGCCGTCTAAAGGGGAAATCGGAACGCACCCTAAGTTTCACCCGAACGCTTCGGTACACACGTTCATTCAATAGGAGCGTACACGTGTGGAGCTGCCATTAGCAAAGGACAGGCAGGCCCCCAGTTGGGATGCGTACCCAATTTCGTCTCGCAATATTATTAACAACAAATCCGTCCTTGGACGAGACGTTTGTGGTACGAAATGTGGTATAAAGGTCGCAGCGAAGTGGTGAGGGTATAGCCTCAAAGCGGAGAGCAAGCACCGAACACACATGCAGGAAGGTAAAAGAATGCTCGAACGAGACGCTTATGTAGGCAAAGCTTTCATAAACTAATAAATCTGGTGGTAGTGTTTATACTTGTGCACATAGTTAAGCAAAAAGAAAACATTAGGCATATTTGAGGAAAGACTTGAATACATCAGTGACGTTTACATTGTTCTTTTGCAATAAAAAGTACTTGGCTGCATCAGTTTTGCGCAAATAAAAAATACGCCGTGTGATAACAAAAAGCCCCGCCCGCGCCACCTTGTGCAGTGTTTCAAGTTCAAAAGTAACAAAAGGTTCCAGTAGATGGCACAAGCCGGAGAACACGGCAGAAATTACTTGCAGCGAACGGGGTTCGATCTGTTGGCTTTGAGAATTTCTATGAAGCTTAGCCTCGTGACTAGGCAACACCAGACCGCTTCGTTGTTAACACCAGCATTCGCGACGTTAAGTCAGTGAAGGTGGGCTAACTTTTCTATAACTTGCGACAATGTCAATGCGAAGGTGCATTGGAACAAGGCCGCATATAAAAGATGAAAATATAATTCATGTTACGTTATTTACGGATAGTGTCGGCGTCAACGGTAGCGGGTTTGGCTAGGCTGGCGGTTTTCGTTGCTGCAACTGCACAAAAGAACAGCCCAGTAGAAAAGTCTAGCTCCATAAAGCGCAAAATACATAAAAGGGGCGCGTCGAGGCGGGTTTTACGAGTAAGCGCAAGGTAACAACAGGAAAGTGTAAGACAGGGCATTAGCGGTTTCTTTCGCCACGGAGAGGCAGGTCGGGGAACTACCGCCACGTATATATAGCACGCATCGTAATACCGGAAGTACACGCGTCGACCCAGCCTATATCCCGTCTTATTGGGAAGTGCTTCGATGGCACCCGTGCTGTCGATCTCTGCGATTCTTGTGGTGGATGGGGTTTGTGTGGCGCGGAATGGGGCGGACTAAAAGGCAGGCATCGATACCACAAGGAATGGGAAGTCTCTTCGCAGTTGATGGATATCATGGCCTTCCAGGAGTTCCTGTGCGGTATTATGGACATCCAGAAGTTCTAATCGACTAGTGGATACGTGCATGCGTTCTTGTAACGCGGTCTTACGTGATTTTCTTGAGATAGTCAATTTTCGTGGGCTCAGTATTCTTAACGTGAAGATTAGAGAGGGAGTATATGATGCTGCTTATCACAAAACCTTGGAGTATTAGCCGTCGTCTCTCTTCCTTCTTCAGTCCTTTGTGACGCGTGGTTATTCATCAAATGAGACTGATACTTTGGATTACATATGAAGAAATTTGCAATAAAAGTTGAGTGTTCGCCTTGTTGCGCTGAGAAGACCGGTAATTTTTAAATGCAGAGCATTTCAGTAACTCACGATGTCACCCGCGTTGGCGTCCGTAGTCCGCGTCCGCATCGCTCCCCCTACACTATATAAAAAAATAATACTTGCCGGCGCCAGGTTTCGATCCTACGACTCTGCGGGCGGAACGCAAGGTGCACGGTACTCTACCAACTGAGCCACAAAGCCGACACAGAAAGGAAGGTTACGAACGTGCCTTATATCCTTGACTCATTCAACCGTCGGCCAGAGGTGCGCCCTCACCCCCGCGTCCTCCTCGCCTTCTCTCCGCTCGCAACGCCCTCTCTCGCCGCGTTCGGTTCGGGCGCACAACAGGTGGGGACGTGCGCAACACCCTCTCTCGCCGCGTTAGGTTCGCGCGCAAGAACAGGTGGGGCGCTCGCATCGCGCTCTCTCGCCGCGGTCGGTTCGCGCTTAAACCACATATGTGGTTCGCGCGCGCTGCGGTCGCTAACATCTGTGGCGTGATCGTGACGTCAGCATCACGCGTTCGCGTGGTGGCGATTTCGGCGCTATAACATTATCTAGCGAGGGGCATTGGATTGGATTCGATTAAATTGGCTTGGATTGGCTTGGATTTGGATTGGATTAAAGTGGATTGTGTTGGATTGTGTTGCGTCATAGCCGCTCCACGTTGCGTCATAGCCGCGGCAGGGGGTTCACGGCACGTTTCACCATCGACTTCATCGACAATGTCTACGCTGGAAGACAACAATTACAACAACCAATACGTAATCCATACGGCTTGCAGGCGCGCCCCCCCGCAGAAATGCTCTGCATTTGATCGTGCCCCTCGCGAGGGGGATGTTTCTTTTTATTGATTGATTGATTGATTGATTGATTGATTGATTGATTGATTGATTGATTGATTATGAGGTTTAACTCGGCAACGCTTAACAGGCGACGAGGCGAACTGTAGTGGAGGGCTCCGGATTAATTTTGACCATCTGGGGATATTTAACGTGCAGCGAAATCTCGAAACACGGGTGCTTTTGCTTTTCGCCCACGTCAGAAAGCGGCCACCGCTGCTGGTAATCGTACCCGCAACCTTGAGACCAAGTATTTTTATGCTTTCGCTCGTTGGAACGGTGTTGGTGCCAATTTAAATTTGTAGGTCCTGGGGAGGGAAGGGGCGGGGGGATTCCGATTGACCCTTCGAGGGTAGGCGGTAGAGCTAAGATTTGTCATGGGTGTGGAGGACCCAAGAGCGGAAGCACGACCCAGTCGGCCCGTTCTCGCCAGCCCTGGAACACACTCTGAGCCAGGCAGTGGGCACAGCTTCGTCTTTCTGTTCACTTTCAGCTATCGCCCTCTGCCTGCGCTCATCTTATTCTTTAATTACAACATGGGGTGCGTGTTACAAGGAACGGGGCAGTATAAAAGACAGGCATCGGTTTCCAAAGTAATGGGAAGTCTCCTGGCTGTAATAAAGGGGCGCGCAGCTCCCGGCGGTCTAGTCTAGCCTCTGCAGCCGAATAATATTATTGACTTCAACGAGTTCCTTCGCAGTATGATAGACACCCAGATGTTCCAATGGAGCAGTGGATACTTGCAGGGGTACTTGTAATGCGGCTTTATAATGTGGCAGAATGCTGTCCCATAGATGACGATGTCGTAAGCTCGCAAGCGCTTGGTTTTAATACAACGCTGATTTGCGCTCTGCCCCTTCCTCATGTGTAAATTCTGCAAAAATAGTTCATTACCCCGACTGTGTCAATATTATTTTCTTGTAAGGCAGTCAATGTCTTCCATTGAGTGCTTGTAACGCGAAGATAAAAGAGGGAGTACGTGATGCGGCTGATCACGAAATCTTGTGGTGCCAGGGCCACCCATACCGTCCCGCTTAACCCCCCTCCCCCGGTGCTCGCATCAAGGCCCTCCGGAACCGCAAACGCTCCAACGAAATCGATATTTACACCGATGCAAGCATTTCTCTTGCACCAGTCGACACCGCAGGGGCTCCACCTGATCTCAGCTCCATCCAAGCAAACGACCCCTTTATTATGCATGCGCGACCATCCCGGAAGAGGAATTTCCTGCTATCCTTCAAATCCGATCAGCTTCCTCTTGTTCGACTATCCCTCCTCCGTCCTTTCCCAGATACGCATCCTGACGGCCTCTTTCGAAGCCCTACAACCTAATTCATCACATCTGCACCCTGAAACCTAGCGGCATTCGTCGTCGCATTGACTCGTCAGCTGGACACGAGGAGCCATCACCGGGGTACCGGGCAGTCCACTCGGCTGCACAAAAGTGTATAACCTCTATACTTCCTCTCCTACCCGTCTTGACTCCTCCACGTTTTGAGTTACTACCGCCAGAGATACATCTATGGTGCAAAAAAGAAAAAAAAAGACCACCTCAAGGCCCTAACTACAACAGGCCTTTTCTCCGCTGTGCCCCTCTCCCGAGATCAGTCGAAATGTTCAGAAACAAATATTTTGCCAATGCTAGCCTTACGCCAAAGAACTTCCATAAATGTTGCACCCCATCCCTGACGCCTCGATTACTTCGCACCCGCTGTTGGGAATGAGCATCCCAGGGCGGTCGCCAAGGTTGTGACTCGCATCCAGCTCGTCACCGATGTTGGGAATCAGTCATCCCGACGCTGTCTCCGCTGTTGGGACTGGGCCCTCTCACCGCAGCCTCCACTGTTGCGACTGGCTACCCGAGCGCAGTCACCGGTGTAGCGACGTTGTCTTGCTCCGTCCGCTATCGACGCGGCGCAGAGCAGAGCGATGAAGTCCTCGAGCCGACGAAGAGTCGAAGTAACATTTATATACAGTATGTACAGGGTATGCAAACGTTACATGATTCGCACAAAGGCGACAGCACCCTTTCACTCGGTGCTTCCGAAGAGACTGGTGCCGGAGAGAAGCTGCCGAGGAATGCCGACGATGAGAGCCTCCGGGCTTCTTTTATACCCCGGGAAGTTCGTTGGGGCCCCGAGAAGTTCGAATAGCTCCAATCAGAGCTCTCGCTGCCTGAAGTTTGAATTCCGACGAATGGTATCGAGGCGGTGAGTCAGCGGCGCCGCCAATGGGGAAAAGGAGGGCGATGCCCCCTCAGACTCCGTGACCTCGCCTCCAGGAGTAGCGACATGGCCTTATTTGGTCGTTCTGAGATGCGGGATTCGGCCGCGCCGCAGCGACGAAAGGGAGAGGCGTGACTCAGTTTCGCTGTCGGCGCGTCGCCTTGTGCAACGCATTTGGGCCAGGCGCTCTGGCACAACACCGCCAATCTCCAGCACCTAATTTAACACTGTGCTGAATTCGCGCGTTACAGAACCTTCAACCTCCTCCTAATCTCTGCTTTGCGTACATCAACCCTCATACACTGGTGCATCCTACGCTTACTTCAATTGCACTCTTTTCTGTAAAAAGCGGTTTAACGCGGAAAGTTTAGAGCCGTGAGCCTGCATGCTCACCTTCTCAAGGAGCGCACCTGTTTCTGTGCGCCTTCAAGATTTCACAGGACAGCCGTATTCCACCTTGTACTCTTACTTGCTCCGCTTGAGCTAGAGTCTTCCTGCCAAAATAAAGGCTATCTGTCTTTTGCTCCTGGAGTCCTCTTCGGTGCTTGATCATTCGTCGAATGAGACTGATAGTTTGGCTTACATTTTAAGGTAATTTGCGGAAAAAATTGAGTGTTTGCCCTGTTGCGCTGGATGCGGAGAACAAGTATTTTTATGCTTTCGCTAGCTAGGACGGTGTTGGTGCCAATTTACATTTGTATGTTGTGGATGGGGAGGCTTCCGATTGATGCTTCGCGGGTAGAATGAGGAGCTACGATTTGTCCGGGGAACACTTGAGACCGGCAGCGCGCGCCTTCTTGACAACCACCTGTGCACAGCTTAGAATGAGGGCATCGCTGCTGCTCGGCACCCAGAGTGTCACGTTATCCTCATAGAAGCTAAAGTGATACCTGAATAGGCTTTCCAGTTTTTTCGGAATTTTGAGAAGGGCGAAATTAAGCAGCGGCGCCGACCAAAGCGCGGTCGCTGTCGCTTTCACTGGCGCCGCGAAACCGCGCGAGGTGCTTGCTTCCCCTTAGAAAAGCTTGAAGGTCAGAGAGACTCTACCAGGTACTTCCTGGGGTTGTACCTAAAGAAATAAGCTTCCTTAAAAAGGAACCACGGCGTGATTTCTGTTTGTGTGCTCTCATCTTAGTCAGCACTTAGTTTCGGGCTCAGCAAAATAGAGAGCAAATGTTTATTGAAAAGGAGAATAGTTCGGCCTGGGAAACTCATCTTGGGCTTGCTACTTCCCACTGGAGCGAGGGTACTGGGGACAAATAAATAAAGGACTGAATATAAAAGATATCGGAAATGACAGTGAAATTGACAAATTAACTGTGGACATGCAGAAAATGTAATAAACGTCTCACATACAACGGGGCGCTGAGTCAGATTATCACAGTTAACTTTTCCGCACATGATTGTCGTCCATTTAAAAAAATTGAGACATTATTCAGCTGTCTGTTAAATTTTGTCGCAACCTAGAGCCGAGAATCCCGAGAGGAGTCACTAAGGAATATAAGTAGGGCTTTAACGGCTAGACTTTGTTTCCAGTTGTCTGCCCACGTGCCCAAAACCTTTTGTTCGAACAGAGGGCGAGTGTCCAAGTGTAGTAATTCTGCCTGAATGCTTTCACTCACTAGAGTACCTTGGACTAACACTAAGCAAATGTTCGACTGCCTCAGGACAACCGCATTTGGTTGTCCTGAGACAAATTTGGTGCCTTAAAACTCGGGAGGGACGGCCCAGCGGACTCCAGATGACGGAACAGTGCGACTTCAAGGCACGCGAGGCCTGAGAAACACTTTGATCCCCTGATCCCGGAGGCCTTGCCCTTAGACGGCGCCCGTCATGCCCGGCTGCTCGACGCTACACACAAACCATTTGGAACCCGGAGACATCAACAACGTTAGCCAGCTACTACGGGTCAGAGAGGCCCTCACGGTAGAGATTTTGGACCTCGTCAACGCGGCGGACTGCGCATTGGAGCAACCATCTGCAAAAACAATTATGCTGAACTCCCTTTATGAAGGGGATTCGCCACCAGGGGGCTGACGCAGTCAGACGAGCTTCGCTCCGGCTCCCGCTTTATGCCTCCCAAACAGCGAATCTGCACTAGCGCTGACTAAACGACCACTAACATCGAGCGCCGGACTTTGAGACGTCTCATCTGACACCAAGGTGAGACAAATCGGACCTCGAAAGCCCAGATTGTCGGCCACGGGAAACAGCCAGCGCGCAGCGCCCGCTAGGCCTACTTTGTAGGCCTAGCTCTTTGGAACAACAACCGAGCCGCCGCCGGGTGACCATGTGCGACGCGCTATCACAGCCCGCACCCCAGATCGCCGACATGGAATTCGATCAGCTCAGTGGACGCACCATTCACCCTGACAACCCGTGGATCCAGCACATCAAAAAACGCAAGCCAACCAACGTCCCGGCCGCGCAAACAAGCCCGATCGCCCATGTGCGCCGACCACCTGCCACACCGCCCTCCAAGACGGCGGCCCGTGATCCGCCACCAAGACTCCCAACAAGCAACTACACGATCATCTACCGACCACGCGCGGGGCTCAACCTCGCTAGGCTGACCACCACACCACTCACCGAAGCTTTTGCAGCCAAATGTGAGCTCGACCTGCCGTCCTTCTATAAGAAAGTTACCCTCCTTGTGCAACCGACTCAGAATGTGATCGTCGCAAGTACGCCCGACCCTGACCTTGCCATCACACTCAGCAACATACAAACGTTTCAGATATCAACAGGACTTTGCGAATTTGCCGCCTATATGAAGCCTCCACCCGGCACCTGCCGGGGTGTCATCCACGGTATGGAAGCCACAATTACCGACTCAAACCTCCACGACTATCTTCTAGGAAACGAGCCGGCCCTCATCCACGCACGATTCATGGGTCAGACTCGATCGGTGCTTCTGACTTTCCAAGGTAACCACGTGCCCTTCTACGTGAAGGTGGGCAGCGTCCTCCACCGTTGCCGACCATTTCGCCGGTGTGTGCAAGTTTGCCGCGTGTGTGGTGAACTTGGGCATCGCATGGACGTGTGTCCCCAACCTGAGGACTCCAAGTGTCCAGACTGTGGCCAATCCTCGCCAGCCAAGGACCATGCGTGCCAACCAACGTGCAAACTCTGCTCACTACCGCACACCACAGCAGGCAAGGACTGCCCGCGCCGCTTCCGGCCAACCGTGCCGACCAACAAGACACGTCCTCAACAAGACAACCAGGTAAGCTGGTCAGCTGTAGCTGCGCGCTCTCCCACCGCTCATTCCTCCCTCCAACGCGACACGCCCAATTTCCCCCCACTCCCTACCTCGTCTCACTCACTCCCACTCTCACTCCCCGTCCCACAACCACTCCGCGATCTCATCAAACAGCTGCAGGAACAAAACGCTAAGCTTCTCAGCCGAGTGGAAGCACTGGAAGCAGAACGCGCTGCACTACCTCATCCACCCCCGCCGGCTACCGAGGCTCCCACTCCCTTCACAAAAGCTCAAGTAGAAGAAATAGTGAACACGCAAATCACAGCTCACATCGTTCCATATGTCGAGCAGTATATAGAAAAATCCACGGCGTCCCTCACTAAAATGATCACGGAGGCGGCCGACGCCACCCTCCGTCTTCTCACGGAACGATTCTCCGCCCTGGAGCAAACTCTCCTCCTCGAACACCCACCCTAAGCCAAAAAACAAAAAGGACAAAATGACCCGTAGGCACACAGTGCAACACCCTCTAACTATATACCAGTGGAACTGTCGATCATTTAAAAGCAAGAAAGCCTCCCTTGAACTCTACACAGCCACCAGCCCCGTGGACGTACTGGCGCTTCAAGAAACGGACACCCCATCACCCACGCTGCGCGACTACAACACCTACACCAACCCACCGCACCAACGCACGGCTATATTTGTCAAGCGTACCCTTCCGAGCCAAGTGATACCAACGGCGTCCCCTATCGATCACGTTTTGGTCGAGCTCATCCCTCACGACAAGCGGGAAAAAAGTCTCTTTATTCTGAACCTGTACAGCCCCCCCACCCAGCCTCTCACGGCCATAGAACAGCTACTTCATACAGTGGCCCGACTCACCGGAAACAATCAGTGCATACTCCTCGGGGACTTTAACGCGCCGCATGTTACGTGGGGATATCCTCACGCATCCAAAAAAGGAACGGCCCTCCTTCATGCTACGCAAAATTACCATTTTATCCTGCAAAATGACCTCACCGAGGGTACCCGGCTCGGAAACAGCGTAACGCGAGATTCCATCCCCGATCTCACGTTTACACGCCATGTCCAACAAATAGACTGGGAACGGAAGCCGGACACCTTGGGAAGCGACCACTTCATAATTGCACTATGTGTCTCCAATCATGCGTCCCGCCCCCGCACCGGAGTGGCACGACTAACCGATTGGGAGGCCCTCCGGAAAGCCCCCCTTCCCTCCATACAACCTACGGAAGACATTGAAGAATGGAGTCAACAACTGGCCGACCTACAACAGACTTACACCAAGAACGTCATACTCACACAGGATCTACCAGCAGCCGATACCCACTTTGACCACCTGTGGGAAGCCCGCCGTGGCTTACTGAATCGATGGCGTCGCAACAAGCACAACCGCTCACTCAAACGGCGCATCGCAAAACTTACACAAGAGGCGCTCACGTACGCCCAACATCTCCAAAACCAAAACTGGCGGACGTTTTGCGACCAACTGAGCGGATCCCTCACAACAAAGAAAGCATGGAATATATTTCGGCACCTGTTGGGCAATACGCCGTCCAAAACCGCGGCTACTCAAAACATCACCCGCCTCATTCACAATCACTCTCAACCCCCGGACCAGCTGCTTTCCTCTCTTCAAAAGAAGCTTTTTGGCTCCTTGCTAACTCCATCGTCTGCTTCCCACCCTAATTACCAAGGGGCTCCCAACCCCAACCTTGACGAGCCATACACACGCGAGGAACTCTTACAAGCACTCGCAAGGTTAACACGCAATTCGGCACCGGGGCACGACCAAATTACATACAAGCTGCTTCGGAACCTGAACGACGAGCACTTGGATTCCCTCCTTGACTGCTACAACCGGCACTGGAAAGAAGGAACACTACCCTCGCAGTGGCGACACGCTGATATTACGTTACTGCCAAAACCAAACAAGTCCTTGGGGTTCGACAACCTACGACCCATTTCCTTAACCTCATGTGTGGGTAAACTATACGAACATTTGGTCGCTCGACGCCTTACAGAACTCCTAGAAGATACTGGCCGCTTTTCCCACACCATGTTCGGCTTCCGGGCACATCTGTCTGCTCAAGACGTACACCTACAATTAAAAGAAACAATCATTGACCACCTCAGCAAAACGAACCCAAGCTGCATCGTAGCCCTCGACATACAAGGGGCTTTCGACAACGTAACCCACACCGCCATCCTACAACAACTCCAAACCACGGGATGTGGAAAGGCAACTTACAACTTTGTCCGCGCCTTCCTCACAAACCGGACGGCTACCTTACACCTCGAACCATACAACACAGATAAATTCCACATCCCCGCCCGGGGAACGCCCCAAGGATCAGTAATATCCCCTTTGCTATTCAACATCTCCCTATTAGGCCTTCCGGAACAACTTGCACAGATACCTGACCTACACCACGCTCTATATGCTGATGATCTCACGCTCTGGACCAACACAGGCTCCGCAGGTTACCAGCAAGACAGTTTACAGCAAGCAGTCGACGTCATCTCGCATTACCTCCGTTCCTGCGGTCTCTCATGTGCCCCATCTAAATCTGCCCTCCTCGTTCTCCGAAACAGGACCCGAGGACGACCACCGAACCCGACACCCGACCCCACAATATACATCGGCAGCCAACTGATCCCCACTGTCAAGACCCTGCGCATTCTGGGGGTTCACTACCACCACGACGGCTCCGGAGCTGCATATCTCCCCAGACTACAAACTACTGTGTCACAACTAACGCACCTGATTCGACGAACCTGTTCGAGAAGACATGGTCTCAGAGAAGCCGACACCTGCCGCATTCTCCAAGCAATGCTTATCAGTCGGATCACATACGGAGCTCCATACCTTCTCCTCAAACCGCGAGAACAGGCCAAAATTGACATTCTAATACGGAAATCCTATAAGACGGCGCTTGACTTGCCCGTGTACACATCGACCGAACGGCTACTGCAACTCGGTCTCCACAATACTCTCACCGAATTGATGGAGGCCCACATAAACAACCAGTTGCAACGACTGCAGCTCACCCCAACGGGCCGAAACCAGCTGCATAAGCTCGGTCGACATGTAGAGCAGACTCCCGATTCCCCCCAACGAATACCCACTGCTCAACGCGCGAACATACGGGTGCTTCCCATCCCACGCCATATGCACCCCACGTATAACATTGGACGACGACAGCATCGGACCCGCCTCCTTCTTCGAAAGTACGGCAGTGATTCAACTGCCATTTACACCGACGCCACTCCCTACCCCCGACAACGAGCACACGTACCTGCCGTAGTGCGCTCCGACGCTACCACCCTCGTTGCTTCCAGCCTGCAGACAGCATCAACGAGCACGGCAGAAGAAGCCGCTATAGCCCTCGCCATCGTTCACGCTACGACTCCAACTGTCACGGTGCTCACGGACTCTCAAGCTGCCTGCCGCCGCTACGCTCAAGGCAGAGTTTCCACCCTGGCACTCCACATCCTGTCCCAACGCCGCACTCTACCGTTAACCCGCATCGTGTGGACACCGAGCCACACATCCCTCCCTGGGAATGAAATGGCTCACGCTACGGCCCGCGATCTTCTTACCCGGGCCCTCCCAGACGAGGCCTGCCGCCCCAACCTAGACCATGGTCCCCCTGCTCTGACCCCTCTCCAACCAACCTACACCGACATCTTGTACCACTACAGGGCCTCCCGACGCACTTATCCCCCCCTCACCCTTCGCTCTCCGTTCCCGACGCCCGCATCTGGCGAAGACTTCAAACTAACACATACCACAACCACGTCGCCCTCCACCGCATCTCCCCCACCTGCTATGCACCCAACTGCTCACGCTGCGACATTCCCAAAACGACCCTGCACCTTGTCTGGGTGTGCCCACTGAACCCCCAACCACCCGATCCCCCTTCTGTAGAGCGATGGGAGAGCGCGTTGCGCAGTTGCCAGCTCGAGGACCAGGAAGCCCTGATCTCTCGGGCGAAGGCGGCGGCGACCCTGCGCGGCCTACCGGAATAGGATGGCCACCCACCGCTCCTAACTCTTTCTCTCCCCCTCCCCTCTCCATTTTTCTGAATAAACGTTTTCACCTTGAGTATTCATGGTGACGGTGAGCAGCGACACCGCGGACCCCGAGCTCCCAACATAAGCCGTGTCCAACCGTGGCGATGTGTTTAAAGGTGAAGGGTAGAAGCCGTAAACGGTGGCCGTCGGAGCCTTGGTCAAGCTCCGGCCGATGGGCTCCCTGCCTGTCTACCAGGCAGGGAGCTCCGGGACCTCTTTGACTACCAGGGTAAGGTCAAAGGAGAAAGTACCCCCGTCTCCCTGCTTTTATACTATGCTTTATGGTATTGTCTAAAACCCCCCCCAACCGTGATCGGTCCCTGAAAAGGGGCCGCACCGAAGTATCCTTTCCTCCGTTGCCGTCGTTAACCTTTCCTGAACCGGACCATTTTTCTCGATTTCTTGTGATGGAATCCCTCAATCCAACCCACCCTCTTGCATCTCAGTCAGTCTTCTTGATCGCCAAGTATCTTGAAGCCATAGTAGGAAAAACGTATAAGTGCAAAAAACAAAGGTCTGGTGAACTCCTCATCGAAATAAATGACAAGCAGCAGTCCATGAAGCTTCTAGCTCAGACTAGACTGGCTGATCTAGACATCAGGGTCACACCCCATCGGAGCCTCAACAGCTCCCAGGGTGTGATATCCGAGACAGATCTTTTGAACGAAACGGATGCGGATCTCCTTGCCGGCTTGAAGGATCAGGGCGTCACTGCCGTGAGACGCATCACTATCCGCAGAGACGACAAGGAGATTCCCACCAAGCACATTATCTTGACTTTCGACCGCGCAGTTCTTCCACAACACATCAATGCAGGTTTTATCCGTTGCTCCATCCGTCCGTACATCCCGAATCCGCGGCGCTGTTTTAAGTGCCAGCGGTTCGGGCACGGTACAACCTCTTGTCGTGGCCGAACGACGTGTGCGAAATGCGCGGCGCACGATCATCCGACTGACAACTGTCCATCCGAAACCCTCACTTGTGTGAACTGCGGCGGTCCGCATGCAGCGTACTCCCGCAAGTGCGAAAAATTTCAATTGGAAAAAAAGATAATTAACATCAAGGTCACGGAGAACATCACCTTCCCAGAGGCGCGAAAGAGGTTCGCCTCTTTCCCTCTGGGGAGGTACGCCGACGCGGCTCGCCGGGGGGCGGAGCGGCGTCTGGTTTCCACAGGGACCCAGTTCAGCGAGTCTGACCTGGTCCCTCTCCCGCCCCCCCCTGGGTTGCCTCAGGCAGCCCAACCCGCCACCACGCCGCTTGCTGAGGCAGCAGCGGTTGTGGTGCAAACGTCTTCCGTCGGGACCGGTGCCGCTCCCGCCTCTGTCTCCCCGTCCTCCAGTGCGTTGGAGGGTACCGAGGTGATGGACACGGGCCCTGGTGACGGGCCCTGCACCGGTTCCCACCGCCACCGCACCGCCCGTGCCACCTCTGGCGCTCCGGACGCCCTCGGCGGTGGTGGCTCAAACGAAGGGCTCCCGAGGGGGGGCCAAGTCCGGGGGGCCCGGTCCGTCGGGCACCCCTCAAACATCCGACGACGATATGGATGTCGGGCCGTTCCTGCCTGCAACGCAGCGCAAGGAACGCGTCCCGACGCCAAAGCCTCCCGACAAGCCTAAAAAGGCGAGAGTCACAGCCCCGAAAGACGACACATAAACAAACACACACACTCCAGTAGCTCTCACACTAAATAATGGGAAGAGAAAACATAATTCAATGGAACTGTAGAGGCCTTCTTAAAAATCTTGACGATGTATACGAAATACTGCATGCTAATCAGCCAAGTGTTATGTGTGTTCAGGAAACACATTTGAATTCCAAGCACACAAATTTCTTGAATAGTTACATGGTCTTCAGAAAGGACAGGGATGGCTGCACACACTCCTCTGGCGGTGTGGCCATAATCGTCCGGAAATCCTTAGCATGCCACCCTGTCACTTTAAACACTATCCTTGAGGCTGTAGCAATACGCTTAATAATATTTAATAGGTTGATAACGGTATGCTCCATATACATTCCTCCTGATGTTACACTTTCGAGCTCTGACGTTGAGGCGCTGGTTGACCAGCTGCCCGAACCGTACATTCTAACAGGCGACCTTAATGCTCACAATTCTCTTTGGGGCTCTTCTCGTACGGATGCCTGGGGTCGCCTGATAGAGAGGTTTCTTACATCCTCTGGAGCATGCCTTTTCAACAATAAACAGCCTACATATCATAACATAGGACACAACACATACTCATGTCTTGACTTGGCTATTGGCTCCGCAGTTCTCTTTCCTCTTCTCGAGTGGGGTGTGGGAACTGACCCATATGGCAGTGACCACTTCCCCACCTCACTTACATACATAGGTAAAGGCCCATGCAGTCCATCTTCCCATAATCGGTTCAATGAAACACGAGCTAACTGGAATACATTTACAGAGACATCCAAACTACACCACACATCCATAGGACACCTACACGTTGAAGAATCTACCCAACTCCTCACGGCGCACATCCTCGACGCCGCCGAAAAGTCAATTCCCCACGCCTCTGGTGCCCCGCGCAACCAGCGGAGGCCGTGGTGGAATGAGGACTGTAGGCGGGCGCGAGAGGCCCAGAACAAGGCGTGGGGTGTCCTTCGTCGGTACCCCACGTCGGGAAATCTCCTCTTGTTCAAACGGGCCAAGGCGTTAGGAAAACGTGTGCGCCGTGGGGCAAAACGAGAGAGTTGGCGTACATTCATAACATCAATAAACTCCTACACAGACACAAGGAAAGTATGGACACGAATACGTAAACTCAAGGGACAACAAACACACAGCCTGCCTCTGGTCAGCACTACAGGAGACACACTCGAAGACCAGGCTGACACACTCGCACAACACTTCCAACACGTGTCCAGTTCAGCACACTACACAAACACTTCCCTGAAACATAAAGCCTGTTGTGAAAAGAAGTCCCTACGCGACAGCAACAAATCACAGACTTCTTACAACTCCCTGTTTTCACTACATGAGCTGAGGGCTGCTCTAAGCACGTGTAAACCCTCAGCTCCAGGCCCAGACAACATCACATACACAATGATACAACACCTGCACGCAGACACTCTTCTAACACTCTTACACCTATATAACAAGATTTGGCTTTCGGGGCACATTCCAAACTCTTGGAAGGAGGCTATAGTTGTAGCTTTCCTGAAGGAGGGAAAGGACCCGTCGTCCCCCTCAAGCTACCGTCCTATAGCCCTGACGAGCTGCCTGTGCAAGCTCTTCGAGAAGATGGTAAATCGCAGGCTCGTGTACTTCCTCGAGTACAACGGTCTTCTCGAGAGCTGCCAGGCAGGCTTTAGGGTGGGGCGATCGACGAACGATCAGCTGGTAGCTCTTGACTCGTACATCAAGGATGCCTTCGCGCATAAGCAGTATTGTTTAACTGTCTTCTTCGACCTTGAAAAGGCATACGACACCGCTTGGCGTTATGGGATCCTTAGGGACCTCAAGTCATTCGGTGTATCGGGTAACATGTTAAACACTCTTGTTAGTTACTTGTCAGACAGAACGTTTCGAGTAAGAGTTGGTTGTGCACTCTCAAACGTTTACGTGCAAGAAAATGGCGTGCCACAGGGTGGCGTGTTGAGCTGCACTCTCTTCATAGTAAAAATGAACTCTCTTGGTAAGGCACTGCCACCTACAATCTCTTATTCCATGTATGTAGATGACGTGCAGATATCCTATAAATCATGCAATATGTCAATCTGCGAACGTCAAGTCCAGCTTGGTGTAAAGAAACTTGCCGGCTGGGCAGACAAGAATGGTTTTAAATTAAATCCTGTAAAAAGCTCCTGCGTTGTGTTCTCCAGGAAGCGCGGGGTCCATACGGACCCAGACATTACTCTTAATGGCGTGTCGCTTCCTGTGAACAAGGAGCACAAGTTCTTAGGTGTTGTGTTTGACCAGAAACTCACATTCATTCCACACATCAAGGAACTTAAACATAAATGTCTGAAAACAATGAATATACTTAAGGTTCTCTCCCATCAATCTTATGGTTCCGACAAAGAACTCCTACTACGGCTCTATACTGCTTTGGTTGGGTCTCGTTTAGACTATGGCAGTGTGGTATATGGGTCGGCGACTAAAACAGCGTTGCGAATGCTTGACCCAGTGCTACACTTGGGACTCCGTCTCGCCTCGGGTGCTTTTCGCACTAGCCCTGTCGAGAGTCTGTATGTCGAGTGTGATAAGTGGAGCCTTGAGAACCAACGAACGTACATGGACTTGCTATATGCTTTTAAAATTTCATCACTGAATAATCACCCTTTTTATCCTGTCTTTAACGATACATCAACATCTCTGCTCTTTGCAAATCGCCCATCCGTTCCTCTGCCCTTTTCACTGAGAGTGAGAGAGCGAGCCTCGGATCTCAGTGCTTCGTTTTTAGATGTGTACAGGTCATCCTTTTCTAACAGTTTACCGCCTTGGCAAGTTCGCCCTGTGTCGTGTGACCTCTCTTTTATGAGACTTGACAAAAATCGTGTACCACGAGCTGCAATACTGCAGCACTTTCTGTCTTTGCAGTTTAAATACACATGTGCAGAATTTTATAGTGACGCTTCTAAAACCTCCACTATGGTGTCGTGCGCTGCTCATGGTCCTAATTTCAATGCAGCCAGAACCATGAGCGTGCACACATCAATTTTTTCAGCGGAAGCGTATGGAATTTTACTGATTGTACGACACATCCTTGAAAATCACATTCCCAATTCCATCATATATACAGATTCTTTGAGTGTTGTTCGCGCACTGTCATCGCACAAGCCCCCCAGAAACCACATAGTTAATCTTGTATTCTGCACTATCATGTCCGTGTATGCACAAAAGCATGAGGTGGTCCTCTGCTGGGTCCCAGGACACGCAGGGATCTCTGGGAACGAGTTGGCAGACGAGAGGGCCGGTGCGGCTGCACTCAGGAACACTGTGGACATTACAACGGTACCCTACACAGACCTCAAGCCACACATAAGACAACACCTGCGCAGAACATGGCAAACACACTGGGACGAACAGACAGACAACAAACTACATGTAATAAAGCCACACTTGGGACGGTACACAACTGACTCACACAACAGACACACGGAAGTCGCCTTGGGTAGGCTGCGGATAGGGCACACCCATGCGACGCACTCGTATCTGCTGACGGGATCTTCTAGACCCCAGTGCGGCAGGTGCGGAGAGGCCCTATCCGTAGTGCACATACTAATCACATGCAAGGCACTTCACACAACACGACACAAACACTTCAGAGAACTCTACAGACAACATATTCCCCTACATCCATCGTTTTTCCTAGGTGATGATGCCATTGTTTCCGTGAAACGTGTGTTTGAGTATTTGTCCGACGTCAAGTTTTTAAACCTCATCTCCTATCACGCATAATCATATCTGGCCCTATACACCAGCCATCACCATTGCCGTTAATTGATTTTATTGTTATTTTGGCTTTAGTAGCCTATATTTTATTTTAGATACTTTTGTTTGGCGCTCTTTGCCCCAGTTGGCCTTGCGCCAAAAAACTCTAACGATCATCATCAATAAACGTTTTCCTCCTCCTCCTCCTCCTCCCTTTATGAATCCTCGCAGCGAAAACAGATCAGTCTTCTAACGCTTGACAATCAGATCAGAAATCAATTGGACTTGGAGGACTACACAAAGGAATATTAAGAATCCGACGCAACAATTATTCCAACTAATTGGCTGCTGCAAGAGAAATTACTGAAAAGTGGCTACATCAGCACAGTGACTACAGACCCCCAAGACAGGAAAGAAAACTTCTTGGAGAAGTCGTGAAACCGCTCCTAAAGTTGCCTTCTTCCAAATGTCACGGAGCTTGCTACTGACCTCTTGAGTTCACTTTTATAAGCCAGTAGTCCAGGCCGACGAATCGCTGAGTGTAGAAATACCAGAGGTATCCTCAGAGTTCGCTGTATGCACTGTCAACTCTGCATCTTGTGTCACGTCGCAGCCGCAGATGGAGTTCTAACCACAGCGAAATGAAGAGCCTGGTGAACCACGAACAGACCCCCTCGAGAATGTGACTGGAGATAGAGCATTCAGTTCTGACTTCTCTGGGTGCGAAGGTGCCATCGTGAACACCAGGTCAAATCGTCGCACGACAGAGAAACATATGCAGAGGTGAGAGTGCAACATCGGACTGTTCGACCTGAGGTGCAGAAAATACTTACAGCTGAATCCCAACAACGAAGAGGGCACCCATTCTCACGAAGAAGAGTGATATCGGTACCTGTTCTCGCCCGCTGGCGTAAACGGCGACCTATTCACGAGGAAATCCAGTCAGTCGAACGTTGCAAAGCACCTCCTCGCAAGATCACCCGGTATCTAACTCCGACTCTCGAAGCGAATTTTGTTGGACTTTCCTTGCCAGGGCTAAACAGAGCCGGGACAAGGAAGCTACATCCCTCATCAAAGCACCGGTGGAAAAGTAAATGGGGTCCGAGCTGAGATCGCTCGGATGAAAGGATCACAACTGTCGTCATTTATTTTTGAGGTCTTTCCTCCTCAGGTTATCTGCATGACTTCGCAAGAACCAGTGTCGCGGGAGAGAGTAATTCGAGGAAAGAAGACGACGACGAGCTTGGGACTATCAGCACCATTAGCTAGTAGAAAAGAAAGGAGATTAAAGGAGTTCTGAGCGGCTGGTGCCTTTCTGCGTCATTTTGAACGCGCCATTTTTTTCTTGCGCGGCTGTAGCCTTCCAGCGGCATTTCGAAGACGCTATTTTTAAATGCAGATCATTTCAGTAACTCACGATGTCACCCGCGTTGACGTCAGTAGTCCGCACCGCACCCCTCCCTACTATATAAAAAAAAATACTATCCGGCGCCCGGTTTCGATCCCTCGACCCTGCGGGCGGAACGCAATGTACATGGTGCTCTACCCACTGCGCCACAAAGCCGACACAGAATGGGACACTACGAACGCGCCTTATATCGTTGACTCATTCAAATTACTGCTGACGAGCGCTCTCTCGTCAGCAGTTGCCACAAGTGCAACAACATTAACGTAACGCAAACTACTTAACGTCGTGCGCCCCCGGAAATGCTCTGCATTTGATCGTGCCCCTCGCGAGGGGGATGTTTCACTGCGTCTTCTCTCGGTCGCGGGACCCGTGGCGCCATCTGGCGGAGGCGCGGCACAACTCGTAGCACTTTCTTTGAAAAAGCGCCTCGAAAGCGCGGCAAATATGAAATAGGGATGACGCGCTTTCGAGGCAATCCGCCGACGCAGCTGCTTTGTGTACAGACTCGGCGGCGAGCGTCCCGGCATTCTGGTGCCGACCGAACCCCATTTGTTTCAACTTTCATTAATGATGTTGCTTCTGCAATTCACAATTCTTTTTGTGTTTGTGTTTTTGTTGGGGTAATTGCAAACAGCGATTGCGGTGAAGGCTCCCTGGTATCTGTATTTCGCTGCGTCTACGTACACGACTAGTGTGTCTTTTTTGTGCTTCCTGTGGAAGGCGCGGGCTGATTGTTCCCTACCATCTGTGTGGTACGTGGGATTCATGTTGCGGGAGTGTGGTATGGCTATGATGTGAGTGTGGATATTATGGGGAATAGTTGTTCATCCTGATATAGGGTGTGGTAACCTATTCTTAGGTTTTGTAGGATGTGCCTTCCTGTGCGGCTACGAGCGAGGCGTTCGTATTGTCCCATTAGGTTGGCTTTGACAAGTTCGCTGGCCTTGCTGTGAAGGCGTAACACTTGTAGTGCGGCAGTAGATGTGCCAGGGTGAAGACGTAGCGCCGCCTTGTAGGCGCGTCTAATGGGGGCGCCTATGTTGTGCGTTTATGCCGTTGTCAGCTTAAGGTATGGTGTGGAATAAACTATTCTGCTCACGACGCACGCTTGGAGTAGGCGGACGCTGTCCTGCTCGGTCAGGCCTGAGCGCTTACTGGTGACACTCTTGAGCAGACAATAAAGTTTGGTTTACATGCCGTTCTATCGCCTCTAGAAAGTTGGGATTTAAGTCTAGTAAATTTTATCTAGAGTCCAAGAACTCCGAGGGATGTGACCTCTGGGGTCTCTCTCCCTTCGATGTGGAGGTTGCTGTTGGATCGGAGTTGTTTTTTGTGGGTCGGAAGAATAACTCAAACTTGGCTGCGGAGCAGGCAATGTCCGCTACGCCGCAGTAATGTCGTAATTAAAGCGCTAGAAGAACACCAAGAGCGGGAGAGGGAGAAACTTCTTTAAAGCAAGTATCTAAATTATCTGATGGGCCTAGAGTAGTAGTTTCGGCAGATGCATTTTGTGACCTCTTATTTTAAGTATCGAGTGTGTTTGTTGACTACGATCTGAAAGCCTTTAGGATATAGAAACGTGCGTGCAGGTGTTGCAGGGTCTCTTTAATGTAAGTTGTAACTTTCGCCCCGTAAGCATAGGCAAAGCTCTGCAACGCTTGAGGAAGTCGCTGTTTTCAAAACGTGCCGCCAAACCACGTGGCGGAAATTCAAATGGAATGCTAGCGTGCAGACGTTTGCTTTTTGCAAGTAAGGGAAGTGTTCAACGTTGACTAGGGTGGATTTTGTCGTGAAATCTTTGATTTCACTATTTTATATCATTTGGCCATCGACAGCACTGATAGTGTTGAAATTTTCGCATCATTAGGTCAAGTTTTAGTTAGGGAAGTGCGCACTCTACCAACAGTCTGGAAACTTTAGGTGACCACACAGTAGCTGGGAGAAAATTGTAATACATAAGGCGGTAAGGCGGGGGCGCCAAACCGACGGCAGCGTAAATGCGCATGACTACACTGATCACATATGATACTGAACATCTGGGGACACGGTGTGGTTCTCTACGAAGCCTAGTAAAATAATCCTATCAAACACATACACCGCTTACAGTCGGCTTTCACAGCGAGCAGTTTCTTAACAAAAGAACTTTCTCGAAGTCTCAAGGTCTTTTGTACATTTTGCGGTGACAAGTTTCTGTTTATACAGCAATACACGCATGACGGCTTCTGGAACTATAATCGAAGCATCTGTTACACATGACATTGCGCAGAACATATTTTTTCCTTCAGAGCTAAATGTACATCAGAACTTTGTGCAACACACAAATATTTTTCAGCAATTGGTCACGAAATGTCCACGACGTCCAGAAACGCTGAACATAGTAGAACAATTTCGAGACAGACCGTCATTTGTGCCAGAGAAATGGATGAGGCAACCATCCTTATAAAAATGAGCCGTATCGACCTTCGTCGTCCTCTAATGTTGACACATGTCGCTAGCTTTACCTTATCAACGTTGATGCAATATCCGGCGACTCACCGCAAACGCCCCAGCTGTAACCAACACCGACTTAAAAGCGACATGTAACCGACACTAGCGTCTTTATTCCCGAGAATTCTTTAGACAGACTGAGGTTGCCGGTATACTGAGGTTGCCGCATGTGAAGTTCTTCCTAAATCAGGGTCGATGACACCATTGAAGTCGGGTGATGACCTTAGCTTTCTTCTCATGTTCCTCGTACCCGTGGGCTTTTGTTTTTATAACTTTCGCTGTACAGCGGGATGGTGCAGGCTTCTTGTGGCTTCCCCGTATAAGCTTCTCGAACAAGCCACATACGTTTCGGTCCCTTGGTGAATTTAGAAACCGGCGCAGCTGCGTTTCTCTGCACGCACGCGAGACCTCGCCCACTACAAACAGCCGGCCGCGCGGTTCTAGAGATACAGGGATTCTGGGACCGGGGTTAAAATTCGCTTATATTGCTTATGGTTCCCTTGGCGCACACCCACCACAGAGACGCCCAGGTGCAAGATGTGGTAAGCACGCTTGTACATACATGCGAAAAGACCACTCATCGGGCGACAACACGAAGCTTGGCGCTCTAATGCTTCTGTTAACACTTGTGCAATCAGGCAAAATTGGACCTTTTGTGTCAGTAGCCGCGCTTGCCTGTGCAGCGTCCTACACAAGAGGTCCGAACGCTTGCACACAGACGAGTACGTGTCGTCGTGGTTAAGTGGATAACCCGTTACGAAACTTTGATGTCGCAAAGAGAGAGAGAGAGAGAGAGAGAGAGAGAGAGAATAACTTTATTGTCTGCCCGGTATGAGATCTAGGGAAAAGGAAGAGGTTGGAGATGCTCCTCCCTCCACTTCCCCAGAGCTTTTTTTTTACCATGAGAAGAGCTACCGTATAAACCGGAATATAGGTCGAGTTTTTTTCCAAAAAAATCCGCACAAAAGTCACCCCTCGTCTTATATAGCGGTCATTGGCAGAATGTAAATCGTTGTCTGTCAACAATGTGCAAGCGCAGTCCCTCGCCATTGCCATTCGTGTCGGACTGCTCTCTCGCACTATCAGGCCTTTATTTGATTTCGCTTTTCTATAGTTTTTCGTCTATTACTTGTTTATTTTGAGTGCGTGCGTACATTTCTGTACGTCTCTGTTCCGAGATGAGTGGCGGCAGTCAACGCCAGTTCACCGCGGCGTTTAGGCTGACGGCGATTGAGTCACCGAGCAGAATGGAAGTTTGCGGTACTGGCGGAGCCAGAAAGCTAAGCTGTGCGCGTGCAACCCCCGAAACCGATCGTTCCGTGGACGTCAAGCGGTGCACCCCGAGTTGGAGAACAAAGTGGCGGACTTCGTCCGGGAACTTCGCTCACGATCGCTCCGGAGGCCATGCGCGGACGGGCTCTGCGAACTGTACAATGAGTGGATAGCCGGCGACAACAAAAGACCTATACGTGCCGGTTGCGACCGTGTCAAGCTGGGTGTCCTTCTCTGGGCAGTCGCTGCCCGACGACATGGTTACACGAGCGTTCAGGAAGTGCTCCATCAGCAACGCGCCTGATGGCATGGAAGATGACAGTGCGAAGCAGTCATCCTTGAACGACTCTGAGAGCTCGGACGAGTGACTTCGGCATGCATAGTGAGTGGCAGTGATGGACGGGAGTCGAAAATAAATATAGACATTGTGAGTGCGTTTCTGTGCCGAATTATTTTTTTGTCAACTTTTCCCACCTCAAGGTAGGGGGTCGACCTATATACTGGGTCGACCTATAATCCGGTTTATACGGTACGAGTCCCCCGGGGGCCACGTATACCGCCGCCAAATATATACTAACTTCCGCCAAATGCAGTCGCTGCTCCCTAACCGGTGTAAACACTCGCCGAAGGAGCCAAAGTGAGCGATAGTTAAACCAATTTTTCCAGGACCTGTACCACAAGAGGCTTAGTTAATGCAAGTATTCATGTGTAGCTAATAAAGCACTTCTTTGAGTGCTTTGCTCACAACGACAGCGAGTAAAAGACTTGCCCGACAATAGCCGGAACGAAAGCTTTGATGGCGACACAATTCTGTACGACTGGCGTTCCCCAAAAGAAGAAAGCCTCGAATTCGAAAAAAAAACCTCTGCGAAGGGGGAAATGATAGAAAAATATATCAAGAATTTGTTGCCGCCGGTCTGCTTTCAGTGGGCTTGTGGCTAGGAATATTGTCTCGTGGATGTACATAATTTAGGTGAACATAATTACGCTCCAATAGCAATGGCGTGACCTCACAACTTCGGGTGAAGTCATGACTACACTTGGCACTAAAAAGTTAACTGGAAGCGGGATAACGATCGCGAACATAAGGAGGACTTCGTGTGAACTATTCTGCTATATTCGTTTGATAGACCAAGTAGCGCAGACTCTCGCCTGTAGGGACAAAAGGCCGACCGCAATCGCAGGCTTTTCCAAGCATCAAAGTGTTGACATGCCCTTCTGCATCTCAACTGCAGTCTACTGTTGTCATTTTTCACCTTCCCTATTCTGAACTTCCATCAATATGAACTGAGATGCGTACGTCTGTGGTTGGAATTAACGATCTTTACTGTAACTAAATCTGCGGCTACCTCGACAAATTGATTTGTACGCAAATACTTGAGTATTGTAGATAAATTGAATGAATGAATGAATAGATAAAATGAATATAGATAAAATGAATGAAATATTGTAGATATTGTAGATAAAATAAGATGAAAGGATCTCACACAGATTCATTGCAGCGAAATGACAACAGAAAATCGCTCGAGAGAAAACTTTCAACGACGAACGGAGCTTCGTATTGAGATAATAGAACGCCTCTTTGTTTCTCTTGTGTGGACCCCCGGAGTAAAAAAAAATCTCAGTGCACTTTAAGCCATTCACGGAGGTGGAATCTGCGTCCCATTGCGGCGTTACCACGCGGCAGGGAGGCCGACGTCGGCCTGATCACCCAACAAACGTACCAGTACTCCGTACGCGAAAGGTCCAACATTGTGGGCCCGCACCATGCATGTAGCGATGTCGTCTGCTTTCGGAGGTCATCTTCCCCCATCGGATATACAGGAATATGAGGGCTAGGAGGTGCATATATGTTGTCGCTTGGGAACCATCCAAGCCGGACCAGTGGGAGAGCACTCGGCACAAGCGACGGGGAGAAACGGTGCCGCCCCGAATGGGCCCCAAAGCTATCGTCATTGGCACTGTAGGCGACTGTGCCATGAGGAGCCCTTGAATTTTATTATCGGCTAGGAGGGTAAAATTCTGCTATCCTTACAGTAATCGTCAGGTGAGTTTTGCAGCGTTGTCATTTCTTGTTCCCTTCCGTAGAAATACATTCAGGCGTTAATATGTAAAGTTACTTTCGTTTCTACTGCAACCTCTGTGTCTGCCGCTCTCGTGAACCTAGCATCCCTTGTAGTGGCTGTTGTTACCAGTGTCACAGGAAGTATTGTAAGGAGATCTTGACCAGCGTAGAGAGATGGACGCAGGAAATCCGTTGACGGGTTTAACAAAACCCACATTTAATGCATACTCGAAAAACCCCAACGCAAGGCAATCAGGAAATCAATTCCACACAACTGATAAACGATCCGACCTCTAACTAACATCCCGCCCGACACTCATAATCAATCGAACCCAAAAGTCGCTACAATAAAGTTCATGTACAGTTCAATCCAAGGACCCCTGTCCCCACTTCACTAATTATTCATCCTCTCTTGATAAGTAGTATAAACAACCATTCCCTAGTTAGTTCATATATTACGTGTCCCTACTGGACTGGCCAACCCCGGTCATCGGCGCTGCCGTGTCGCACCCTTGCGTGGTCGCCACTCGGTGGTAGCCGTCGTCGTCTTTGTTGATGCCGGCGTTCGATGCGCGCGGTCGTTCCTTGGACGGCGTGGACTCCGCGCGTACCGACGTCTTTCCTCGGTGGCTAACCCCTGGTACCCGCTACCGCTGGAGGTCCCAGGTAGGTCTCGGCACGAATGTAGCCCTTCAGGACCGTCGAAGCGAAGGTGGACGGAGCGTGGACGAAGAACAGCTGGTTCCCGACCGATGCCTCTTGGGCCGCCAAGACACAGGTTGGTGGAGCGCCCAGGACACCGCAGCCGATGCGAGGTCGGCCCGCTTCTCTCCAGGCTCGAATGGCATGGTCGATGGCCTCACCACGTCCCCATGGCTCGTTCCTCATGTGCTTCTTCCGCCTCCTTGTTCCGTGCTTCCTCCCTTTTCCTTGTGCGCCCTGCTTTTGAACCCTCCGGGCTTGATCGCGGCACACTCTGATTGGCTCCTTGCCTTTTCGTGTCCATATTTTGCCATCTCGCCGCTTGTCTCCTGCGTGGCGTTCTGTGACTGGCTGACCAGTGCGCTACCATATTTGGCCATGATGCCTCGGTATTTAGGCGTGGCGTTCGTTCACTGGTGCCTTCCTGGCGCGCACTTCAAATTTCCGTTTCTTTGTTCGTTTTTTTTTTCGCGGGGGGTTTTGATGTATCTCTTCTATGGGGGTGCCCTTGACACATGTCAATCACAGCCTCCATTTATTGGGTTTGATAAGGCTGACTACCACGCCCCAGTCGGCCGAGTGTCGGTGCACTCAAAAAATACAAATTGCTGCGTACACAATCGTTATCGACATGCTCAACAAGGAAGTCGATTTTTAGGCAACAGTAATTCTCCTTTCCACGAAATTTGTACGTGTTCCAATGAGAGGGGTGACTTTTAATCAGTGTATATTTTGCCGAACCTTTCTAAGCCTCACTGAAGGCGTTCCATGTCGCGCTAAAGCACACTGAAGGAAAGCCAAACTGCGCAATGCGTTTCACAAAACAATGACGATGATAAGCGAAGGCACATCACGTACCTGTAGAAAAAACGCCACCCGTGTTCAGAATCGTACCTGGCTCCCTCCTGCTATAAAGCTGACGTCTGTGCGAATGCGCCCTTTCGACACGGTCTAAGCCGTCTGTATTTCGGACTTTGACTTTGACTCAGGCTGCATGGGTGAAAGCTTCGTGTTTTAACCATCTTTCTCTTAAGAAATTTGTGCTTTGATTTTTCAAGCGAGTAGGCGGTAACTATGACGCGGGCACTTTGCACAACCGGCGAAAATTAGGGGAGATGTGAATCTAATGGATGGGTAACAAAAACAGAAGCTACAAGATTGTGTCCCCAAAATCATGCCTTATTTGCTAGGCAATTAATGGCTTCCCCTTAAATTCACTGTAAGTAGAACAATAAATGTTGTACTTTACTACGTACTACCCACCACCGTCTAAAATCCAACGGTCATTCCCCCATATTGTTCGACGTATTTTCTGAAACGTAATAGAGTTCGTGGCATTCATTCATTCTATAAACCACCGTAATATCTGTGCTCAGAATTGGGCAACACTCACACATGAATATCCAAGAACACCAGAACGGTCCAATTAAATGGGCTTTCTGCGAAACAAATGCCCCGACTCACCCTTCAATTATGAGAAACGTCGCAAGTAAAATTGCGTCGTTGGACAAAACAAGAAAAGAAATACTCCATCCAGTGGTCATTTGAGGAACAGGCATCATGGCAACACTACAAGACATGTTTATTTAAACAAAAAAAATTTAAAAAATGTCCTATAGTACAGAAGTTTTGCTTCGCATGCACCCGCGCCCCTTCGTCTTCTCTGGCGCTCCTAGAATGCAAGAAAGCAAAACAAAAATACGGGCTAACATATCAGAGACGCACACAGAGAGACAGTGAGTAAGAGAAACAGGTAGATTATTTCCGCTCAAGAAAAATGGTAAGAGCCCCCTTCATAAACGAGTACATACAAATAAATTTGAGCACAGCAACAACATTTACACATTGCCACGTAGACGGCTGAAATAACCCGCCGCGGTGGCTCAGCGACAAAGGCGTTGCGCTGCTGAGCACGGGGACGCGGGTTCGATTCCCGGCCGCAGCGGTCGCTTTTCTGATGGAGGCGAAAGGCAAAAAGGCCCATTTGTACGAGATTTCGGCGCACGTTAAAGATCCCCAGGCGGTCAAAATTAATCCGGAACCCTCCACTACGGCGCGCCCCATCGCCTTGTTCCGTGCTTGTTCCCTTGTTCCGTCCTTGTTCCGTGCCTTGTTCCCCGCCTTGTTCCAGCGCCCCATCAACATTTCCTGTTAGACTTGACATTTCTCGTTCAAACTGACATTCGACGGTTGTTGCTGGAAGGCAGTGTATACACAATAAGAAATATACATTGCAAGTTACAGATTTTATAGCCACCAGCTTCTATCAGTTCTCACGAAATTTACAAAACAAAATGGGACGAAAGAGGGCTGACAGTTCCCGTTTCTCCTGAGAGCAGGCGAATACAGATTAGCAGTACGGCAGAAAAAAAAGGAAAATATCCCTGTCCACTAGACATAGATCATGATAGGAAGCTTCCTTCAGAAATTACGCGTGGGTCGGCAAAGCGGTTTAGCGCCCGAACCACGTCAGCTGAAATCGCACTCTTCGTCGCGTGGGATTTCAAGTGCGGACGCACGTGGACGCACCTGACTACATTCCTACTTCCGCCCTTTAGTCGGAAAAAACTATCACCCCAGGGATTTATCCCAGATTACCGAAATACAACAAAATGGAGCGGCTGACGACCCTGCCCCATTAATCCAGATGGTAAAACCAATTAGTATATACGGGACACCGACAGCGCCACTTTTCGGCCTTTCAGAACGCATTGCGACTCGATCGGAACTGTTACAAGTGGGCGTGCGCCGCTTATAGACGAAGTTGTAGAAAGAATGCAGTTAATTGGGTTCCACCTGATTAAATCACTTTCCTCCCACTCATTTTGTATATATTTGAATGCAGAAGAAGTGCACGGGTTCGCACGATGAGGAAGGGATTATCTTGTTTGCGGCAAAATCCTCGAAGAAGCTTAGGGCATGAAGTGGGGAAGTTTGTATTCGTAGTTTAGCAGCCCAACGTGTGTCATTTCCACAAATAAAGAACGTAGAAATCCCGCTAAAACATTTTGCCAGTTGAAAAACCATACGTAACGTGCACTCAGCTTTCAAAATAAGAATTTAAGACTGATTGCTCGCGAACCTCTCCCGCCCACGCGAACCCCAACCAACCTTGGACCTTTGCGAGTAGTAATCACGAAGTTCCCAGATAGAAAAGAGGTGAAGGCAAATAGGTCGATTTTATTCAAGATCCTCGAGCTTTGCTTCCAAGTCTTTGTTTAACCACTATAAACGTCCAGTGGTTCCTACTGTAGCGAAAGCACAACTCAACGTTTCTCGATAAAACTGGTGGTCCAGACAGGCATACAGACCATCTAATACTCAATTACCGTTATTCAGCCACAGCAAGCTACATAGCTGACCCGTTCAAACCTAGAAATTGTAGTTTTAATGATTTCTAGAGCTTCCCACACATTTCCGAAGAATGGTACGGGGATTATCAAACTAGTTAAGATACGGACATCGGGAAGCGTGAAGCACACAGTGAAGTGTTTTCATTTCGACAAGTTTTGCGCGGCGGACAAATTTGTCGTTATAGTTATTGAGCGCCGCTGTTTTGCTTGGGTGGTTCTATTCTGTTATTTCTAAATAGTTTCGTTACCCCATGGTAGCTCGCACTGTGGTATTGAAAATGGTATAAGCAGTTACAGGCTACATGAAGAAATGAAAACTACCGTGGCCACCCAAAAATGTTAACAATGAACCGAATACACCTGTTGACAATATAAGCAGTTACAGGCTACATAAAGAAATGAAAACTACCGTGGCCACCCAAAAATGTTAACAATGAACCGAATACAGCCGCTGACGGTTAACCATTTTGGCGTTATTTTTTCTGTGCACAAGACCCTGAAGAAAATCGCGGAGGCGCAGAGGACCGCCCCGATTTCAAGGCCATCGGAAACGAGGACAGGCATACAGATACTGCACCACCTGGGTCTGACACCTAGAGAGGAGGGAGCCGAGAACAAACAGGTACTCGTGACGGACTCTACAGGCAGACGGTTACGAGTATGCTCGGTACAGATTAGAATGAACCCCAAGCTCAACAAGGAGCGAAGGGTGGTGAGGGTCAAAGCACCGGTCGACCTCCACGCCAGAGACAGAGTAGCCATGTCTGTGGACGCGGCGGAGTACGAGGAGAGCGAGGGGGCCTAGGCCGCGGCGGTTGTCGGGGCGTCGACCGGCGAAACGAGAACGGCGGCGAGCGTGAGAACCCAGACGGCGCAGCAAGCGGTGGAGGTGGCCATCGCCTTGGCCATCGCCGACCCCGCGTGCACGACGGTACTGTGCGACTCAAGAACGGCGGTCAGAAACTACGCCAGAGAAAGAGTGTGCAAGGAGGCCGCGCGAGTACTACGCGCGGTAGACCTCGGCCGCGAGAGAAGGTACGTACGATCAAGTAGCTCTCGGCACTCATGGGTAGCGATGGGTCGAACCGGGGAAAACCAACCACAACGAGACGGCAAACGCGGTGGAGCGAGGACTAACCAACCGCACCGCCGTTGCAGAAGCCGGCCCGTCGAGGTGGTGGAGGAAGACCAAGGACAGCATGACCACTTAAAACGAGATCATGGAGTGGCACAGACTGAGTACACGAAAGGTACCGCCACCACACCCGGGCCTGACCCGAGAGGAAGCAGTGATATACCAGCAGCTGCAGCCGGGGTCGTTCCTCACCCCGGTACTGATGAGGCACTTGTGGCCGCGCGTGCACGAAACTAACTTGTGCCGAGTATGCCAGAAGGAGAGAGCCACCACGGGTCACATCTTCTGGTACTGGGTCAAGAACCCGCGCGAAGCGTCGACAGAGACTGTGATCCCACCGCAACGCGAAGCCGCTGCGGGAAGCTACGACCAGGAAGAGCAGGCCAAGGCCGTCCAGCATATTTCGGCGGCGCTCGAAAGATAATGACCGAGCGAAACTGACGGAAGGTCGCCGCCCCAAAGAAGGGCAGGTGAAGCCGGCCGAAGGGAGTAGCGAGGCCGGAGCCGCAGAAGAGGGCCAAGAAGTCTAGAAGACGTCAAGGCCGCACCGCGGAAAGACCCCCACGCGAGGAGGATCTAACCGAGCTGCAGGCACTTTAATAAAGTTGTTCTCTCTCTCTCTCTCTCTCTCTCTCTCTCTCTCTCTCTCTCTCTCTCTCTCTCTCTCTCTCTCTCTCTCTCTCTCTACCTCTTTAATGCGTTGATAATAACAGTGTTCAGTGCCTAGGTGCAATATTAAGTTTGATTCATTGCCGACGCGCCTGCATTTCGTATGATGGCCAGCGACATCTCGGTTGCCGTTTTATCCTATTCATAGGTCCGAAATGCCGGCTAGGTTTTCAGTCCAGGAACGCAGTTTCAATAATTCGTGAGCACAAGTTTTGCCCGTGTGTAACATTTTAAAGTTTGGTTTTTTGCTCACGAATAATTTAAACTGCGTTCCTGGACTGAAAACCTAGCCGACATTTCGGACCTATGAATAGGATAAAACGGCAACCCAGATGTCGCTGGCTATCATCCGAAATGCAGGCGCGTCGGCAGTGAATCAAACTTAATATTGCACCTAGGCACTGAACACTGTTATTATCAACGCATTAAAGAGGTAGAGAGAGAGAGAGAGAGAGAGAGAGAGAGAGAGAGAGAGAGAGAGAGAGAGAGAGAGAGAGAGAGAGAGAGAGAGAGAGAGAGAGAGAGAGAACAACTTTATTAAAGTGCCTGCAGCTCGGTTAGATCCTCCTCGCGTGGGGGTCTTTCGACGGTGCGGCCTTGACATCTTCTTCTTGGCCCTCTTCTGCGGCTCCGGCCTCGCTACTCCCTTCGGCCGGCTTCACCTGCCCTTCTTTTCAGTCCAGGAACGCAGTTTAAATTATTCGTGAGTGCAAGTTTTGTCCATGTGTAGCATTTTAAAGTTTGGTTTTTAGCTTTCCACCCAAGGTTGCGACTACTCAAAAATATCTTCACAATGGATTTTTTTGGTCGTTGAGTCAGCTCTTACTTGCTCAAAAAGCCAGGAAAGGGGTACCTTACTTGAAGACAAGTGCGGAAGGGAACCACACAGCATGACACTTGCCATGACGCAACAGACTCCATGCATCGACGCGCGGCTGGCACACCTGTGGGAAGCCCGACGCAGGCTCATCAAGCGGTGGAAGCGGCAGCGACATAATAAAAAAATGCTCAAGAAGATTAATGAAATTAGCAGGAAAGCAACTGAGTATGCCGTCGTCTGTGTAACGAGACTTGGCTCAGCCCGGTTGTGACGGTCTGCGGGGGACGCTTTCTACCTGAAAGACTTCGAAATTGCTCCGCTACCTCATAGACCCACTTTCAACAACAAACTACGCAGGAGACGGGAAGAAACTCATGGAAGACCTCAAAGATAGGTACCTGAAAAGGGGAAGAGTGTGGAGCAACCTGGACTGTACAGAGGCACCTCCAATGAGGTCTTGGATGGGCCCTTCGTCGACTCTGAATTACGAACGGCTATTTCTGAAAGTAGTAGACGCAGTTACCCAGGGCCGGCCGCTATTACTTACAGACTCTTCAATAACCTTAACGACAAAGCCAGAAAACAGCTCTTTGGACACATGAACAGTGCCTGAGAAAGCGGCGCGTTTACAAGCAGCTGGAAGGAGGCGGAGGTCAGGTTCATCCCAAACGCTGGCACGTCACCACACATAGATAACTTACGGCCTATCTCCCTCACGTCCTGCGTGGGCAAGGTTATGGAAAGAATGGTGTTTAATAGGCTGAAAAGCATCTGGACAGCACTGATCAGATGCCGGACTCTATGTTCGGATTTTAGGGGCACTTAAGCACGCATGACGCACTGCTCCAACTGAAAGGAAGAGGTCATGAAACAAGCCACAAAGAAATTTCCTAGAGCCATCTTTGCACTGGACCTCAGGGAGCGCTTGACAACGTCTCCCACGCTAGCATCCTAGCCAACCTACAGGCCACAGGCTGTGGAGAGCGGGCGTACAATTATGCGCGGGATTTCCTGACCTGCTGCAGCGCTCGAATGAAAGTAGGGGAAGAGGTATCTCCACCCATAGTGTTGGGAAGTAAGGGGACCCCACAGGGATCCGCCCTGTTGCATCTTCTCTTTAATATGGCACTCTTGGGCCTGCCGAAGGCGCTCGGGGTAGTCGAAAGTTTGGGGCACGCGCTCTACAGCGACGACATACTGTCGACGACATACGACAAAGTACTGCCATGTAAAAGCCAGTGACGCCATTTTAATCGGTATTTACAAAATCATGCTTTTCTTTCTACCGTCGACTTTCTAAAAAAACGGTAATGCCGAATGCAAGAGATTAATAAGTGTTGAAACAATTCCCTCCGCTGATTGTTCTGTCACAAATACTTCGAAGCGGTAGTCTTTCTGCTGGAAATTGTGTATCTTTAAACACTCACTCACACACGCACGCACGTACAACACAAGTCCTCCATTAATTTCCAATCAAGCACGTCAGTACCAGGAATTGTGTCCGGAGGGACACAGGAGTTTGATTTCTTGTCCTGGTGCCTTTGAGCAAACGCAATGCTTGAGCTCAATAACTTTTAGAATTGCAAAACACATTGCTTTAAGTTATTTACTTTTTTATGTGCAATGGGCATATTCATGACGCCGAGCAATTATTCCAGACGGCGAAAGAGGATTAAGGGCGCTTGGTGGCGTTAAAGCAAGGGTTTTCTGAAAAACACCCGCCGCACTGCTTGTTTGAAATGGAAGAATAAAGCTGGCGCGTGTCTGACGATTCAATTGCTTCTGACGGTATGAAAATTATGCGACAATCCGAGAGGCCAGCAAATTTTGACAGCAGCCTAAACAGGAACGTTGCACCAAGTTCCTAGGTAAACTTATTTAACGGCGTATAAATAAAGAATAGCGGTAAACTAATAATTGCAAGAGACAGACGTGAAACTTTGTCTGAATGACTATGGTAAAAAGTTCCGAATTACGGCACACACAACCGAGCAGCATTTCATCAAGCTTAGTACGTGAACAGCGCCGGTAGCAGCAGTCGCTATAAAATGAGTTTTTCATCACCGTTGGGCACTTGCGTGCGTAGTGGTGAATGCGGATTCACCCCATACAGAGCCGTCATGGAAAATATCCTCGCGGTCATAACTGCTGCCTGACATTGCACACAACCAACAAATTCTATACATGTCCTGTAAGAAACACTGTACATTGAACGGGATCCTGTATGTATTATGTGGTGCCGGGATGACGCTATACTGTCCTGTATACGGACGCTGCCAAACTCGCTCGGATTTTATGACAAGTTTTACCGTGCCACTCTGGCTCCGGGCAAAGCGATAAAAAATTGATCATGAAAAAGTCTTAGATGCGGATGTTCAAGGGCTTGTGTCATCGTGTGATTGTACAGTTTCTCTGAGGATATATTCAGGTGTTTTTGCTGACACAGGTCTGTTCAGCGGTATACAGGATAACTCAACAGCTGAAACAAGTACCACAAGCACCACCAGGTACCGTGAGTTTGCTCCAAGTCAGCGGATGCGGATGGTACTGGGCGGGCTACTTACGGGGTAAAAGAGGAAGAAGTCCTGGTTTTAAGCAACCGAAGTGGCGCCTCGATATTCGCTCATAAATCAAAACGACAATAACAAACAATAGCGCGAAAAAAATACCAACAACTGACTGCAAATCATTCAATTAAGAAGCGTTAATGCCTTCTACCCTTTAGCCTGCTCGAAAAGTCAAATTAAATCGAGCTTTCCTCCATTTAAGGTTTTAGTTAGCCATGGGTTTACGATGTTCGCGCGTTCGCATCAGCTGATTTGGGTTGGCTCCAAGCGTAACCTGATCCTCCGTTTAAAAAAATAACGCCCATCTATCCGGCAAGAAAGCTGTAGAAGAATGCGCGAAGTGGCCGCATCGGTTTGGTCCCCCCTTCACTGCTCACCATTTCGTGGAAGTTGAAGAATTTCCCTCGGACGGCGTTGTAAGGGGTCCCTTCGTGGACCAACATCAGGATCAACATAAGTAAAATCAATGGCTCCACCATGTCGAGCTTTTCAGCCAATGCTATTTCGACTTGACCGCACCCGACATAGCACCAAATTAGCTGGATCCCAATATTATGTGCCCCACGAAAAAAATTCAGACTCCTTTAAAGGAGTCATGAAGAGAAAATACAACTTCGTTTAATTTGAAAGAACTAGAATTCAGTATCTCACTCAGCTCCATTACAGCCACAAAAGATGTTTTTTAGCGAAAAAAAAGCAAGAAATATTTAAAAACTTTCAAATTTTGCGCAACAATGACGTGTTATGAGCAAGAATTACGTCATACGGGCCAACAATAAAACATGATTTTCAATGCGTTAACTGCACGTTAGCATTCAAGTGATGCGGTCAAATGGAACTAGAGGCCCCATTAAGGCCGATCCACACGGCGGACCAAGACGATTATTTGGACAGAGGTCCGCGCATCACGTGATAGGACGTCACCAGTTCGCGCGGAGCGCCAGTGGACCGCGCAGGACCGCGGCCCTCGCGGTCCAAATATTCGCCGAGGCTTTTCGGTCCGCGGTCTCGACGGCGGACCGCGACATCAATCAGCGTGGTCTGACAGCTCCCGCGCCGCGTGGGCGGAGCCGGGTCCAGTTGCGCCAATAGAGAATGGCGCAGGCAGCGCGGCTGTTTCGAAGCGCTCGAAGGAGCCTGTCAATCACCCCCGCTGGGATAGGCGGCGGGCTAGGCTTACAATCGCGACGCATACTTAATCCGCGCTTTTACTAGCGAGTCCTACGACTCTTACTAGTGCGATGCTAGTCATCATTATCACTTCGTTTCACGCATGTGGACCTAAATTTACGGGAAGCGTTCGGTTCCAGCGAGCGGTGACGAGCCGTATGCAGCCCGGATCGCCCCGCCGTCGCCGCTCGTAGTGTCGCCTTCGTGCGAACGACGCCGGCGGCTGCGTGAGGGCGCCCGCCCGGCTGGCATGCGGGTGGCTGTTATTGTGGGTATGAAACGTTTCGTGCAGGCTTGTTGTCGCGACCAAATAGGCTTGTTGTCGCGGCCAAACGGCGCCTGTGTTCAACCTTCGAGCTTGCGAGTTCAGACAGTCGGCCATTCCCGGTCCGCTCAGCCGGCCCGCCGTTTGGATGCGCTGTGCTCTGGATCGGACCGCGGCGGACCGTGACGTCGCATCACGTGACCGATTGGACCGCGGACTCGGTCCGTCGTGTGGATCGGCCTTTACAGACGTCCAGTCATGTGTCGTCGCGACAGGTCAGTTTGGCGGCCGCCAATCGCACAAACAAGGTTCCGTGATGTCATAGATAAGTTGCGGGAAATTGGCTAGGGGGTAGCGACTGCTTCACACGTTTTCTTTAATATCTCCGTTATTTGTTCGAAGATTGCGATGATATTGGTATCATTGTTATCGGGAATAAGCCGTTATCTAATAAACCCAACTTGTAATTTGTCTTCACGGCTCATTTAAAGAAGAAAGATGGCTCAAACACCAAGCTTTCTCTGATAGAAATTCGAAGTCCACAATCCAATCAGCAAAAGCCGAATCTACGACAACGACGACCTTACCGAATGTGATGAAATGATTTTGCATTTGTTAGTTTGGGATTGGGTGTTCTGAATATCCTGGTTCGATTAGCTCAGCATGCTGTTAAATCGGGCTTCCCATTGGTTAAGCGTGTGGGGGTGATCAACGTGCCATCAGTGCGCTTCTAAAAAACTGCTTTCATCAACATCGCCATCGCTCAACCGTATGACGCTAGACTGCATCCGTCTGCCACAATGAAACCCGTTATGCATGTAAAGACACCTATTATACACGGTGGGCAATTCATGCCCGCATTGTTCTAACGCATTGTGTAAATTTAACTTTTCTGCACCAAAGTTTGCTTTCCGGCAGTGTGCTTTTTCCGACACCGCCACAGGTGAGACATAGAAATCTTCGCCTTAATAGAAAGCTGATACCGCGTTGAACTAGTCAGGGGATGTTTGACGGGTGCATTCGATGGTTTTTGTTGTTGTTGTTATTCCAAAGTGAAATGTCTGAAGTGCACAATCGTGTACATCAAGCACACACTCAGTACGCTTGACGCGAGAAATGCAGAAATAACGGCCCCGGAAGCCTGTCTTCGGTTTCAAGAATGATTTTCGCTTGTAGTGACTTAAAAGGATACAGGTTACGGACACGAACACTGACACTGTTTACGTGAGTAGGTACGCCTTACGAACAAGAAACAGAATTCTGAGCCTTTGCCGGAGTGTCTGAAATAAATACTTCTTTGTTTGTTGTGTGTACCGAGCTTTTCTCTCAGCTTCGCGTTTATTGTTTTAATGCGAAGACATTAAATGGCGTACTGAGCGCAAAAACACGCGTTCGTTCTCGTGTCGGCGTTAGACTCGGACACCGGGAAACAGCTGCCACGTTACTGCAATGCGTTCAATAGCACATGCTTCGCAATAATAAAATATTATTATAGGGCCGCACTTTAAGCAACGTCTGGGTCTGCGCAGAGTCACGTGGGCAGCGGTGAGTGCAGCTGTGGCTATGAGTGCGGTGTTTGGCAGCACATCAAAGACCCCGTTGACCTCGTACAGCGGCGCCCCAGCCACAATTACTCGCAGCGCAGGACTGCAAGGAGCTCTCGGTAACTTTAAATAGGACGTTAATGCTTTTCCACTACCAACTCATAAAACGTGTTCATGTGTCCTCGGAGGTCTTTTGTGCCGGTTCCTCCCATTAAGCTTCAGCAACCAGCCCGATCTGGAATCCTTTTGGTGTGGAATATTTCACGCCTGATGTTGCAAAAACGAGTTACACAGATCAGCGTTATCTGGAGCACTACTCACAAGTTTACCAAAATGGTTCGGTGGCTGTTGCCTTGTTGTATTCAAGATGTCTATGTTTATTCAAGACCTGCTTGACGAGGTTCGAAAATGACAAGTGCCTGCGAAGAATACAAATCGTCGATCAGAATATCAAAGTGTTGTAGGGCCTAATAGTCGACGTATTTGGAAACTGGATTGTGAAGCGAACCATGGAGGAGTCAGGTCGAACCTGGCTCCTCCAGTAGAACCTGGAGGAACCTGGAACCTGGCCCACGGAGGAGTCATGAAGGAACCTCTCTTTGGTTTGTTGAACCAGCGTACGTTTATCTCGGAAGGACATTTCATCTGGCGCTGCATGCATGTGTTGTTCGATTACAAAAAAAAAAAAACACTTTCTCTGTCAATCACATGGACATGGACTGCAAGACGACGGGGGCGAACAGCCGTATAAATTGAAGGAACAAAAAGAGAGCACAAATAAAGTTGAAGGACGATTGAACTGAAGGGAAACGCAAAAGGAGAAAAATAAATAACGCGAAATTTACGAATGCGAAGGGCGAATACCAAAAAGGCAGCAAACAGAAAAAGAAGGAAAAATGAGGAGGAGGTGGAGAAAAAAGAGAGCGCGGGGCAGTTTCCTTTTTAAAAAGATCAAGGTAAGCTGTACAAAAACTAAACCATCTGCATTGTTCTTGAATAAATAGAAAGAAATTGAAGGTAGCTCAGGCTAACGCGTAAGACTTGAAGGTAGCGAAGCTGTACACAACCTTCACCACCATCACAAAGGTTAAAGTCCATGGTTCCAGCGATTTGCTTCTTCGCTTCCGCAACAACGTTTACTCCATCAATGCTGCTACATGTGTGAGCTTCTTTTTTTTTTTTTTGAACTGATAATCATTCGACATCACCTTGGAGAGGAGTACCCTATGACCTGTCTTTCTCGTTCCGAGCAAGTGTTGCCACGATTACGGCGAACGCTGGAGGCTTTCTCTTTCCGAAGTATCGAAGTGCAGCACACGACGGGAAGCAGAAACACAGAAGACGTCTTCTGTGTTTCTGTTTTTTTGTCATGTGCTGGCTTCAATAGTTCGCAATGTACCAACTCGCCCAAACCAGTACCCTTCGCTTTTCGAGCAAGTGTTGCCAAACTTGGCCAATCTCCCGAAGTGGTATGCTTGGCTTGACAAACGTGCGCCTGGAACACTGGGCGGTCGCCGCGAGGCACGCACACACGAGGGGTAGGCATTTTCTTGGGGTTTTTTCAACTGACGGGCATTCGCAGAAATCTTAACCAATCTCCCTCAGTGGGTATGCATGGGTTGACAAACGTGCGCAAGGGGGGCTGGGCGGCCGTGGGGAGTCGCGCACATATGAGCACTAGGCATTTTGTTTCTTTTGTTAACTGCCGGGTAGTCGCCGCGAGGCCCGCGCTCCCGTGCGCGCGGTCGGCAGTTTCTCAATATTTTTAACTGCGCGCACGAGAAATTACGATTTTTAAAGTGCTTCACTGTTAAAACGAACAAGTAAGCTGTAAAGAACATGGATATTCAAAAATTGCCTCTTTCCTACAGTGAGAACCACCCAGTCATTAGTTTCCTAGCCTCATCCGCATACGGCTTGCGATGTTATCCAACATATGGAACTGCTCTCTGACCTTCGAGGTTTATGTATCCGGATTCGCAGGCAGTTACATTCTCTGTGGGACTCCAAACTCCAAAGTCGAATGGCATCTCCGCGCTCACATGAGCTACCGTGCGTGTCAAAGCGTACAATGGAACTGAAGAATCAGTGGAGCGTGTTTCTGCCGCTCGCAGAGTGACGGGCACGGCGATGTTGATTCCGTAGCTGGTACCCCAGAGCAAAATAGGTAGCGCAGTGCTCTACACCAACGTTTGGGGATGAGAGCAGCACGAAATGGTAACAAGAACGCTCACGACGCGGCTCGAGGTTTGGCTAACCGAGCCGATCACGTCGAGGAAACATCTAAGCACTTCTCGCGCGCTGGGATGGGGAGGGAACGCATGGTTTCGTACAGAGAGAGACATAATTAATCATTACAGATTGGAGCGGGTTAATTATCCACCTGCTTACTGTACTCTCAACAAATGGCAGTCTGTAGCATGGCGCCTCTTGCAGACAAATACATTTTCCAATCCGGTCATGTACAGTCATTGTTACTCGAGGCTATACACGAGCGAATGTAAGCTATGTACGGGCAGGGCAGACCTACGCCATATTATTTGGGAATGTCCCCAGAAGAAGAATACATTAGGTGCTTCGTTATTAATTAAGACCGCGGAGCAGTGGGAGACCGTTCTGTGCAGCTTGGACCCGTACGCACAGATCCGGGCTGTCCAAATGGCCGAAGATGCCGCTGGAGCCCAAGGACTTCTGGCCGCCGTCTGAGGGGGGTGAAGAAGCTCCGCCTCCTTTGGTTCAAAACCATGTGGGACAAATGAATGTTCTTTTTCTCTCTCTCCCCTCCTGAAAATGAAGCCTCGGGGTAATGTTATAAAAAAATGATGCAGCTTGCACTAGTGGAGCAAGGGTGGACAAACAGCAGAGCTGGCGGCCCCGCTCCCTTCGTTGAAGAACCGGCTTTTGCACCCCACATGGATTTCCGAACTTGTGCTCAAAGTTCTCTATGACTGAAAGGCCGGGATCATTTTGTCCGCAGCCTTTCACAACTCGCCCAAACGGGTCGCGTTAGCACGCGGTAGAACCCGCGGCAACCGGCTTCGCCAACTCGGCTACTGTGCACCCCCTCATCGGGCGTGAACGCACGTGAATTGGTGAGTGGAGGATCGCGCGAGAGATGACGCCACAAACGCTGGGCTGAGTGTTCTAGAAGGTCGAGCTGGACGATGCCGGTCGCTCCGTACTAGGCGCACGCTCACGTGCACTCGGTATGTTTTTGGTATTTCTTTGCAAGCTCCTCACGTGGCGCAAGCCCACGCGCAAGCCTGGATGACGCCGGAAGCTCCTCAGGAGGCGCACGCTCTAGTGCGTTCGACTAGGCTGAGTTTTCTGATAACGCTCCACGTCCGAACTAAAAGCTTATACAGCTGTGCTGTCAAAAAGCGGATTTCAAGAGATGTTTTGCACAAAATTCCAACACCTGTCAAAAAGCTTCTGTTTGATGGCATAGATTAACAGGTATGTCTTCAAAAACAGCTCGCACTTACAAACTGGCCGGTTTACGGTGCATTGAACTTTAAACATCAACCGTAAATCCATATGTCATCTTCTGGGTTCCACATTCCACGCACTGATTTACTGGAATCGGCCGCTCAGGTCAGTTTAGGCCACAGTGGAGCAATAGCAAAGCCAACGTGATATAGGATAGAGTGACTGAAATTTGCTGTTTTGCTCTCGTCGGGCTGTTCATACTGGTAGCTCAAGGGGTCCCAGGAGTTAGGGCTCTATTTAATTACTTTTCGGCCGACAGAATATTGAAGTGTCATTGCAGCCTGCCCTACCGAAAGCTTCTTCTTCTTCTTCATTTGGTAATGGCTCGTACCCACTGAGGGGGTTGGCCATGGCTTGAGGTTTGTGTAATTTTTCAAAATGTATTCTTGAGGATTGAAAACTAATGATGGATAAAAAAACTACGCTTCTTAGGGGCGGGGCCAGATAAATTATTGTACGAATCAGCTTGCTTTGACAAGGCAGCTAGCACCAAATGAAAGAAGAACTGAAGTTTTCAGTTCAAGTCTAAGGCGTTCGAATGAGGCAGTAAGGTAGCGTTTTGTTTTCTCTGTGAAACAGTGACATTCAAACAAATAATGTTCTAATGATTCGGGTTGATTACAAATCAAGCATGCGTCTGTAAGTCCAATCCTGACCTGCTCAAATATAGGTTTAGTTTTGGAACACGACACCTCATGGCTGTGAAGGCTACTTCACACTGGCGGGAAACACAAAACGATGAACTCCATGTGAATTTTAGGTTAGCATACTCTGATTTATCGAGAATTTCGTTGGACCGCCCCATGATTAAGAAATATCTGTGAAGACGTGCCACAGTTATAGAGCTGTGAGATTTGGACATACATTTAGTACAGGGCCACCTAAGGCGAAACCCGCTAATGAGCCCGCCCTCTCATTGAGCTTGAGCTTTCTACCGCTTCTTCTAGTTAGCCTTCTTCTCTTTCTTCTTTATGTGTTGTAGCATACCAACATAGGAAGATCTCGCCAGAGATCGGCATTATTGATACTAAAATTGCATAGATTCACTAAAGAATACTGCGAAAAAATATAAAATTTTCAAATAAACGACAGGAAGCAAGCATGTCTGCACAAAACATGGCTTGTGGCGGGAACAATCTCTTAAAGCAGTACGCATATCTCGGTGCGCGCACAGCAAGGAAAATGGCCCCAGAAATAAAGAGTTACGTATGGAGCAAGCGGTGAACACGCAAGTACGCATATCTCGGTGCGCGCACAGCAAGGACAATGGCCCCAGAAAAATGAAGAGTTACGTATGGAGCAAGCGGTGAACACGCACGTGAAACAGTGACATGCCGTATACCTATATGTCAGGATGAGGAATGCTCCAGAGCATGAGAGTCGCTGACATGCCGTACCACCCGTAATTTTTGCAAAAACAAATGCTGCACGAATGCTGCTTGTACTCATGTTAATGAAGGCACCGATGTCATAGCCGGCAATAAGGCCGCAACGCTATTCGCGATCCCAAGTCGTCGCTCGCCGTCTGGCGGCTAGCGCGAGCAACTAAACGTTCAGTTGCGGTTATTTTAGAGCGAAAATTATATTACTTCCGGTACAAACCCAGAGAACTCCTCGCATCGTCAATCTGACGTTCAAGAGCCAACTTGAGTTACTAACTTCATGTATGCTGCACAGCATATATTGACTAGGCTAGCTAAGGTCGATGCGTTGTACGTTTTTAGAAGTCAACTGGTTCGCGAACTGTGCAGACCTGCAATTTTATGATTACTAAGCTCTGCCAGGGAAGTCATGCTCAATCCCTGTTAGCCGCGTCATTTTGACCAAGGATGTAATCTTCAGCATTTTAGTTACCCTCATCATCATCACCACCATCATCAGAAGCAGCAGCAGCAGCAGCAGCAGCAGCAGCAGCAGCAGCAGCAGCAAGAAGCTGTTTGTAGAGCAAGCTGCCATGGAAGACGACGCATCAATCAGCGCCAAGGCTAAGAAGAACGCGGACTACTGGGACCCCGACGGCGTTTTAAATGAAGTGCACTCCCCACAGGCCTTGGCAAGAGTGAAACGGTAATGATGCTTCTTTTCAGCTCAGCCTTCGCGGAATTGTCGTCGCCGAACCACGGCGTAGGCCTACTGGTTGAATCGTGTTTATTTGAGCTGCCGACATCGTTATATTCTGTGGTCAAAAATTTCCTTCCTTCAAAAATCATTCAAAATGTGGAACGGTACCCTAAAAACACATTCGGGAACGCATTTGCAAGCCGAAAATTTGAACCTCCAAAATAAATAACCGCGTATTTTAAACACTATTTGCCTTTTATTCGTCATCAAAATGTGGAAATTTTCATTGACACTATCTCCCTCTAGGTGGGTTCTTGACGACATTCCGTCTTCGTCGACTAAGGACGAGCAAAGAGCACCCTATCCGACACTCGCGCAAGCTTGATAGGTCGCTGTCTCCACGCGATGCGACTGATTTTAAGAACCGCAATATACCAACACAACTCTACTTCGTAACCCTATAGACATTAAAGGTCGCGGGTCCGATTCCCGGCCGCGGCGGCAGCTTTTCTGATGGAGGCGAAAAGCATAAACGCCTGTGCGTACGAGATTTCGACACACGTCAAAGATCCCCAGGTGGTCAAAATTAATCCGGAGCCTTCCACTACGGTGCGCCTCATCGCCTGCGATGCGTCGGCGCGTTAAACCCTACAATCAATCAGTCATTCAATCTATAGATATCAAGAAATGCAGAATGTCGGGCGGCTTTTTATTTCTTAATATCATAGAATGTGTTGGAAACTGTCAAGTTCCCGTATGCTAATCATGGTATGTGTTATAAGTGCGATCCCCATACCCCAATAATTAATAAGAAAATATATCAAAAGAAATTGTCTACACTAAATTATTCTGTAATTTTCACACATACGCAGAAATTTCGCGTATCGCCATACAGAAGCAAAGCAAACGTGAACATTTTTGCAGACGGTGCCTGTGCTTTGTAACAGTATGCGTTTTCTTCTATTGTTTTTTTTTAATTCTTAGCGAGGAACACCGATGTTCTAATTAACTGCTAATTGGCCTATATAGCGCGGATAAAAAAATGGAAGCGATGAAACCAGCTCAGCAAAGACGTGACATGCGCTTCAACCTCTTACGTAGAAACAAAAAAAAAAAAAACAAATGTGCGCAGCTTGCACTAGTGGTGCAAGGCCGGAGTCAGCAGCGGAGGTTGCGCGCTGTTCCTGGTGAGTTGCTGCTTTTTCGGACGTCTGGACTTTGCTACTTCCATGGCAGCAGCACGTACGCACGGAGTAGAGAAGCGCGAGAGGTCTGTCGCCGCACCCGCTGTGCCGAGCGTTTACCGCTTTTACTCGCCTGTGACGTTACTGCCAAGCTCCGCCTTCACACTTGTCGTCCGTGGCTCGGAGAGATGAGAGAAGAGCACACACCTTATGCGCGTGGCGTGCGAGTAGGTTACATTAGGGTCACTAAATGTATCAGAGTATGGGCACTCTTTTGTGTCATTGTTATGCGCCTCCAGGATTTTCATCGGTCGGTCGGCACCACGTGATATTTGTTTACATATGGGCGCAGCCGTTTTGTTTCACGGCGCCTCCACTCTCTATCTCTCTCTCTGCTACGCGGACGCTAGAGCGGCCGGTCGCACTCTGCCCGTCACAACCGGCGGCGGTTTCGTTGGGAGAGATGGCAACGCTGCAAGCCAGAAACAAAATGGCCCCCAGATGCTTCCGGGTGCACGAAGTGGCGGTACTCTTAAGCGTAGCTTATTTAGTTACTCTAGGTTACATGGCTCGGAACTGTCGCAGGTAGTTGGCGAGGAATCGCTGTTGCTTGGCCGAGTCACGTGACTGGCTTTACTTGCCTTTGACGGGAACACGCCACTGGACTAGCTTTACGTGGTTCTGCGGGGACATGTCATGCGACCAGTTACGTAATGTGTGGTTCTGGAGGGAACATGTCACGTGGCCAGCTTTACGTCATGTTACGTCATTTTGACTGGAAGGAGTCGCGCGACTGGGTTTACTTGTTGTTACGTGACTTTGGTCACGTGACTGAACGTGATTTGGTCCCGTGACTTACGGGATGTTTGGTGGCCATACAAGGGTGTCTAAGTTACGCCTAATAGGCACAGTTTTAGTCACGTGACCTAATAGGTCACGTGACTAAGTTTACGGTATGTTACGTGATTTAGGTCACGTTACTAGGCTTAAGTGATGTTCATTATTCATATCATTCATTACTTCACTCATTAATTAATTAATTCATAAGTGATTATATGGTAGGAATCCAAGGCAGAAGTCATTCCATTTGTTTTCGAACCATGTGTTGGTCAAGAAGATGCTGAATGCCGCACTTTCGCGTGATGGGGCCCACAATGATTTCAATAAATATCCTAAAAATTACCTTAGTGCATCACACACACGCACATATGCATGCACGCACCCAGCGAGTTGGAGGGGAGAAGGATAACAGCAATTAGGATAGAGGGAAACGAAGAGTCCCTCGTAGGAGAAGTGAAATTAATTCAAGGAAAGAGAATTTAACAGGATGGAAAGTTGGGTGAATTGGTGTTGATTCAACTTAAAAACTGGCGCGGAAAGACTTTGACCAAAAAGGAAATACACAGGACGACGCGCTACTAGCAACGGGCAAGATTTATTAAGAAACAGAAATATATAGGGCAACCACCCGACATAGCCAAGCTGATCAAGACTTATACAGAGATTATCAATAAAAAATTACCCCAGACATACAAAATAAAACCTATAATTTGCTATCACCGCGCGTGTCGTCTCAGAAATAATCCTTCCGTCAATCTGCAAGACGTTTATGGGACGACACGTGTGGTGTATAGGTTTTATTTTTTATGTCTGGGGTAATTTTTATTGGTAATCTCTGTATAAGTCTTGATCAGCTTGGCTATGTCGGTTGGTTGCCCTATATATTTCTCTTAAGAAATGTTGCCAGTTGCTAGATGCGCGTCGTCCTGTGTATTTCTTTACTTGGTCAACGTCTTTCCGCGTCTCTTTTCAAGATGAAAGAGAATGCAGGGTGAGGGGAGGGTGGCGGGGGCTCAATTGGGATGCAGAATCAACGGAAGAGGAACTAACAGAGGAGAGGGGGGATTTTTTCTCGGGGAAGGTAGAAGGTCGGGTTGGAGGGAAATATGAGTCGGACGTGCAGGCCACGTGAGAGGGTGAGGTGAGCGAGCAGAGGATTGCGACGGGGGTGAGAGAGCAGAGCATTGCGACATTGCCAGGCTGTCACTTCCTCTGTCTCATTATGTGAACACACTTCTGACTCTTCCAGCATAAAAAAGCGCCCCCTCCTGTTGCTATGCGTCTGTGATGAATCCCAAGTTTCGCCTTCCTTCATTGCATTCCATGCATCTACTAGCATTCTGTATGGCCTTATCACTACACTCTCACTTAACCCAATGGGCATTTACTGGCATTCTGTATGGCCGTATCACTACACTCTCACTTAACCCAATGGTCATCTACTGGCATTCTGTGTGACCTTATCACTACACTCTTACTTCACCCAATGATCATCTACTGGCATTCTGTGTGGCCTTATCACTACACTCTCACTTAAACCAATGGGCATCTACTGGCATTCTGTATGGCCTTATCATTACTCTCACTTAACCCAATGGGCATCTACTGGCATTCTGTATGCCCTTATCACAACACTCTCACTTAACCCAATGGGCAGCTACTGGCATTCTGTATGACCTGATCACTACACTCTCACGTAACCCTATAGAAGGACAGGAACGAGAAAAAGCTTCCATTATATGGCATGTCATCCTAAAACGCGCTGGATGAGAGTGGCTCCATCTTCTCAGAATTCCATATGATACCTCCGGCACCCGATCGCTGGACTCAATGGAAAAAAAAACTCCCCCCACCTCCCCGAAGGGGATCGTGCGGAAATGCGAATGCATTGGGTGCACCGATGAGTGCGCTGCGGCAAGCAGTAACGGAGAGAGGTGTGCGCTCCACTGCATTTATATACATTTTCCGAGCGCAGCGAGCGGAGAGAGGGTACGCGGAGAGGAGAGAGAGACCCGCGCAACACGCCCGCCCCGCGCGCGAGGTCTCTCTCCCGCTGAGCTCCGCGATGCGAGCGCCCTCACATGCCCGAGCGCGCTCCTCCTCTCCACTCACTCTCTGCTACTCCGCCCGAGCTCCGCGATGCGAGCGCCCTTACACGCCCGAGCGCACTCCTCCTCTCCCCTTGCCCTCCGCTACTCCCGCCCGAGCTACCACCTGCTCCGGTTGCTAGGCGCGCCACAGCTGTTGCTAGGGGCGAGGAGGAGCGCGGAGAGATAACATCTGCGGGCGCACGCCGACGGAGCACGACAACCCCCGACTAAGAAATGCATTCGCATTTACGACGACGACGACGAAGACGAAGGCAGAACTACGAGGCGCGCGCTCACGTGCGCTCGCGCTGGAGGAATTCAGGCGCACGCCGGCCAACCGACGACGACGACGACGAAGGCAGAACTACGAGGCGCGCGCTCACGTGCGCTCGCGCTGGAGGAATGCAGGCGCACGCCGGCCAACGGAGCAAGACAACCCCCGGCTAATAAATGCATTCGCATTAAAAAAAAGTGAAAACCTTGCAGATTAATTTTGACCTGCTGGGTACCTTTAACATGTGGCGAAATTTCAACACAGGGGACTTTGTTTCTTTGTGGCGTGCACAAGTGTAAATTAAAAGTTAAAAAGTTGTCACACAACACTCCCCAAGTAGCCATTACAAATAACACACGAAGGAACGGCATTTGGTAAGGGCCAGTGGCAGTTGAAAAGAGTGTTAGGCAATTAGAAACCGGGATTTCGCTCATGTGAGTATTTACATAACATAACGCGATCGAGGAGTCTTGAACACCAAGTGGCACTCTTTGCACCCTCCAGGGATATCAAGGATATATACGATCAACCACCTCCTGGAGTGTTCGTCTCACCCGAAGAAAACCAGATAACCACAGTAAGTTGCCTTTAAGTCGTTTGCCTAACAATGCAGCGAGGGACAATTGCCGTCTCCCACGCACAGGTGAGGATGGACGAAGAGCACAGAAGTTGTGTGTTGAAAAATTGTCTCTGGCTTAACTCATTTATGTCTGGGTGTGCGTAGCGAGAGGTGCGGTTAATGTTATTACTATATAGCTTGGTGCTCTGTACGGTTACGACGCTTCTCGAGGCCGTTCGTTCTTCTTCCGCCTCCTCGGCTCGCAGCCTCCTCTCGGTTTCGCTCCGACGATGAAGCCTGACGACGAATCCCACCGAGCCGCCCCTTCTATATATACATCGTCTCTAATTTTTTGTTTTTTAGTCTTTTTATTTTTTTTTATTTTTCTGTTTATTTTTACTTTTTTACTGTTTATTTTCCCCTGATTATTTCTATTTTTTAATTTTTTTGTTCATTTTTTGAGCGGCAAGCGTCGCTGCCAGCGGCGGCGGCTAGGGAATCGCTAGGTTCCCTAGCCACAGGAGGTTCCCTAGGAACCGCTGCCAGCCGGGCAACCGAGGTGCGACCACCAGTCGCAGCGAAACGGCGATAATACGGCTATTGTAGCTTTCGCTACAAAATACGATACGTAACGAGAAACGTTCGGTGTCGTAATCGCATTTGCAAACGTACGCGCTTACCATTAGTTCTTGATGTGGGCAGTCGTGAATGGGAAGGGAGACGTACATCGTAGACATGCTCCATGAAGTCCACTAACTAACCCCCGCTGTACCAGTTCGTGATTAACCAGTTCGTGATTAAAGGTCGTGATTAATGGGTTAAAGTCCAGAGCGAGAACGTACGGTGTCCCCTGGTCGTTGCTTTTGCCGTAACTATTAGTCACAGCCGGTGGTGCCTACTGAACGGAGGGTGAGGCGAGAAATTATTATTTTTTGCATTGCTGCGGGACTGATGTAACGGTGGCCAAAGTGATGCACGCATCCCCACACTTGGCTGGCGCAACGCACACGCGCGTGGCTCACACCGTCTCCGAGAATAGAGAGTTTTAGCTGGCCGTTTTTGACGGCCCGCTCCGCTATCGGCAGCCCGCTCAGTACAACCACACCGTCATGAGCAGAACGGCTTTTAGCTAAGCGATAACCGTATCGCCCCGACTCGGTATCATTCGTGTCACTGGTCGTGTCCTGTGCGTGTGTAAACCAAAACGTCATCCCAGAGTAACGGGTATTTTGGTCGCTCAAATAAAGTAAAATACCGTGTTCTGTGTCTTATTTCCCCTTTTAAATATAATGTTGTCACTGACACGGCATAATGTTCCTAAATAAGTTATTAAAGGAAGCCATTTAACATTGGAATAGCCAAGAGAGGGCTATCTTTCCCGGCGCTGCCCAGAAGTACAATCGCGCTTCGGTCGACGTTTTTCGCTTCCGCTGTGAAGCTAGGTGAGGTGTGTGGCACCTTTGCCTTTTTGGAAGCGCTTTCGCGGTTTCGTCGCTAGTGTTTCAACTGGCGAAACGGTGTTCGCCATAGCGCACTCGCCACGCAGCCATGTTGAAATTTCGCGCGGTAGCGTAAGCTGTCGCGAAGGTCCGCTAAGGGGCCCCGGCTAGCGGAGCGGGCCCCGTTCCGGTATCGCCGCTAGCGCCCTATCCCGCCACGCATGCGCAATGGCGCTCCCGCTTGCTATCGGAGCGTAGCGGACCGTCAGAAACGGTCAGCCAAAACTCTCTAATAAGCCCGGCCTCTCTTTGGCCGGCAGTCTTTTTGACACGCTGGTGCCACGAAATTAATTAGGAGTAAAAAGCGGACGCGAAGGCCGTCTGGTCGCGTTGTAATAAACCTTCACTAGAACAAGACAACAGCAGCAGCAGCAGCAGCGCCCGCAATTTTAGGAGGAGACACAAATTAGGGTTTGGTTTTAAATACGGGAAGTACAGGGCACACCATTCACCATCCCACAGGCTGAATACACACTCACGCACACAGAACACAACAGTTAGGGGGGCGACAAGGGAACTGCTGGCGGTAAAAGCGCGCGGAATGAGCTTCGGAAGGGGCTGCCCAGGAAGCTGGTAAAAAGCGTTCACCGGAGGGGCCACAAAATTCAACAGAAAGCGCAACATCACATTATCAAAAGGTACAACTAGGCTTTCGGCTTCATATTGTCAAATTTTTAAGCCTGCCCTGTAGTTTTTCTCACAAGTGGGCGGCGTGTAGCAGTGATGTCGTATAAGTGTCTTTTTAAAGAACCGGCTCGGGTGTTGCTTCGTCGCCATTCAAAGCAAACGGTAAGGATATGGTGACATCGCGGTAATTAATATCACTGTAAATAAATACCCGTTATTAATCGGGGATATCTCGCATAGGGCTGCCATAGAAAATGGGCTACGAAATTAGGGGGGAAATGTCTGCTAAAGATACGGAGGGTTTCCCGCCTTGTGTTTTAAAGCAAACGAGTTGATGACTCAGCACATAAAAAAAAAAATCCCGGGCCATCTCCACTAACGTGAAACCCGGGGAGGGGCGCAGCATGCAGTGTATAAAGGTATTCTTGCCGCCGTAGGGCGTTTTTGCCAACGGAGATGAAACCATTTGGGGGGGGGGGGGAGGGGGGTATGCAGCTTTGCTGTAAAAGTCTCTTGTCTTTGAAGCACGAAGCTCTCTAGCGCGAGCCGTAAACGAGTGCCCCGGTGTTTTTTTAAAGGAGCCATGAAGAGAAAATACAACTTCGTTTAATTTGAAAGAACTAGGATTCAGTATCTCACCCAGCTCCATTACAGCCACAAAATATGTTTTTTAACGAACAAAAAAACCAAGCAGTATTTAAATACTTTCAAATTTTGCGCCACAGTGACGTGTTATGAGCAAGAATGACGTCATACGGGCCAACAATAAAACGTAATTTTCAGTGCGTTAACTGCACGTTTGCATTCAAGTGATGCGGTCAAATGGAACTAGAGGCCCCATTAGTCATTACAGACGTCCAGTCATGTGTCGTCGCGACAGGTCAGTTAGGCGGCCGCCAATCGCACAAACAAGGTTCCGTGACGTCACAGAAAAGTTGCGGGAAATTAGCTAGGGGGTCACAACTGCTTCACACGTTTTCTTTCATATATCCGTTATTTGTTTGAAGATTGCGATGATATTGGGATCATTGTTATCGTGACTAAGCAGCCTTTCTAATAAACCCAACTCGTATTTTGTCTTCATGGCTCCTTTAATACCCGTTACAAAGCGCTCCGGCGCGAGGCGTAAACGAGTTTCCCGGTGTTTTTGTACTGTGACTACATAAGACGACGATTACGGCGATGACAGGAGACGCCAACAGCCCCAGCCCCGAAGAGTTTCTCCCCCAAAAATTCGCATCCCTGACATACAGACAACCAATATTGTCATTGGCGCAAAGAACAACGTTGTAAAGCAGTTGAACTGAAAAGAAAATTTGTTAAATTTGAGAGTAAATGGCCATAGTACATCTGGCTACGAGAATACGGGACGAGCACGCGGGCCCAACATCATGACCGCGATGACTCCAGCTGACTAAGGGTGGACTTAGTGAATGCATTGTAACCTTCCAGTTATAAATGTGTATTAGGGGCATGTACCGAGGCCTACATGAGTCATTTGAGCAAGTTAATTTCAAAAGTAACAATTCTACGTGAAGCAGAGTGCGTTTTTTGTAAATGGCTCTTTTGCTTGGCGATGCGAACAAGGACGTACAGGTGCCTCAAAAAGTAAACCGAGCAGGGGTTAGATATTTTGAGGGGATTTCTCCGCCATGTGCCTAGGCACCAACCTCAAAGTGACTTTTTAAGAAAGTCATTCTAGAATAAAATCGGGCCGCGGGTATTCTATTTATGCTGGCAGCCACAAAAAATAGAAGTTATTCTAATTTCACGAAGTCGTGCTCCGGTTACTTTTCGGGGCACTTGTACGCCGGCCGCACGCTAGGTCTGACGTTACGGTTTGAGCTGTCACGTTGTCAAATCTTTCTCGCAGTTTTGTTGATAAAAATGTGACGCTGCTTGGCACGTAATAATGCTCAACTTTAAGGTTACTTAGCCTCAAGCCTACATATAGGTATCACCGGGGCAATTGCTCAAGGCTCCCAGCCGTGGTAACAGACAGAATGAGAAAGAGAAACAACGCAAAAATGATTATTATGATAATGAGAGGGCACGTGATGTTCGTACCCGCCGCGCCGAGATATGCACTTACGCCGCTGCGCACCCCGGGGCGCAGCAGTCACGTAATATCTTCGGCACTATGGCGGCGCCTAAAATACGGGCAGGTCCGCTCTGCCATTGGGCATATCATAAAGAGTCCTTACGTGCCACAGTAGTTCCTTTAGCTATGGAGGTCCCATAAAATACAGGCCGGCGATTTTATGAAGCTGAGTAACTGCAGGCCTTAGCATTGCACCAGTGGGTAACACAAATAGGTACAACACGCCGTGGTATTCACCGCGGCTAGCCCTAACGACGGTTCGTCTGTCCTCTACGCATTCGTGCTGCGGCTTCCTTACTCTGACCTCCCTGCTGACCTCCCTTTCGGTATTTCCGGAAGGGACTGGAGCTTGACACGACACCATCAACGTGCGTTGGCATGATAGCGCTGGCGCGTCATACGGTCTTCTCCGTTACAATTTACATATGCTTTCGCCCAGGGCCACACCCCTGGTATACTATCATTGAGGTGTGGTTGAGACCACTGACGTGTACATTTAGGAGACCAAATGCCTACTGAAGAGAAGCTTAGTGTTCAAACTGGTGGCGTCTGTAACACGAAAACGCCGAACTGAAAGAAAAAAATTAGCGCCATCTTTCCGAAGGGAATGCTGAGTAGATGCGGAGCATCTCAGGGTTCCGTTTTGTCTCCGTTGTGTTCGTAGAACTTCATCGGAAGAACGGAGTGAAGTGGAGTCAACCGCAGCAAGCGCTGAACTGAACGCGCGCAGCGAGCTACCCGATTTACATTCAAGGTTGAAGGAGAGGATACGAGAGGAGGAAAGATGCGCAAGCGCCGAGCATTCGCGCCGACGAAGCTCAGGGTCCGCCGCTCGCTTCAAGCGCTTGCGCTCAGCGTCGCGTGCCCTTCGCTGCGCAGCTTTGTCTTCAGTGGACGTAGCGTTGGTGTTAGTTTGTGGGGTGGTGCTGACGCTTGCTTGCGCCAACCCACTAACTGACGGGACTGTTGCTTCCATCACACTTCATCGGAAGAACGGAGTGAAGTGGAGTCAACCGCAGCAAGCGCTGAACTGAACGCGCTATCCGATTTACATTCAAGGTTGAAGGAGAGGAGACGAGAGGAGGAGAGATGCGCAAGCGCCGAGCATTCGCGCCGACGAAGCTCAGGGTCCGCCGCTCGCTTCAAGCGCTTGCGCTCAGCGTCGCGTGCCCTTCGCTGCGCAGCTTTGTCTTCAGTGGACGTAGCGTTGGTGTTAGTTTGTGGAGTGGTGCTGACGCTTGCTTGCGCCAACCCACTAACTGACGGGACTGTTGCTTCCATCACACTTCATCGGAAGAACGGAGTGAAGTGGAGTCAACCGCAGCAAGCGCTGAACTGAACGCGCTATCCGATTTACATTCAAGGTTGAAGGAGAGGAGACGAGAGGAGGAGAGATGCGCAAGCGCCGAGCATTCGCGCCGACGAAGCTCAGGGTCCGCCGCTCGCTTCAAGCGCTTGCGCTCAGCGTCGCGTGCCCTTCGCTGCGCAGCTTTGTCTTCAGTGGACGTAGCGTTGGTGTTAGTTTGTGGGGTGGTGCTGACGCTTGCTTGCGCCAACCCACTAACTGACGGGACTGTTGCTTCCATCACACTTCATCGGAAGAACGGAGTGAAGTGGAGTCAACCGCAGCAAGCGCTGAACTGAACGCGCTATCCGATTTACATTCAAGGTTGAAGGAGAGGAGACGAGAGGAGGAGAGATGCGCAAGCGCCGAGCATTCGCGCCGACGAAGCTCAGGGTCCGCCGCTCGCTTCAAGCGCTTGCGCTCAGCGTCGCGTGCCCTTCGCTGCGCAGCTTTGTCTTCAGTGGACGTAGCGTTGGTGTTAGTTTGTGGAGTGGTGCTGACGCTTGCTTGCGCCAACCCACTAACTGACGGGACTGTTGCTTCCATCACACTTCATCGGAAGAACGGAGTGAAGTGGAGTCAACCGCAGCAAGCGCTGAACTGAACGCGCTATCCGATTTACATTCAAGGTTGAAGGAGAGGAGACGAGAGGAGGAGAGATGCGCAAGCGCCGAGCATTCGCGCCGACGAAGCTCAGGGTCCGCCGCTCGCTTCAAGCGCTTGCGCTCAGCGTCGCGTGCCCTTCGCTGCGCAGCTTTGTCTTCAGTGGACGTAGCGTTGCTGTTAGTTTGTGGAGTGGTGCTGACGCTTGCTTGCGCCAACCCACTAACTGACGGGACTGTTGCTTCCATCACACTTCATCGGAAGAACGGAGTGAAGTGGAGTCAACCGCAGCAAGCGCTGAACTGAACGCGCTATCCGATTTACATTCAAGGTTGAAGGAGGGGAAACGAGAGGAGGAGAGATGCGCAAGCGCCGAGCATTCGCGCCGACGAAGCTCAGGGTCCGCCGCTCGCTTCAAGCGCTTGCGCTCAGCGTCGCGTGCCCTTCGCTGCGCAGCTTTGTCTTCAGTGGACGTAGCGTTGGTGTTAGTTTGTGGGGTGGTGCTGACGCTTGCTTGCGCCAACCCACTAACTGACGGGACTGTTGCTTCCATCACACTTCATCGGAAGAACGGAGTGAAGTGGAGTCAACCGCAGCAAGCGCTGAACTGAACGCGCTATCCGATTTACATTCAAGGTTGAAGGAGAGGAGACGAGAGGAGGAGAGATGCGCAAGCGCCGAGCATTCGCGCCGACGAAGCTCAGGGTCCGCCGCTCGCTTCAAGCGCTTGCGCTCAGCGTCGCGTGCCCTTCGCTGCGCAGCTTTGTCTTCAGTGGACGTAGCGTTGGTGTTAGTTTGTGGAGTGGTGCTGACGCTTGCTTGCGCCAACCCACTAACTGACGGGACTGTTGCTTCCATCACACTTCATCGGAAGAACGGAGTGAAGTGGAGTCAACCGCAGCAAGCGCTGAACTGAACGCGCTATCCGATTTACATTCAAGGTTGAAGGAGAGGAGACGAGAGGAGGAGAGATGCGCAAGCGCCGAGCATTCGCGCCGACGAAGCTCAGGGTCCGCCGCTCGCTTCAAGCGCTTGCGCTCAGCGTCGCGTGCCCTTCGCTGCGCAGCTTTGTCTTCAGTGGACGTAGCGTTGCTGTTAGTTTGTGGAGTGGTGCTGACGCTTGCTTGCGCCAACCCACTAACTGACGGGACTGTTGCTTCCATCACACTTCATCGGAAGAACGGAGTGAAGTGGAGTCAACCGCAGCAAGCGCTGAACTGAACGGGCTATCCGATTTACATTCAAGGTTGAAGGAGAGGAGACGAGAGGAGGAGAGATGCGCAAGCGCCGAGCATTCGCGCCGACGAAGCTCAGGGTCCGCCGCTCGCTTCAAGCGCTTGCGCTCAGCGTCGCGTGCCCTTCGCTGCGCAGCTTTGTCTTCAGTGGACGTAGCGTTGGTGTTAGTTTGTGGAGTGGTGCTGACGCTTGCTTGCGCCAACCCACTAACTGACGGGACTGTTGCTTCCATCACACTTCATCGGAAGAACGGAGTGAAGTGGAGTCAACCGCAGCAAGCGCTGAACTGAACGCGCTATCCGATTTACATTCAAGGTTGAAGGAGAGGAGACGAGAGGAGGAGAGATGCGCAAGCGCCGAGCATTCGCGCCGACGAAGCTCAGGGTCCGCCGCTCGCTTCAAGCGCTTGCGCTCAGCGTCGCGTGCCCTTCGCTGCGCAGCTTTGTCTTCAGTGGACGTAGCGTTGGTGTTAGTTTGTGGAGTGGTGCTGACGCTTGCTTGCGCCAACCCACTAACTGACGGGACTGTTGCTTCCGTCACACTTCATCGGAAGAACGGAGTGAAGTGGAGTCAACCGCAGCAAGCGCTGAACTGAACGCGCTATCCGATTTACATTCAAGGTTGAAGGAGAGGAGACGAGAGGAGGAGAGATGCGCAAGCGCCGAGCATTCGCGCCGACGAAGCTCAGGGTCCGCCGCTCGCTTCAAGCGCTTGCGCTCAGCGTCGCGTGCCCTTCGCTGCGCAGCTTTGTCTTCAGTGGACGTAGCGTTGGTGTTAGTTTGTGGAGTGGTGCTGACGCTTGCTTGCGCCAACCCACTAACTGACGGGACTGTTGCTTCCATCACACTTCATCGGAAGAACGGAGTGAAGTGGAGTCAACCGCAGCAAGCGCTGAACTGAACGCGCTATCCGATTTACATTCAAGGTTGAAGGAGAGGAGACGAGAGGAGGAGAGATGCGCAAGCGCCGAGCATTCGCGCCGACGAAGCTCAGGGTCCGCCGCTCGCTTCAAGCGCTTGCGCTCAGCGTCGCGTGCCCTTCGCTGCGCAGCTTTGTCTTCAGTGGACGTAGCGTTGGTGTTAGTTTGTGGAGTGGTGCTGACGCTTGCTTGCGCCAACCCACTAACTGACGGGACTGTTGCTTCCATCACACTTCATCGGAAGAACGGAGTGAAGTGGAGTCAACCGCAGCAAGCGCTGAACTGAACGCGCTATCCGATTTACATTCAAGGTTGAAGGAGAGGAGACGAGAGGAGGAGAGATGCGCAAGCGCCGAGCATTCGCGCCGACGAAGCTCAGGGTCCGCCGCTCGCTTCAAGCGCTTGCGCTCAGCGTCGCGTGCCCTTCGCTGCGCAGCTTTGTCTTCAGTGGACGTAGCGTTGCTGTTAGTTTGTGGAGTGGTGCTGACGCTTGCTTGCGCCAACCCACTAACTGACGGGACTGTTGCTTCCATCACACTTCATCGGAAGAACGGAGTGAAGTGGAGTCAACCGCAGCAAGCGCTGAACTGAACGCGCTATCCGATTTACATTCAAGGTTGAAGGAGAGGAGACGAGAGGAGGAGAGATGCGCAAGCGCCGAGCATTCGCGCCGACGAAGCTCAGGGTCCGCCGCTCGCTTCAAGCGCTTGCGCTCAGCGTCGCGTGCCCTTCGCTGCGCAGCTTTGTCTTCAGTGGACGTAGCGTTGGTGTTAGTTTGTGGGGTGGTGCTGACGCTTGCTTGCGCCAACCCACTAACTGACGGGACTGTTGCTTCCATCACACTTCATCGGAAGAACGGAGTGAAGTGGAGTCAACCGCAGCAAGCGCTGAACTGAACGCGCTATCCGATTTACATTCAAGGTTGAAGGAGAGGAGACGAGAGGAGGAGAGATGCGCAAGCGCCGAGCATTCGCGCCGACGAAGCTCAGGGTCCGCCGCTCGCTTCAAGCGCTTGCGCTCAGCGTCGCGTGCCCTTCGCTGCGCAGCTTTGTCTTCAGTGGACGTAGCGTTGGTGTTAGTTTGTGGAGTGGTGCTGACGCTTGCTTGCGCCAACCCACTAACTGACGGGACTGTTGCTTCCATCACACTTCATCGGAAGAACGGAGTGAAGTGGAGTCAACCGCAGCAAGCGCTGAACTGAACGCGCTATCCGATTTACATTCAAGGTTGAAGGAGAGGAGACGAGAGGAGGAGAGATGCGCAAGCGCCGAGCATTCGCGCCGACGAAGCTCAGGGTCCGCCGCTCGCTTCAAGCGCTTGCGCTCAGCGTCGCGTGCCCTTCGCTGCGCAGCTTTGTCTTCAGTGGACGTAGCGTTGGTGTTAGTTTGTGGAGTGGTGCTGACGCTTGCTTGCGCCAACCCACTAACTGACGGGACTGTTGCTTCCATCACACTTCATCGGAAGAACGGAGTGAAGTGGAGTCAACCGCAGCAAGCGCTGAACTGAACGCGCTATCCGATTTACATTCAAGGTTGAAGGAGAGGAGACGAGAGGAGGAGAGATGCGCAAGCGCCGAGCATTCGCGCCGACGAAGCTCAGGGTCCGCCGCTCGCTTCAAGCGCTTGCGCTCAGCGTCGCGTGCCCTTCGCTGCGCAGCTTTGTCTTCAGTGGACGTAGCGTTGGTGTTAGTTTGTGGAGTGGTGCTGACGCTTGCTTGCGCCAACCCACTAACTGACGGGACTGTTGCTTCCATCACACTTCATCGGAAGAACGGAGTGAAGTGGAGTCAACCGCAGCAAGCGCTGAACTGAACGCGCTATCCGATTTACATTCAAGGTTGAAGGAGAGGAGACGAGAGGAGGAGAGATGCGCAAGCGCCGAGCATTCGCGCCGACGAAGCTCAGGGTCCGCCGCTCGCTTCAAGCGCTTGCGCTCAGCGTCGCGTGCCCTTCGCTGCGCAGCTTTGTCTTCAGTGGACGTAGCGTTGCTGTTAGTTTGTGGAGTGGTGCTGACGCTTGCTTGCGCCAACCCACTAACTGACGGGACTGTTGCTTCCATCACACTTCATCGGAAGAACGGAGTGAAGTGGAGTCAACCGCAGCAAGCGCTGAACTGAACGCGCTATCCGATTTACATTCAAGGTTGAAGGAGAGGAGACGAGAGGAGGAGAGATGCGCAAGCGCCGAGCATTCGCGCCGACGAAGCTCAGGGTCCGCCGCTCGCTTCAAGCGCTTGCGCTCAGCGTCGCGTGCCCTTCGCTGCGCAGCTTTGTCTTCAGTGGACGTAGCGTTGCTGTTAGTTTGTGGAGTGGTGCTGACGCTTGCTTGCGCCAACCCACTAACTGACGGGACTGTTGCTTCCATCACACTTCATCGGAAGAACGGAGTGAAGTGGAGTCAACCGCAGCAAGCGCTGAACTGAACGCGCGCAGCGAGCTACCCGATTTACATTCAAGGTTGAAGGAGAGGATACGAGAGGAGGAAAGATGCGCAAGCGCCGAGCATTCGCGCCGACGAAGCTCAGGGTCCGCCGCTCGCTTCAAGCGCTTGCGCTCAGCGTCGCGTGCCCTTCGCTGCGCAGCTTTGTCTTCAGTGGACGTAGCGTTGGTGTTAGTTTGTGGGGTGGTGCTGACGCTTGCTTGCGCCAACCCACTAACTGACGGGACTGTTGCTTCCATCACACTTCATCGGAAGAACGGAGTGAAGTGGAGTCAACCGCAGCAAGCGCTGAACTGAACGCGCTATCCGATTTACATTCAAGGTTGAAGGAGAGGAGACGAGAGGAGGAGAGATGCGCAAGCGCCGAGCATTCGCGCCGACGAAGCTCAGGGTCCGCCGCTCGCTTCAAGCGCTTGCGCTCAGCGTCGCGTGCCCTTCGCTGCGCAGCTTTGTCTTCAGTGGACGTAGCGTTGGTGTTAGTTTGTGGAGTGGTGCTGACGCTTGCTTGCGCCAACCCACTAACTGACGGGACTGTTGCTTCCATCACACTTCATCGGAAGAACGGAGTGAAGTGGAGTCAACCGCAGCAAGCGCTGAACTGAACGCGCTATCCGATTTACATTCAAGGTTGAAGGAGAGGAGACGAGAGGAGGAGAGATGCGCAAGCGCCGAGCATTCGCGCCGACGAAGCTCAGGGTCCGCCGCTCGCTTCAAGCGCTTGCGCTCAGCGTCGCGTGCCCTTCGCTGCGCAGCTTTGTCTTCAGTGGACGTAGCGTTGCTGTTAGTTTGTGGAGTGGTGCTGACGCTTGCTTGCGCCAACCCACTAACTGACGGGACTGTTGCTTCCATCACACTTCATCGGAAGAACGGAGTGAAGTGGAGTCAACCGCAGCAAGCGGTGAACTGAACGCGCGCAGCGCGCTACCCGATTTACATTCAAGGTTGAAGAAGAGGAGACGAGAGGAGGAGAGATGCGCAAGCAGAAGCGAGAATGCGGGAGAAGCGAAAGCGAAGTGCACGCAGCTGGTACGAGAGAAGAAGTGGCGGGAGTATCGCGCAGCTGTGGGTGAGAAGGAAGGCGGAGAGTTGCGCATGCGCAGTGTGAGTGCGGACGCCGACGCGGAACATGCCCAGACTATAAGATGCTCCGCATCTAAAAAACAGCTTACCGCGGCCGGAATCGAATATGGTCCCCTCGCGTTATGAAGCCGGCGTTTATCCGATTGCTACATTTTGTCATGGTCGAGGCGGTTTGGAAAACTTAGACGACAACCAAAGAATCCGTCACGAGAAAGCTTCGCGTTCAACCATGGCCGTCGTTTGACAGAGGGGTGCATGATTTTTTGTTAACCGGCCATCAATCTATAATTCATCTCCAATTATTTTATTTTATTGCATGGTTTTTTCTCCGCTTCAGTTCTATGGACTCATTTTATAGTATTATGAGATGGGCGTATTAGCTCAGAAAAGCTACCTCGTTTCCTGGCAAATCCTCCCCGTCGGTATGTCCCATCAGTGAAGTAACAACGATGGGCGTGAAGCAACGATGGGTGTGTGTGCGTGCGTGAGTGTGTGCGCGTGTGTTCTGTGTTCCACTTGCAGAAGCTTCGCATTCGAAAGCCCAGCCAAAACTCTGCCCCTAGCTGTTCCATCCCTCATAGTTGTAAGTTTTAGGGGCTCGGGCTGTCGGAATCTCCTGTCGTCGTCGTCTCACGCAGTCACGGTACTAAAACACCGGGACACTCGTTTAGCAACGTCTCGCGCTAGAACGCAACGCGGACTAAAAGAAAAGTCTATAATGAATAGAACCTGCTAAAAAATAAACTAACATGATTTAAATATTTGTGGAACGCTCCCTTTCCGCTTCAGCAGTCGCCAAACACAAGCAGAAACCATTTGTAGACAAGTTACAATTTGTGTTACCTTAAAGTGCTCACCGCTTCTCGTCCCTAGGCCTGATCGATGCGGGGGGCTCGTTGATCACCGTGGACGAGGCCCAGGGTGAGGCGAGGCCATTGAACTGCGCTCGCGTTGACATATATGGCATCCCAGTAGTCACACATGTAGAAATCCTCGGAGTTACTTACACGTCAAGCGGGGTATCACTTAAGACATGGCACCAGACACTTAAACAACTCAGGGAGGATGTAAACGAAGCCTTAGCTTACGACTTTCCATACGCGGTTACAAGGTATCTGGCATTAAATGTTTTTACAGGGAAAGTATGGTATATAGCCGGGACAGCTGCCCTTCCTCGATACATAGCAGTTAAATTTACATCTGAAGTATTGCGCCTGTTCTGGTCGGATAAAACAGCCCTGGTCAAAACCGGGAAACTGGGCCTGCCCAGACAATTCGGGGGGTGGAACATCCCCTCTCTAACCAATTATGCCGCGACTTATGCTTTGAAAAGTGTTCTTAGGGTCCTTGATCTGCAGACGGGGCATCCAGCAAGGCAGCTCTGTGTATACTTCTTGGGAGCGCAAGCTAGGTTATTTCCCCAGCATACTCCAGATGGGCCCAAGGCAACTCAGCCACCCCCCCTTTTACGCCAAAGTAATAGCAGCATATAAGAAACTAACCACACATAACTCACAAAGAGAAGTAGAAGATATGAGGAACATAGAACTGGCTCAGAAATTAAATGAGGCGAGTCCTGAAAACCTAGAAGAGAAACAAAAGAACTTTCCTTGGCGCACGCTGATCAATGCAAATGTACCGGGTGAAGCTCAAGACGTAACATGGAAGTATGGGTGGTCAGTCTTGCAGACGAGAACGGTCTTAAGGAGATGGGGTACAACAACAACGGACAAGTGTGTGCACTGTAATCAGAGGGAGACAAATGAACACGCAATGGTCCAATGTACAGTCGCCAAAACATTTTGGCTCATAGTGAGTAGGGCATATAGACAACTCCGCATTCGGGACTTCCTGGAGGGCAGACGGTGCCCAAGAAACCCTCTAGCTGTGCTTATCATAACGATTGGTCTTTATGTACTGTGGATAAACAGGTATATTGCTGTTAAGCAATCACGCCCCCGACGTAACCAGTGGAACTTACTGATCCACATGCACACAAAACTAACCGAAAACCTGGAAGCAGAGCTCTTCTTCTTAGGGGAAGAAGAATTCTTGAGAAAATGGTCTTGTCCTTTCATTGAGGTTCAAAACGGGCGAGTGCACTTGAGCTGCACTCCAATACACGGGTTACGCTTCACGGGAACATAAAAGGAGGCTTATAAAAGCGGGTGTGCCTGTCCAATACATGGGCTACATTTCAGGGAAATAACGGGAGGATCATAAAGGTGAGTGCACTTGAGGTGCACCCCAATAATGTACGGGTTAAGTTTACGGGAACATAAGGGGAGGCTTTTAAAAGGCGCAGGCGCCTCGGGCGGGGGAGACTCTCCTCCCGCACCTGTGCACTTGGCGCCTCACTCTACTACAAAGTGAGCGGGCTCGCAAATGTAAGCCGCTTACTTGCGTTTTTACAGGTGTAAGCCATGTGGTGCGGATGTAAACCGCGTGATTGTGTTGCTACTGCCAAAGGCAGTTCCAATTGCATTATGTAAACAGAGGTCATGTTCAGAGTATCCAATAAGTTTTGTGGCCCCAAATGGGAAGGTGGGCCAAATAAGTGTATGTGGTACAGTCAACAAACCAATGGTCGGTTTCTTTTGTATTTGTTTTTGCATTTGAATGTTTTGAAGTTGCATATGTAGCAAGGAAGACCCGAGTAAATGAAACGTCTTGTGTAAAGGGAGCTGGTGCTTGGGGTGGGGGAGTAGTTCCCCCCCCCCCCCCCCTCCCAGGACACAGGCTGTCCTCTCAGTGCACAATTTATGTACCAAGAAGTGTACGTCATTTGCATTCGTGTTCATGCAATGTTAGTTTTTCACTCATTTCGTATCTGCTTTGTTAATAGCAAGGAGAGATGTCGTCCTGCAGTGTAACGGACGGACCGATTATGTAAACGTGGAAAAGCGTAACCACGAGTGTTTTGTACTTCCTTTTGTTACAAGAGAAAATAAAAATTCCTTGCCTGACCCCTGCCACTTCCCCAAACTGGGACAGACGGGGCATGCAAACTGCTTAAATCCGGCTCTACGCAAGAGAGGGCACCACTACCTCCGAAGTGCGCGATTGCTCCCCACCGGCGCTTCCCGGCGCCCCATCTGCACGCGCCGTGTGACAAGAGAGACAATTACAATTTTTGAATCACGGCCGGACTATAGTGCCTAGAATATCCCAGTATATTCTAGGCACTATAGCCGGACTTGACTGTCTTCCTCCCGCGCTCCCCTTACGGCTTTCGCTTTGGATCGTCTTGCTGCCTGCCGCCGCAAGTTGGGGGTGGCGCTGCTAGGCCACTGTTGCTCCGCCGCCGCCAAGCGCGTTCGCAGGCGCAGTGTGTGCGCCGCAGCGCCGGTTACAACCACGTGAGTAACAATTTGTGCCGCAGAAAGTGCATGGTTGCACATCCTCCGATGAATATGCACTGTTGTCCAGTAAGCTGCCAGCATCTAACCTAGTAACGCTGGCCAGCACTCATAGCGGCGAAAGTTGATGGTGGCGCCATGAAAATATGTCCTGAAGATCGACCGCATTGTGTGATGGAGAAATGGCTTCGTGTTCAGCAGGTTCAATTCAAGGACCTAAAATCGCTACATTCACATAGCGAGCGCCTTATGGTAGTGATGTTGCCTACAAACAAGCTAGGATTATTCGGTCAGTTGGAGCCTCATAGTTGAACTGCTATCCACTTAACAATCGGATTTACTATTTGTCAAGGAGTATTGCCAAGCCGTATATAAATATCCAGGGCTCACCAATTTTTCCGAGAAATCAACCAGAAAAACTCGCACATCGGGGTAGGAACACAGCTCACAAGCAATACACTGCAACTCAGTGCAAATTGCCGGAAATGCGAAGTGAGACTGTAAGGATAGCAAAGCAGAAAAACCAGCCTGCAAGAGAAACCATTGCGATGTTTTAGATGGCTCGCCGTGGTCACACTGGCATAAGTATGCCGCTATTGGGTTTATCGGCCAAATAAATTCCGTATCTTGCCCCTGAATCATTCCAAACGGCCGCACCCTGGTTTCTCTGCCTTGTTTTTAACACGAAATTGTTTTAGGCCCGGGCACACGAAGATCTCAGTGACGTGATATCCATCACGGAAGTGTCGTCGCCAGAAAAAGTGCCATTGACGCGGCGGCGGCCGGTTTCAAGCCCACGATTCTCTCGCAACAAAGTACGTGGCGCTCTTCCCACTGCGCTACGAACCGAGACGTGAGCAGCACTACGAACGCGCCTTATGTCCTTCCCTATGACTCTTTCAGATGGTGCGCGCCGTCCAGGAGAGGCGAAGCGAAGTAGCGCATCATGACGCTAATGAGCGCCGACAGTTGGTACCTCGATCTCAGCGCCTTCGTGTACAGGGGACGCGCTTGAATTGAGGCACCCTCCGCTGTTTTTTTGTTTTTGCGTGTCGGCGTCACTTCGTCTGGCGGGGTCAGGCTCGCGAACCCTTCGCACAAGAAGGAAATTCCTTTAACATTCAACTGCTCCTGTGAAGGCCCCTTTCACTTTCGTGTTTTGCCCATTCCTATGAAAGAGGGATCAACCACAATTTTTTGTTTTCTTTTGTGTGTGTGTGGTATCGGGTGTCACACAGTGATCGGTTGTTGGAGTTATCTGTACTTCAGAACGTCAAAACATATTGCCATTTTGTCGCCTGACAGATGGCTAGTATACGCTGCGGAATGTAATTTTTCGTCGATGTGCGCATTTTTTGTGTAATATATGAGCGTTTTTACGAATAAATGATGACTGATTGGTTGTGGGGTTAAATGCACCGACGCTACGCAGGCGATTAGGCGCACCATAGGGGAAAGCTCCGGATGAATTTTGACCGCCTGGGTATCTTAAACGACCGCCGGAATGTCAAAGACACAGGCGTTTTCGCTTTTCGTCTCCACCATAAAAGCAGCCTCCGTGGCCGGGAATCGCACCCGCATTCCCGAGCTGGGAATATATGCTAGTTGGAAGTAGAGCTTGTCCCTGTCGTCCTCCTTCGTCCTTGGTGTAATTTTTTTGCGTTTTACACGTCTGCATTAGGCAGTTCTTGTGGGGTGTGTTGCTTTTTCATTCAGGTATAGCCCTACGGTATATGCTTCTTTCCCAAGACTGTGTAAAGCTGGACATAAAATAAAACTTTCTGTGTCACGGTGCGCCTCAAGTCAGGAATGTTGCAAGCAAATATAGTATATACGCGAACAACTTTTGCTCTGATCTTATTGTGTAACAACTGCCTTGCGTATATATACCAGAACAGAAAAATATGGGCCATATCAGTTGCACCAACTGCCCCGTTTCATGCGGAAATGCCCCCGCGAAAGCTCACTGGTTATGTTGTCCACGCTCAAGCTGCCTTGCTCTTGCCTTGCGCGGAGACGCGGCGACGCAGAGCTTGCGGTGAGGTGGTGCTGTCCTCGTGCGGTCAGCCCCTGCAACAACGCGTCAGAAAAAATCCTATGTGCCGCGCCTGTATAGGGACCGGGCAGCTGGACGGGTGGCGCCACCACTCGGCACTCCCATCGTCAGTGGAATGAGCCTATGGTCCCTAGAAATTGTGCTAGTCTGCCGTCCGCGCGCTTTCTCTATGGGAAGGCGTGTCCGCGCCGCTGATGCACGCACAGCGCTGCGCAGAGGGCGCTGCGAGCAATCGGAGCGCCCGAGCGGCCGGAGTGAGAGCGGCCGGCCGGCCTGTGCCGCGCGCTACTGCCGCGGAGCGCGAGCGCGCATCGGGGTTTGTCGGCCACTTAGAGCGGTGAAATCGAATGGTACGAGGTACACCAGCTCACAATTGAAGGTACGGTAGCACTATAAGACATTTTAGTTTCACGCCCCGAGTGTTTCGCGAATTGGAGCCTCTTTGCAGCCGCTGAATTTCGCGAGTGAGACCGAAGGATGAAACCGCACCAACTAGCGTAGCCGTTTCACTACCACCGCTTGAACCATTATTAAAGTGAAGCTTTCTATGTCTCACTGATGGCCTATGCCGCCTCGAAAAAGACTGCAGGAAAGCCAACTGTCTCTGACGACGGTGCTGTTCGTGAGTAAAGTGAGAGGGAAAAAAAAAACGCTTCCCGTGGTCAGAATCGAAGCTGGCTCCATCGCGTTTTGAAGCCGACGTCTATCTCAATGCGCATTTCCAACATCGTCAAAGCAGTTTGGATTTGGAGAGGAGTGCAGTCAGAAAAATTATCCACTCCTCCACTCCGCAACGATGGTTGAACACGAAGCTTTCTTCGCGTGAAATTAAACGGCAAAGGGTCGATGTCAAATCCGGCCCGATCAGAAGTCCAAAATGCGTGCGAGCCAAAGTGAAAGCTCAATGAGTCAAATTCAAAACTCAGACGACAAGGAATCGCTCACAAGAAAGCTTCGCGTTCAACCACCAATGTTCAGACAGTGAGATCCCGTTCAAAAAGAGCTCCCTGCATGCGGCACCAGAAGCTGCGTTTGTTCCACATCGAAACTACCGGGTCATTCCCGAACGTCATTGACGGTGACAAGCACGCAGACGGCTGGTAGGCTGACAAAAAGAAAAGCGAAAGCTTGAGTAAAATGTTGTGCCAGCAAAAACTTGTTCCTATATACTTTGGGCAGAGTGCGGGGGGAGGGGGGATAAAGCAAGGTATGTATGGTCATGACAGTATAAATAAACCTCAATATTTTTACTCCTTGGTTTCAAACAGCCGCGGTTATAATGATTGGCCAAACACAAATATTCCCCCGTTTTGCTTTCCCCGCGTGCGTCTCGCAATTCCCTCCGAGTGTGTGGGTTACCAAAAAGAACGCGTGCAATGAGCTATGCAAGCGAAGTTGATTTGCAGCCGGGTGTTATTAAAAATCAGTTTCACGTACCCAATGCTGGCGAATGTATCAAATCGTGGTGTTCACGAAAATTACAGGCACGCAAAGGAGGTTTGATAGTACCCAAATTTTTGAAAATTTCTAGGTGCGGAGTGTTGGGTTAAGCGAAATGCGAAAAATGAATGGCCAGATCACTGGAACAAGAGGTAGTGCTGGTAACAAACGCTCCAATGCACAGGGACGCTTCCGGAATACAGGCAAAATAATTTGCAGGAAAAAAAAAACAATTTTTTTAGGTATCGCGGAAAAAGAACTGCGTGATGCTCGCCTGTTTCGCCTTCGCATCTGGTCCCAATAAAGTGTTCTCGAGCTTCTCAATGCCGCATCAACCGTTGGTCGCTAACGCTATATTCTATCTTGCTGTGAAGCAGGCAAAGCATATGTTTTTCTTGTTCCTGCCGTTTTTGACACTTCTTGAGACACGTCATCGTCCAGATGATCAGAAGCGTCTTCCCCAGCTATATCAACAATGTAGGCGTCGGACAGCACTCCGCTAACGGGACACCGGCCGTGCACACTGCGTACCCCGCGCAAATTTGCCGTTCGCGACGGTGTTCGGCGCGTAATGACGGCTCAGCATTAACCGAGAGCTTATCAGCTGCCTGCAGCGGATGTTGCATTGCGTCCTCTTTGTCAACATTTCGAGATATCCGTGATCCCCGAACAGACGTTTGGAGACAAAGGGTGGAAAATGTCGCCTATGGCAGGTATATGCACGGAAAAAAAAGGCTTCGACTTAACCGGTATTTCGAGATATCCGAGTTCGAGTTATGGAGAAATCACTGTATCTGATGACTGAAGGTGATGAAACTTCGTATGCATGTGCACACGTCTTGTTTTTTTTTTTATTCGGCATTTACATTTAACAGATTCCCAGTTGGCTGGACGTAACTGAGGGGGCCGCGAAGACGTGCGCTTATGTACAGGGGACAACATCTTAGGAAACTTGCAAAAAAATACGGTTCCAAAGAGCCATACAAAAAAGCGGAGCGCCGACACACCACAAACACATTTTCACGCGCTTACTAATCCATCAGTTAACAACGGGGGGAGGAGGGGGGGTATTCACAAAGAACGGTTGTTTGCTAGCTGAAGTCCCGCATGATGTTTCCAAGCTGGAAAACGATCCTGTGCCGGCAGTGTTCCCGAAGCTCCCGAGTATGTGTCGAAATCGAAATAGCGTAGCGACACGATTCCGCGGTTTTTACAAGGCTCGATCCTTCATACTACGCGAAAACGTACTCCTGTCACTCCACTCTTCGGTTAAAACTCTTCGTACTGGTAAGAACCAACTTATTTGGCTAGTCTGGTTTGTCGACAGAAACGGAATGGTGTTGAGAAATAAAGATGCGCAGGCAGGGGGCGATAGTAGGGGGAGTAGAAGAGGAGGAAGAGGAGGATCGGAGGGGCGCTCACTGCCTCGCTAATCGACTCGAGCACCACATCGGAAGCCAGACGCTGGTCCTCTTTCGCTACATATGGTTCGAAAAGGGGCAGTTAAAATGGGCTGAACCCGCCCAGAAATAGGGCAGAACTACGAAGGCACCAGCGGCACGGCAGAGCGCCGTCCGCCGCTGCCCATCGCGCCGGCCGGCCACCGCGCTCCGATTGACTGCAGCGCCGCCGCTGCATGCATCACGGAGGAGCCCCCTTCGCGGCCGGCGGACGGCAGACTAGCACATATTTCTAGGGACCATAATGAGCCGGTGCATTGGACTACCCAGCCTCCCGTTGTTTTTGTCGTGTTTGCTTCGGTGCTTTGTATGTTTTGGTGGCGTTGTGAGCAGACATGTGAGATTAAACGAAGTCTAAACAGATGTGTTGGGTTCTTAGATGCAATAATGACTGCGTAAACTTGTCGGACGCGTCTAAAGTTGGGTATCGGCTGCAATGGCATAAGCGCTTTTTGCAGCGATCTGCGCTTGGCTCCACCCGTTCTGAATACGAATAAAACTACTATTATGAGTATTTTCTTCTTAAATGCACTCACGGCTACGCAAACTTATTGGATGCTTGTAAGGTTGGGGGTGGGCTACATTGACACGAGCGGTTTTGCAGCGCTCTGCGCCTGGCTCCGCGCGATCTGAGTAGGAGTCAAACTATTAGCAATATTAGAATTCATTTCTACCACTTTAAATTATCTTCACTGGTTTCAATGACTACGGTTTCCACGCCAGCCTTAGCGCTGGGGTACCTCGATACGTGTGCTTTAATAGAAAGGCTCCTGCATACGAGATGGATTACCGTGTAGCCGTAGAAATGTTGCGATAGTTTACACTTTCTGTAACCGTGAGCTTTGTACCTTCGGTTTTGGTGAGCGACACTGTGACAGCATGGGACCCTGAAAGCTGAAGTGGAAAATCCACGTTTCTGGTGGTCATTTTATCAAGAGCCAAAGTTATTCACCAACTCAACAGCCCAAGCTAAAAACCATCCCTCCTCCCCTTCCCGTTTTACCCCCTGCGTAGAATAAAGGTTGGCACCGATAATTAAAAATGTGGCAGTGTTAACGTCAGCCGGTGTTTTTTAATGCTTAAGTATTCCTTACAGAGTACCTAAAAATGGTGTAATGCCTGGTGAAGACACCAAAAACGCGCTATTAGTTGCCTCAAATATGGGTGCATGAGCCCGAGTCCTCCACCACAGACACATTTCCGACACAATGGAAAAAGTTTAGATTTGGAGAGGGGGCATGGAAGTTCAAAATTAAACAGCAAAATCATCTAATGATTATGATGGTTGAACACAAAGCTTTCTTCGTGCGAAATCGAATGGGAAATGGTCAAAGTCAAAGACGCTGCGACCAAAAGACCAAACTGCGTGCTGGTCAAATTCGACGCTTAACTAGTCAAAGTTTAAATCCAGAAGGCAACCAAGGAAACCCATACGATAGAGCTTTGCGATAAACCATCATCGTCGTTAGACGGAGGTGTGTATGATTTTTCAAGCGTAGGGGGCAGCTTGTAAACCGACCGCAGCATTCAGTTGTGAAGCTGAGTACAGGTTTTGGGCACCCTCCTGTCTTGCGTCCTTCAGTCACGCAGGAATTGGTTTTTGAAAAACCATTTACCAACTAGCCAGAAACCATTGCAATTCTTGTATAGCAATGCTTCTCCACGACAAGCAATAACATTCTACTATCATGCGTACTATCATGCGGTATTTATTCTATCAAGGATTCCCGATGACTGTAGTAAGAGCATTTCTGTGAAATTAAACACGTTCCAGCCGTAGGTAATGAAGATACGGAAGCGTCATTCGTCACAATTTCTGTTTTGAGGTAATCTTCGAAGACACCCTCCAACTTTGTCTTTCGCTTGTGCACGACGTCGGCGCCGTTTCGTCATCAACTGCCAAAGGCCTTCGCCGCAGCATTCCTAGATCGGTTGCACACACCGGCTTTGTGGGAGCATTTAGCGGGAATATACTCCTCGATTCGCAAAACTGCATGCAGGCATGACAAAATTGCATGAAGCAACGAACTTTCACTTCCAGCTTGACTTCCAGCTTGGCGCATTGAGCGTCGTCTGCTATTTGTAAATACTGAGTATGGGCGTAAATAACACGCATGGCATACCTTGTAAACGTCACATCCACACTCAAGATTTACCGATCTGAAAAATGCACGTGGGGTTACGTTCGCTTTGCAAGCCGCACCGCAGAAAAACGACAGAAAGCCATGCACAACTACGCTGCGCTGACCGCCACCGGCATTCCAATGACGAGCGGTTCGCCACGGGCGGCGCTGTTCGCTGAAACGACGGTGGTGCCATACAACGGCCGCCCGGTCCCTATTGCGAAGCCTGAATTGGAGCGCGGGAGGAGGCGAGTTGAGTCCGGCCGTGTTTGAACACTTATACTCTGCATGCTTGGCTCCTTCCCAGGTTTCACGTGTTTCACGTGAATGGAGATCGCCAGGGATTTTTTTTACGAATCTATGCTTGCTGACACATTGAGCACTGCCTTGTAAACACGTGAAAATGATCGCTTCGCAGATCCATGCTCTGGTAATTGGTCCGCTGGACACGCCTTACGAAGGTGGCTTCTTCCATTTCCTCGTCAAGTGCCCCTCTGACTACCCCATCGCGCCTCCCCGAGTGCGCCTGATGACCACAGACCGTGGGCGAGTTCGCTTCAACCCGAACCTGTACGCTTGTGGTAAAGTCTGCCTCAGCATACTCGGGTGAGTAGCAACCCGTGAAGAATAAATATTAACATAGTTTCTGTCCTTTTTCGCTTCCGCGTTATATCACAAGAAAATACGCACAGCTGCGTCTGACAGGAGCACATAAATTAGAAAAATGCGAACTTTGATCCATTAAAAGTAAATATCACTGCCCGTAGAAATTACTTGCACTGAGATAATCGGCCAGAGGTCCGTTTTCACGTCCCCCAAGTGCGATTAGCGGAAGCACCAAAGCTAAAGCAGGGGCTCAGAGCCTGAGTAGGCTATTATGTTTTTGTAGAAGACACTTCTATGTTAAAACTTCCGCTTAAACACCGTCTGGTGGGTAAAACATTTATTTTGGGAAACTATCTGGACCATGTGACTGCCCTTGTAACTGCGTTTTAGTTTTGTATCCCTCACATCAAATTTACGATGTGAGGGATTTGTTCCAATGGCGGAATTATCTTTCTACCGCAAGACACGGGCGTGTGCGTGGACGCTTTCCTCCTTTGTTAACGTATCCTTTAAGGCCAGAGCTCCCGTTTATATACAGCGGGAGATATGGTTAACTACAACTCGCAGATTGCCGTACTATTCGTGCATCGCTATTGTATGCACAAAATTTCAAAACTGCTAGAGCATGCAACACCGCTACTCCCTACATGTGCCAAATCACACAGCCCTCTTTTCTAGGGCCCTTCGTCAAGCTCAAAAAAAAGAAAAAAAAAACGGAACTCTGTTATTCCAAGTGAAGGTAGTTGGTTTTCGCGTAATCAGCTTTTTCATGCGGTCTTCTAAATTGCATTTGCGCTTCTGGTTGGCGGTGAACTTTTAACTGGTTAACTTTTAACTGGTAAGACTGTAGAGTCCAAAAAAAGCTGTGACGTTCGTTCTGTCATCTGACTCTTGCACGTGCACGCGTGCATGAATGATGTTTGCTCGCGGAATGTACGGGCCCAGCTCACGATGTAACCAATCCAGTCGCAAACGAGCTGTCTTATAAGTACACATTAACAAGCGTTTCGGCTTGTGAGCACAAGCATGCTGCACACTTTTAAGTGGCCACGAAGACAAAATGCAAATTTGCTGCATTGAAGAGAGAATGGTACAATTCTATCACAAACTTCGATCAAATAATCTAGGTAAAAGGAAAAAGAAATGAAGCAGTGGCGACTCCCACGGCATTTTCTGGCAACTTTTCTGCGACGTCACAGAAACTGTTATGGCTGATTGGCAACCGCTGAACTACGTCACCGCCACGAAACAAGACTGGGCGATTGTAGTGAGGCCTGCAGTCCCGTTTGATCGTGTTGCTTGCATGCTAATGTGCATTTAGCCCATAGAAAAATTGGCTGGCGATTACGACACTCCCTAATGCGATATTCGGGCGCAGTAGCAGTGCTCTGAGGCAGCACCCACTCGTTGGTTCTCTCGACGGCAGCGATGATGAGCCTCTGCGTCGGCGGCGCGAAGTGCGTCTCAGGAAGGGACCGCGAACTGCGTCTGAAGCGACAGCACATCATAGTCACGCGCACGCCCCACCACGTTTTCACCAAGCGACGCGCGGTCGAGCCCTCCCCCACCGCACACTTTCGGAGTGCGCTGGCTCGCGCCGCCACGGCGAACCGCCCTCCCCTCCCGATTTCGCGACACTCTCTTCCTTTGCTTTCTTGCGTCGTTCGCTTTTTCTTTCAGTCGGCGCTCTTGCCATCGTTCACTCGGTTACGCCGACAACGCGGCATAGCCGAGCGACGGCCGTCAAAGAGCTGCGCCCAAAAACTGTGTTGTGGTTGCCCATATTGCTTGCCTCCTGCCCATAACACGTCGCGGTAGTGCGGAATTTGAAAGTTTGTCAGCATTTCTTCTAGTTTTTCTCTTCAGAAAGTCTTTCGCGGCTGAAATCGAGCTTAGTGTGTTACCAAAAGATAGTAGATTTATCAAAAACACGAAGTTGTATTTTGCCTTCACGGCCCTTTTATGGAGGTGCTGAGGAACTGCTCGCCGACACCCATGTGATTTGTAATTCTAGTGTATATCAGGCACACTTGCTTCCATATCAGTACTTGTGTAATCAAAATGTCAATTCATCTAAGTGCTTATTCTTTTGTTGACAGCACGTGGTATGGACCGGCCTGGAGCGCTGCCCAGGGCATAGGAAGCGTGCTCGTTTCCATTCAGTCCCTCATGTCCGACAACCCCTACCACAACGAGCCAGGATTTGAAAAGGTTAGTTATGAGCCAATTTCCTCGTTATCTTTCCTGTTTTCTCGTTATCCTCCCCGAGCCTTAATTAATTTATTCAAGCACCATTTACCATCTCATTGGAAATTCGACAGTCTTGGGCTATCAAGCAGAGTAAACCCTCCTGAAACTGTGGTTCTTCTTTCTGGAACAGTAATTCAGACGATCAGAAATGCATATTTCCCGTTTTTGTTCGTATTTTTCAAGCGCTCAGCACGCTTAAACACGCATCAGTACCAAATGGACCACAGCTAAGCCTTGTCGCAAAGAAGCCTGGGCCTTTGGCGTTATAAATAAATCCCTAACTGTCTCAGGATTCACTTAAACCGGATGAAGTGTGTGCTTCGTGTCGTCACTTGAAAATGCTTCATGGGACAGAAGGGGCGCGCTTCGGATCTGTGATGTTACCTCTTCATTTCTCACTGTTTACTGCGGGCACTATGGAATCGGAAACCGGCTTGCTCGCAGGATCAGGGTATCGCACCCGCAGTGTTGTTGGTGGCCCGCGCCTCGACTCTCAGTGCATGATCGTATACAGCTATAAACATCGTCCCCCATACTGCTCGAGTTTGTAACTGGAAAGCGCGGTGTTGAATTAACAGTGATTAAAAAAAAAAAAACTTCTGCAGGACAAGCGCTGGTTTCTGTCGATATGCGGAAAATGCACAGGTGCCGTCAGAAGTAATTTAACACGGGAGCTGTGGCCGAACCGCAGAGGAGCGCCGTGGTGCTACACCGGCGGTAAACAAAAGGAGCAGAACACGCATGCGCACCTGCCGACGGTGATAGCCCCTCCATACTTCCCAACCGACTTTTTTAAACGCCGCTTCGAGCATTATTCGAAACTTACTGGTCTCGGCGATGGCGCTGATAGCAGAACCACAAAGAAAAAAAATTATCACCAATCCACTCTCTGAATGTGCTGGGAAAGCAAAGCTGTAAACGGCGCCCACAACGATTACCCATGCGACACCACTTAAATTCACGCACGTCACTCTATAAATAGTTAAACCAGAGAGAAGTGAACTGCACTTACCCACACCCTCAATTACTTCAAAGAGATATTCTTGCTCAGGGTAAATTAATGCATAATGCACGAACGGTGGTTGGTTGAGTTGTATTGGTGTAGCACATGAGTGGAAACATTTTTTATAAAATTAAAGCTCAAACTTGGTGTCAAACGATCTCACTACTCCGTCTCGGCCGTTGCGGACGGAGGCGACGCGATCGGCGGCCCAGACGGAGCACGAGCAGGAGAAGGAGGAAGAAGCGCAGGAGGAGGAGATACTTCTATTCAGATTTCTGAACGGCCCAGGGGAGTGGTTCCTTTGTCGCTGTAGCCCATATTCAGTCCGCGCTGCCTGTGCTCTGTCCACGAGCTGTGTAGGCAGAGAGGGGCTGTACAGCAGCCTCTCCCATTGGTTTTGTTCGCTTGTTCCACGAGCTCTGTCCACACAGACGCCTCCCAACATCGAGGGCAGCAGTACGCCTTCATCGTGGCCACATCCATGACCTCCTTGCTTGTGCCTCACTCAAGAGCGAAGACATGACGGCAGCACAATAGGCAGCCATCTCCTTGGCTCTCACTAAACCACGGTTCGTGAGGTAGTCACCAATTTCCAACAAGCTTACCGGAATTACCTGTCGGGTTTGGTGTCCCGCCGTGCACTGCGTGTGCTAAAAAATCACTCTCCCAATGATTCCTTTCAGCTCATCTGGACACCCGCTCACGCTTCCATGGAGGGCAACGAATACGCCTACCAAGCCTGCACTGTCAAGCCCCATGCTATGGAGCTGCACGAGAACAGTCACCCGCTTGTCTCATTCAGGGACATAACCCAGCATTATCGCCTTCTGAGACAGACCCTACATTCGCCTTACCCTGACCTTTCCATAGAACAACAAACTACCCTGCGGCTCATACAATCCGGCTCCTTCCCACACCCGACGCGTCATGATCCCTAGGTATTGAGCGCTTGAGCCCGTGCTTGTCGGTGACCCTCGTCGTCTGAGGGGTTCATATTTCTAAGCAAAGGGAGCATCTTTATTTCTTGTCGCCAGAACTGCAGGAGTATATCAAGCGGAGTGACATTCTGAGTTGCCCAGCCAATCTGGTGAAAGATGCGGCGACCCGCCGCAGTTCTGCTCATTCGGAGCTTCTGAATAGAAAGATGGCCCTCTATCAGCTCTTCCACCGCGTTGTAGAGACCCGCGCAAACACCCTCTCTGTGGTCGAACTCATGGGAGAGAGAGAAAGAGAGTAAACTTTATTAAGTTTGCCAGCTGCGTTGCTTAGTCGTCGGAAGACCAATGGCTTGCTCAACCGCCTTTTTAATCATTATATAAAGCACCTTTATGTCCTCCTTGCCGGGAAGAATACAAGGGGTCGACGTAAGTGATTCTCTAAGGACGAAAGCTTGAACTAATCGAAAGGTATCGGATTCTTTGAGGCCTCGCATCTTGGTGGCAACTCGCCTGATCATGTGTATGATTTATTGATGCTGTGTTTGAGGCGCTTCAACGATACGTAACTCTTGGTGTTGGCCGGAAGATGTAGGCCCAGAATCTTGATGCTGGGGCTTGGAATGATGGTCTGGTCATCAAAGAGTATTTGAATGTGTTCCTTGAGGTATCGTCTGGCGTGAGGCCAGACGATAAGGAGCTGAGATTTTTTACGTGAACACTGGAAGCAACAGGCCCATTGGAGTACTAGAAGTGAGATACCATGGGTTGGTGTGAGCTTCCTTTAATCACTATTGCGGCGCATTTAGCGAGAATGCAGGGGTTAAATTCGTAGATGTAGTTGTTTAGTGCACCACTTGTCTTCCCAGTCTCCGCATGGGCTCGGAGCTAAATCGGTAAGACAAATGGGCTGTTGCTTTGTTACGCTGTTAGTTGCAGGTTCGATTCCTGGTGGTGCAGTAAATTCTTTAATTTGTTCGCGGGAGTTTTCTGATGACACCAACGGTCGCGAAAGAACCCTTGGGGGGTAGAGGTAAAAAGCGTTGCTTTAAAATTGTTACTTCAGATCCCCGCGATTGAGACGCTTCTCCAGCAGCTCGCGTGCGCTAGAAGTTTGTGAGCGACGCTGCCAGATACCGCCTCTGCTATCAGCGCCATCGCTGAGACCAGAATGCTGCGAATAATGCTCGAAGCAGCGTTTAAAAAAGTGTGTTGAGAAGTATGGAGGGGCCATCACCAACGGCAGGTGCGCATGCGTGCTGTGCTCCTTTCGTTTACCGCCGGTGCAGCTACACGGCGCTCCGGTGCGGTTCGGCCACAGCTCCCGTGCTCCAATTACTTCTGACGGCACCTGTACCTCGAAGAAGCATACAAAATTTACTGATATCATTCTTTTTTCCCATGGCATCAGCCACATTTAAAAAAAAGAGCTTTTACACAAGTCGCAGCGTTTTCTGTTTGTACTGATTCGGTTGTAAAGTATACATGGATGTGCCTGTTGACCACCACCACCAACCACCACCACCTGCAGTAGCCCCAATTTAATTCTTCCAAGGAGCGCTGAGTGTGAGTTAATATTCAGGCAATAAATACTTCGAAATGGGTGTTTGTACAACTGTGTTCACATTGTAAGAGTTTATGGCGCTGGTCGAATTTCAGGTGATATAAATACGTAAGATATCGGTGTCATCGGAGCGGACGCCTATCTCCGTGCCATCTGTCGTAATGTCGTTCCATCTGTCGTAAAGTATGCGACACAGGCAGGGTTCTTTGTGGCGGTGACGCATAGCTACGCATACGGGTTTCGCATATTAACGCCCTCAAAACTTGTATCTGCCATCCTAGGGAGCACAGAAAATGCCAGCGATTGAGGCACTCAAGGAGCCGTGCATTTTCGGACCATTTCGGCGCTCCCCTGCATGGCTACTCCTGTTAGCACCTGCGTGTGAAGCTTACAGAACCTCCGCAAAGAACATTTTAAATCACTGCCTCTCCATAATGCAGTGAAGTGGTTCTCATACATCTATAGCCACATGGAACACAATTGCCAGGGCTATACGTTCGCAGTCGACTTGTCATAAGGAAGTGAATTTCATAATAAAATAATCGAATAAAGAAACACGGATGCATTGACGGGAAATCCGACCTGCATTTTAAGACCAGGAGCGGTATCCTGAAATGCCTGGGAGTCGCCATATCAAGTTGGCGGAAAAGAGACCATATTTTATCGCCTTGCATAGTTTGTAACAAAAATGGTGGCAAATCGGAAAATACTTTCTGGAAAACGGCAACCAATCGGGGATAGCAACCCGCGCAGTTACTGACTGTTCGCAAGTTAACAATCTTCGATCTCTTAGATGAAATGACAAGTATGTCGTGTGCGATGTGGTACTGCCATCAAAGCGAAAACAGCTAATACCGAAGCAAATTCAGTGGTGGCTAGAGGAGCAGAAAGTGCTCCATCCTCTCTCCCTCTCTCTCTCCATCCTCCGAACGTATGCAGCTATGTTTTGCGTGAGCGAGGGGCATGCGGGCAAAACAATTAGTCAGTTCCATACCTGCGAAATCTGCTGAAGCAGCGGTGCTGACTTTCGCATGCTGGCGGCCGTGCGTTGCATTGCCGCGTCGCATTGCAAAATGCATTGCCGCGCCATCTGACGTTGCACTTCTGGTGTCGAGACACCGATGTGCGCGTGCGCGTCCAACCCATGTATACAACCCTGTCTTTTCTTTTGCTTCAAGCGGCAAAGCTGGCAGAATTGAGCGCTAGGCACTAGGGGTAACTTTTTATGCTGAACACGTCTCGCTGGCACACGTTTCGGCGGCGAACGGCGAGGGTGAAGACTGCTTTGCTCTATCTGCCTGGCTCTGATAAAGGGCGCATTGCAACGAGATTTCGATATCTTAGTTTTAAGGGGGATATAATTTCATTCGCTGTCGAAACTGGAAACTTTTGGTCTGTCTCTGTCAATAAATTTAAGGCGTATCGCACCTGTTACTATTTTGTTTTGTTTTTTGTCTAACCAACAACCGTCCTGAACTCTGCTGGAGTTTTTTTTTTCGCCCGTACCTGCTTTAGTGCTTGTGCAAGGTGACTTCTTATCACCCTTTATTCGAAAATTCTATTTCTCACCTCAATTCCTTTTCGTTTTGGTGTGCTCAGTTTTGGTTAGCAATCAACAGCATGTATTAAAGCAAAACCGTCGGTGCGTACGAGATTTCAGCCTACAATCCTACAATCCTACAAAGCCTACAATCAAACATATAATGCATGTATTAGGCAAAAAATGCATATATTAGCCAACGATGCGATGGGATATATTTGGCACAAGATCGCCACCGAGACGGGCAAGACATACTATCTGTTGGATCGGGGCAGAGCGAGCAATGCACACTTTACCCTTGCCGTTCGCCGCTGAAGCGTGTGCGAGCGAGGCATGTTGGCAAGGAAAGTGACCCCTGTGGCAAAACGCAGAATGTGATCAGCTTGGCTGCTTGAGGTGAACGAAAAGACGGGGCAGTGGACGTGGTTGGACGCGCATGCGCACATGGATGTCTCAACACCAGAATTGCAACGTCAGATGTCGCGGCGATACATTTTGCCACGTGATCGCGTGCCCCGGCTTATTTTGCTACCAGCTGTACAAACTCAAAGGTCTCCAAGGGAGGTCTGGTAGTTTATTGGTGCATATATAGTGGGCTACTCTGGTCAGCCGTAGAGGCTGTGGTGCCATTTGACCTTCGCCTGGCGGGACGGGCATCACCAACGGACATTGCAAGCCACTAAACAGCAACGCTGTTAAACTTTTCTCCGTCCATCCGTCCCCAAAGCGGCAGACTAGAGCCCCAGAAAACGACAGAACACATGGTTGCGGTGGCGCTGCCTTAGTCTTTGTTGTCAATGTTGCTTTGCGGACTTCAATTTGAACCGTGGTTCACAACCTGCCTCAGCCATTGCTACCACCGGACGCCGTCTCGAGGGGTAACGTGGCTGCCGTGACCGCTCGTCAGCGCGTTGTAAAGTGAAGTGTTCGGAGAGCACAGGGGGGCAAGAGTAGAAGGATTGGCAATGACGGCGAAGAAATGCCGATACCGGTGGACAAGAAAAGGAGCGACAGCCTACCAGAGACGCTGCTATAGAGCGAGCACACGCGACCACTGGGACGGTTAGAGAGCATATCACTGTTGATACGGTGTAAGATGCGCGTACGAGAATCGCCCTGTTGTGGACTTCTGGAGTAGAGTGACCATACGGCCGGGCCTCAAGTTCGCGAGAAGAGGTACGGATTCATCGCGTATTCTGAACATCCACCAATGGGCCTTCAATTGACGTTTCGGGTAGTACAGCCGCGTCATGAATCACACAGTTTTTATAACAGGTTCGAGTAATAACGCGCCACTCGGCGTAGGGTGTCATATGATCACTTTTGAGCGCAGAGGAATCACCTGAAAAAGCTCAAAAAAATCTGAGCTCTTCTTACGAGATATTCATGTGATTAAGATAATGTTGATATAATTCTTATGTGTCGGGAATGCGGCAACGCGATTAATGCAATCGCCCAATGGATATTCAGCGTTTCGAGTCTTATTGCTGGTATCCCCAGCGGCGCTAGGGTAAGCGGTGGCAGTAGTGGCAAGCTCGGCCCGTTGCAGCCTAGGGGCGCTGTTGTACGGTCATGGGATGCTTCGTGGTTGTGTAATACTGTGTGGGTTTTGGGGCTCCCCCTTCTCCCCCTTCCCCCACCAGGCAAGTGCACAGGCATGAGCATAAGGCAACCTTAAATACAGTTTATTCTTCCTCCTCCTCGAATCTAAAACTACCGGAGCCAAGTCTTTGCCAATACACCTCCTCTGGTATACGCTACGCATCGCAGCTTATGGAATGACTACGATCCATTTAGCTGCTACAGACCAGGGATGCCACGCCCCGGCGTTTTACGGCGAAAGCCGTAATAACCTTGTTCAGTGTGTTTCGCCGTGCGTGACAATTTGACCTTGAAGTGATACCATGTGACTCACCGCCGCCGCCGATGCACTACTGCAGCCGCGCGCATGTGCGGCTAACCACGTAACTCACGGAATGTTTGCACGGGTGAGGGCGGCGCTCTCCCTGCCGCCTCGCAGCTTCCAGCTATAGCCGGGCCAGTGCTTCTTCAGCAGTTCTGAGATGGAAGAAGTGAGCAAGAACGCTGGTTCACCTGTTAATACATTGTCTGCGTGGTCCCAGTGGAAAAAGCGGCAAGCTGAGTCGGACCATTCTGCTCATGTCTCTTGGCTTGCTGTTGAGTTAAAGCGGAAACGTGAGTACGAGCGCGCAAAGCGGCAGGCGGAACCGACTGAAAAACGGGAACTTCGTCGAGCCAGAATTCGGCAAAAGTATCGAAAGTATTTCGCGGCAAGCTTTGAAGCCGGCAATGAACGCCTCGACTTCTACTTCGACGAAGGCTTCGGAAACTGAGGCAACGATGGTAGTAAGTGCTGAAAGTATGGAACGTTCGACTAGCCATATCGTTCGGTTGGCAAACTATGCTTCGATTGCTTTCGCTTGCATAACCTGGACGATTTTTGCGTTTGCGTAATATTTTTTTGCACCATAAAAGGAACTAACATTAATTCAAAGCTCAGCCAGCCAGCAAATAATGGTCCTTGGGCAAGAAAGCCATTGTGGCGGCCGAAGGCCGGAGACGGAAATGTGCGCCATCCGTTGTACGCAAAAGAAAAAAAAAAAAAAAAGAAAGGCGCAAAATGCAACAATTCAATTCAATTCAATTTTTATTTCTAGATAAGATTGGGTGGTTTCCTGGGTAAAGCTGCATAAGTAGCTTGACAAGTCCAAAAAGCTACTACAAGGCTCAGCGACGGGCATAATCACACAAATACAAGCTTACAATTAAACATAGCAAAAGAACATTGATAGAAGAAAACAAACTTCATAAAACAAACTTGAGAAAATTAAACTTGCCTCAATTTTTGTGACAATTTCGGGCACTTGCCTTTGTGCGCTTTTCCAGGAGAGACACCCTGGTGACGCAGCCCGCTACAATGCCATCATCCAGCATGAGACCATCAGGGTGGCAGTGTGCGACACCGTCGAATTGTGCTTGAGCGGGCAGGGCGTCTTGCCACCGGCTTTGAGGTAGGTCCGATGTAAACGGTGAGACTCCGCTAACGCCAACCATCCCGACCTCGTTTTCCCCTACATACAGGGAAGTGGTGTTGCAAGCCTTCCCCGAGTACTACGACTCCTATCAAAACAACACGAGGGCCAAAAGGCTACTTTGTGGCACCGATATGACTGTGAGTACCACAAATGATTTCTTTTCAGGTCTTAGCAAGCGGGTTTAAGTCAGTGTAGTGCTCTTTAACGTTAGCAGATATAACGACATATCGTTTGGTATGAGATTTCTCAGTTTTCCTATTGCCTTTATATAACGACTAGAGTACCCGGCGATGCCGGGGTTCGTCATTATACTAAGGACATTAATTGGCATTACGCGTTTTCAGTTATTTGTTAGTTGTCATAATTGACTAGTTAATCGTGAAGGGGTACACAGTTAAGACCTCCTGCCTACTGTGAATACATGGGCTCTGACCGGAGGCGTGTCGTGGTAATGGGAAACGTCGGAGGCCCGTGTTTCACTGCAACTCTCGCTAAACAAATTGCACCAAGATGGTGCGCTCAAACGAGTGAGTCAGTGAGTGGAAAACGTTTTATTGAGCCGGTGAAGTGGGAGTGGTTTCCTATTCCAAACAGCCATGAGATGAGCGGGCAGCCTTCGTTCTGGAGGCAAAAAGTGTCCGGACATCCAGATCGCTGCTAGTAACCAGGTTCTCCCACAGCTCAGGGGTGGAGAGTGGTGATGGAAGATGGGGAGATTGGTAAAGCTGTAGACTGGGCTAGTTGGTAATACACACAGCGCTCGTCTGTGTGTATTCTTTCCGTCCCGTGTGTTTCTGCTGCGCTACATTTGATCAAGGGAGATTGGTGTTTTGCTTGCACTCTAATATAATAGGAGCAGGAGTGCCAAGTTGAAACAGAACTTGCATTCGGCAGGATATTGGGTTGGGAACATACGACGCAGGCGGACTCGGTGTCGGTACGTATCCTTACACATGGGAAGTGTTATCAACGCAGGTACGAGCGATGCCCACCTTTATCACTTTTATGATAAATGACTCGGGCTACCACGGGAGGCGTGTGGTGCCAAGATACGGCGAGTGCCAACATACGGAGCAAGTGCCAACAAACGGCGAGCGCTATGCGAACGCGGGAAAATTCAACTGAATTTCACGTCCATAGGTATGCAAAGTAAAAACAAAATGCTGGCCTCTTTATCCACATGCTAGGCCAAAACCCTCAAAACAATTTTTGGGCAACTGGATTGGCAGAATTTGCAACCAAAACCGAATTTGGTATATCAACGGGCTGTGTAGGTATTGAGGAATGTGTAAAAACAACGTTTACCCGAAATCCGGCTTGCCTCTGTTAGGTGGGTGTCATAAAAAATGTTGTAAAATAGCGTTTAGATACCTGAGTAAGTTACCTAGCTCAACAAAAAACAGCTCAGTATCTCAAATTAAAGTATCAGAAATTAATACCTGAAAAACTATTGCACCGCTTTCCACTCTCCCCATGGTGGAATTTTTGAAAATTTTAGCAACGTTGAGTTCCAACACCGTAATCACAATGTGCTCATGAAATTTGAAGCCGTTTGAACCAGCAGTTTGACTAGGCGTGGACATCACTTGTTGGCCTTGCCGGCTCGTCAGGCGTCATTTGTAAAAAAGAATTTGGCCCTTTCAACGGCTTCGCAGGGCGAAATCCTAACAATTTATTTCTGCATTTGTATGAGTAACCTATGCTAGCAAAAATCAATTGGATAAAAAAATAACTGAAACATTTTTGGGGAATCTTTAAGAACACCCATTTCGTTCCGGAATGGGGAATCACCTCGATAGTGTTGGTTAGGGCGAAATGCTAAAACTACATTTTAGATACCCTTAAAGCCTACACATATCAGTAAGAAACACTCTGATAAGTGAACGGGTGATCGAGATAATCCCGAATTTACAAAAACACAATTTCGCCCTTTTCCTCGGTTATCAGTGCAATTTCCGTATATGAGTCAGTCAGTCAGTCAGTCAGTCAGTCAGTCAGTCAGTCAGTCAGTCAGTCATTCGGACACTTCTTTATATGTATAGGTAACAGGGTATAATAATGGTACTATTTTCCGGTTTTGCCTGTATACCGTTATAAGAGGAGTAGCGGTAGTACCTGGCGAAGCCCGGATGGGCCACTATACTAATGACACTAATGGGTACAACACGTGTTTAGGCATTTCTTACTTGCCATAATTAGGTAGTTCACCGTGAATTTGTGCACAATTATTGTGCAATAGATGTAGTATTTCGTTTACTATCACACAAATTAAGCAACCAATAATTTTTTTTATAAAGGAACACCACAAATATCAGTTACGTACTGATTTCTTACTTCACATTTGCGTAATGTTTTGTTCTTGTTCAACAATGTTCACAAGTAGGAAGTTTAGATTTTGCTGTGGGTATATAAACCTACTGTGCACCTGCTGTTTCATTTTGGTCGAGTATCTGAATCGAGTGACAGACAGACGGACATACAGGCAGGCCAAAATTTTCGCGTTTAGGTAGTCCAAAAAGACTATCGTCTTAAAAAAACAATTTGGATATATCAGCGCACTCTATACTTATTGAGTAATTTGTAACAACGTGCAGTTTTCCCAAAATTCAGATTATCCCCATTCAGGGAGTGTTATCGAAAAATCTCGTGCAACAGTGTTTAGATGCCCGAGTACGTTACCTCTATCATCAAAAACAAGTTAGATACCTCAAATGGCCTTCGATAAAAAAAATAAATATCTGAAAAATAATTTCACCGCTTTTCACTCTCTCCGTAATGTAATGTTTAAAATTTTCAGCAATATCGATGCCCTACAGCATAATTACAATGTATTCATAAAATGTAAGCCTTTTCAACCAGTATTTTGGCTTGGCATTGACATCACCTCTTAGGCCTCTTCGCCTCACCAGGCGTGTCATTTAAAAAAAAAATTCCTGCGACGGCCCACCATTGATATGGTGGGACGAGCGATATCACTGTCTCGGTGCAGCAGTTTTATTTGTTAGTGCAATTGATGCCACGCTGGCGATTTCTCTCTCAGGCATGGTAATGGGTGCGCCTGTATTTACCGCTTGAGAGTGTCCGAACTCCTGCAAATTACATGGAACTATCGAAGGGTGGTCCGCAGGCAGGTCCGTCGCTGTAAATGACAAGATGCTCAGCCGATTTCCTTTCAAATTATTGTGTAGCTCTCGCAAATTTTCATTAAAATATCTCCAAGTGTAGCCTGTACCACATGCCAAATATTCAGGGTAAGGCGTACATCACGCGTTCTCTCTAATTCAGCTAGGGTTTTCGGTGTTTCTATAAAGCATTTCCTCGCAACATTGGCGTCATACTAAACATCAAAAACTTTTGTAGCGTGAGCTACATTGGCCGAGGTTGAGCTGTTTCGCGTGGCTCCTGGGGAGCCGTGCTGCGCATGCGCTAGGAGCAGTGACGTCTCACGGCGCACAGCTGGCGCGCCCGAGCCGCCGCCGCTGCCGCGACTGGATTGGATTGGATTAGAAATCGTTTTAGCAGTAGTAAGTAATGAGCTAATCCTAGACAACCAGGAAACCTAAGAATAACCAGTTCAACCTTGGCTCACGCCACGTATATCCGGGCATAGCCGAGCTAAGGCACTGTCAACTTTTAAGTGCGAATGCACTTTATAAGCGACCCCAAACCTTCCACCGCCGGCGGCGGCGGCGGCGTCCGCTGTCCTCCTCTCTATATAAAAAAAAAACAGCATCCGGCGCCAGGTTTCGATCCGAGGACTTTGCGGCCGCAGCGCGACGCTCTACCGACTAAGCCACGGACGCTTTTTTTTTTCTTTCTTTATTGCCGGTCTTCGACAGTGCAACACAACATAAAGGTACTACAGAAAAAACACAATCTACAAAAAGGCCGCCATGCCATGATGGACTGGCGTTGTCATTTAAAATTCCCTAAGCATGGCGAGGGGTTCCACCCTTGGCAACCACTCAGGAACCGAAAACTTCGCTCTCTGAATTTCAATGAACTTGGAAACAGTTTCGCGGAAATATTGTCGCGTCGGCCGCGCGTCTACATTACAGTTGAGCCATGCCATGCGTGACCGCCAAATACTGTGCAGGCCCAACAACATGACGAGATCGTACGGCACCCCATCCTCTCTCTCGATACATAAAAACCGTATTTCATGTGGGTTCAGTGGAAAGTCCTTTCGCAGTGTCCTTTGGAGGACATCCCATAGAAACACTGCTGCCCAACAATGGAGAAAGACATGCTCCACCGTTTCCGGTTGTTTGCAAATAGAGGCATAGAAATCCCCTTACCCTCCATCCATGTTGCAACTGAAAGCGTACCCGTGTGTAGTTTAAAGAAGAAAGACTTCGCTCCTGGTGATACTTCCATTCCCTTAACCCTTTTTAGAACATCTTGTCCTGGGCCTGCACAGTATAAAACTCATACATTGGTACAGGTATGACCACATCGCATACATCCTTATATAATTTTTTCCGGGTGACATTAGCCAAATAGTGCATCGAAAATCGAGCAAACAAAAATCGGGATGACACAACAATCTCTTTAAAGTATCCATAGATGCCCCCTGTCATACTACTCGTAGAAACTACGAATTCGGGCAAAGCCCGCATTAGCCGCACTTGAAGTACTGTGCGCAGAAAAGGGTCTTGAACGTCCCGCAAAAACAGAAATCGATTCACAAGCTGTCTTACAAAAAGGTGCGTCAGCCCTAAGCCACCATCGCGGGTTCGTCGAAACAAATTCATTCGACTGGTCCTCTCCCAAGTAGAAGCCCACACAAAAAATACAGCGAACACGCGGTGAAGTCGTTGTATATTCACCCGAGAACAATGCAGTGCTTGCATAACATACCATAATTTGCTAGCCAGAAAAATGTTGCACACAGTTGCCCTAGCAAACATAGACAAACCATTGGCTCTCCATTTATTCGCTTTCTCACGCAGCTCCTGAGCTTGCGCACGCCAGTAGGGCTCGCTGTCTCTGTAAAACTCCAGTGGAATACCCAAGTATTTCACTGGATGGGTGACCCAAGTGACATTGGCGAAAATGTCTGGGGTTGTCAGCCAATCACCATGCCAGAATCCCACACACTTTCCCCAGTTTACAAAGCTACCTGTTGCAACACCGAACCGTTTCACGATTTCTACGACAAGAGTGACGCTTTCCTTGTCTGAACAGAAAACTGCAACGTCATCAGCATAAGCGAGAAGCTTGACTTCAGAAGAGTGTACACGAAATCCTCGAACCTGGTTGTTTTGTATGATGGTTAAACACAACGTTTCTATGTAAATACAAAAAAGCAGAGGGCTGAGGGGGCAACCCTGACGCACCGAACGTTGCACGCTAATGGGCGCTCCCAGTGAATTGTTTACAATCAACCGCGTGGTGCACCGTCGATACGCCAGGCCAAAACCCTCACTAATGACAGATCCCACGTTTACGTGGTCAAGAACAGAAAACAGAATATCATGGGACACGCAATCAAACGCCTTTTCAAGGTCAAGCTGGAGAAGCGCGACGGCGCCTCCAGCGGCGTCGCAGCACTCAAGCACACATCTCGCCGTGTGTATATTCGTTGTGATTGTGCGACCTTTGATGCCGCACGTCTGGTGTGGCCGGACGCGACGCTGATATCAGTGTTAGTAACGCGCCTTATATCTTTAACGCATTCAAACTACGTCGTCAGCGGCGTGCGTTAGCGACTCAGCGGCGTTATAGCGGCTTGATAACTGCGTGGTGTACACGTGATACTACAAACCCGATGGAAGAGATGGAAGAGAAGGCGGCGAGGCGGTGGGCTGCGGGGGCCGAGCGCAAGCGCCGCAAGCGGGCCGACAACCGTGCATTCGCACTTTCACATTCTCCCCCTCGGGGAAATGCGGGGGAATTTTTTGTTTAGATCTCGTCAGCTCCACAATTAAATAACTATGGAAACTGGATTTCGCAAACGTTTATATGGACGATCAGCTGTCGACACCTGCAGAGGTGCAACAGAGATGCCAAAAATTCCATCCGAAACCGTTTGTATGTGTTGAGCACGTCACATGACAATATGCATTAAAATAAGACACAACCTACACTAAGAAGATAGAGGCAGAGGTGCAACAGAGATGCCAAAAATTCCCCCCGAAACCGTTTGTATGTGTTGAGCACGGCGCATGACAATGTGCTTTAAAATAAGACACAACCTACACTAAGAAAGTTCTTAAGCGTTTACAGGAAGCACTAATTAGCGGAAAGTGTCGAAGTCGTTGTAAGCAGAGTCTGCAAGGATGGCTCTTTTCGCTGGCGCAAGTGCGCATAAAATCGTACTGATCATTGCGTAAACGGGGCACAAAGGACGACGGGAATTCCTCATATTCCCACAAAAAGCGGGGCAACATAGCGTAATACGTGTGAGCATTCTGCTGCTTCTGAAACGAAGATTGGGGGGCTAATCATCCTGGAGCAGTTAACCTCAGCACTTCGGGAGTTTTTGACCCAATCCGGTTAAAGTTCCCTTTAGAGAGAACTCTTCCACCTAAAAGAATGGCTACAAACACTGTATCGTAGTGCCAACAAGCAGGAAATGCGTTATTGGACGCTATGTTCATGCAGCACAGATGGCCTCCTTGTTCTGGTTCGTAGCACTACCTCAAGCACGCGCGACGAATTTCTGCAATCACAATGTGTTAATGCTCTGTTATACCAATGTATGTCAAACACCAGGACTCCCTAGCGATACTTCGGTCACTATCCTTGGTTCTTTTCAAAATGAGGCATTAACATTCTGTTACTAATTTTAATAACGATGGGCATTATATCCATCTTGGTTTTTTGATGGAATTCATTTGCACCTGATGTATTTACCTGGCTTTCAGGATCCCTTCGGTGGCAATAGGGGCAAGTTTCAGCACGATGCGCTGCTGCAACGACTGCAAGATCTGAAGCAACGAGTGATGGAAAGAAACAACACGGCCTATACAGAAGCAGAAAATTGACTGAGTCCAAAGCCCTCTGGCACAAATTTTTCCCAAATTCCGCCTGGATGTTTATCTGCGCTCGCGTGGCTGCTGCTTAGTGCAACGATATATGGTGGCTGCCTCGCTCTACACAGAAGTATGCAGAGCCCGGAGCGTTGTATAAAATTCTTTCGATTGCGGTAATATAATTACACTGTCATAAATGAGTCACGTTTCTTATTTGACAACTGAAGGCACAGGAAGGGGTGCCCGGCTCGTATATGGTGCAGGAGTACGATGAGGGTAGACAAATAGCACTGGTGCATACCTTTTTTGCATGCACTGACGTGACGACGCAGTCAGTAGGACTACTAGGCAGCCAGCGGTACCATGTCTATCTAGTGTATTTTCATTGCGCCAAGGTCATCCACGATTTTTTTGTATCACTGGCTTATCAATGTGCAAGATGTTTAGCGGTGCCGTTAGGGTGCACGCTCAGTATAATAAATCTGCAAAGGGTGAAACGGGAGAGGTACATCTCCCCTGCGCCAGTAGTGTTCTTCTTGTGGTTGGACTTTCCGCTGTTATATGCTTGCTGTACCAGGCGCTCTCGAGAATTGACTCGCTATCGGCTTAAAAATTTGATTGTTTATAAGACTTGTAATGCGTTCTCTGCCAACAAGTTACATTGGGGGTTGTGGTGATAGGTGTATGCTTTTGCAAAGAGCACTCCTCAAGTTTCCTTTGTATTGGAAAAAACGCACGTTGGACCCCGAAGTTGAAGAAGCCCAAGAAGCAAAAATAATTATAGTTGTTATCAAGTCATCTAAATAAATTGTTTATACTACAATCCCTGTTCTGATCCTGCACCCCAAACTTGCCACAAGTGCAATGAAGTGCCGTGGTCTTCCACGAATAGCGAGACTATCATCACCTTCTTACTCGACTGCTCACGCTAGAAAGCATCCGGAATGACACGCAAGTGTTTCTTCCGAGGTGCTAGATTATAACGTGACTGCCGCTTTCTCCTCTGCTGGGGTTAGAGAAAAGTAGGAGAAAACGCACCTATGACCTACTCAAAAATCGGCATTGCTTCTTACAGAAGCAGTTTTCTTGCACCGTTGAGTAAGATCATCCGTCAAATGGGTTCCGGCAGGTGGCAATGGCAGAATGTGGTCTATTCGATGTTCTTGGCGAAAGTGTGTTGATTTGTGCTTACGTAAAAACCAAAATACCATGCACGTACTGAAAACAAGACAGTCCTATCATGCTGGTCGTGGTGCTATTCCGGCTAATGCAATAGAGCAGTGCTGGCGGCTAAAGCGTGCGGAATCTATGCAGTAGGTCCAGGATCGGATTGAAGCCCTCGAAGGGTGTAAGTAAAAAACTTTCGCTTTCGAAACTAGTGTGCGCTGAAGACCATTGTTGCATTTGAACGACGAGGATAACTTTGGCACCTTATTACTTTGCTATGCCACAAAACTCTACTGTGGGCGGGACCCAACAGTTTTAATAAGGGCACGATTGCGTGGAGGCTAAAGTATTGTGTTGCCACGCACGATATCGTGGTTGAGATTTCCGATGTGATGGATGTTTTTGTGAAGACGACTAAAAATAAAACTCAGGAGGTTAGCTCTATGAAATAGACTCGTAGTAATACCAAACCATTAGTCACCTAGGTAGGTCGATCATACGTGCAGGAAGATTACCCAGGAAATGACGGATGGCTAAAAGAATGAACAACAGGTGAAAAAAGTCCGAATTGATACATTATGTCCCAGGATTGGTCTTGTAAACAAAGTAAAGTAATCCAGTGGAACTGAAATTGGCGTACATTTTGTCTGGGTGTGGATAGAAACCGGCGCCTTCGGAAGGCGAAATCCTCACGCATTCCGCTCGCACATGCCCCAGCTCCATTTTTCGAGCTGTCAAAAAGTAGGTCTAGCAATATACGCAATTCCATATATTACACACATGTAATATGTCCATATGAAAACGACAAGTATAGCTTGGGATCAATCAATTGCTCGCTGGGCACATAAACGGTTTCACAATTGATCCTGTAGAGTACAAGTGCACTCTACAAGAGGTGAAGTATCTGAAACGATCCTGAACTAAATTTAAATGGTGACTTGATTCCTGTCCAAAAGGAACACAAGTTTTTAGGTGTACTCTTTGGTAAAAACTCGCATTTATTCCAAACATCAAGGAACGAAAACAAATATGCTTAAAAACAAACATTCTGAAGTTCTTCTCGCGCAATGCAGTCTAATGGTGCAGATGAAGAACTCCTTCCGCGGGCCTATACTGCCTTGGTCGGATGTAGGTTTGACTAAGGGAGTGTCATGTATGGGTCAGCCACAAAAAAAAACACAAAAGATGCTTGATCCAGTGCTCTGCTTCGGTGTTCGCCTTGCGTCGGGTGCTTGAGCCCTGCCCACAGTCCGTATAATGAATGTAACTTACCGTGCCTGGAACATCAAGGAATGTACACAAATTTGTTATATGCTTCTAGGTTTTAATCATGGCATACTCATCCTTCTAAACCAGTGTTTAACTATACATCCTCAACACAGCTCTTATTAAATTGTCCATCTGTTTTTTGTCCTCACTGAGCGTGAGAGGGGAAACTTCTCGTCTTTCCATTTGCTTTTTAGATGGGTACACATCACTGTTTACTAAAATTTTACCACCATGGAAACTGTTGCCTCGTGTGACATATATTTTAAGAACCTTAATATAAACCGAGTACCAAGAAGCACGATTTTGCAAAACTTCTTGTCTTTGCAGCACAAATATTAAGAGACGCAGTTTTACAGTGACCCACCGAAAACTTCCACTATGGTGTCTTGTGCTGGTAATGGACAAAACTTTGATGCGTGTTGAACCATGAGCACACACACATCATGGTTTTCTCAGCAGAAGCATATGGCATATTACTCATGGCCCACATTCATGAACACAAAACTCCAAATTCCACCATATATGTATATTCTTTGAGCGTCGTCCGCGCTTTGTCATCTTACAAGTCGTGCAAAAACGGCAATGTCAATCTCGTTTGTAACACCATCATGTCTTCATAGGCCAAAAACCTCTAACTGGTTCTGTGCTGGGTTCTAGACGACGTTGGGATCACTGGCACTGAGGTGGCTGATGAGTAAGTTGGCTGATGAACAAGTTGGCTTCTAATTATGCAATATTAGGTAATGCATAACAAGATGACGGCAAAAAAAAGACCTTATATTTATGCAATGTTAGCTACAGTCCTGTCTCGTAATATGGACCCCTCTAATATAGACACCCCGCAATATGAACGAAATTTTCTGCCACCGGTCTCTCACCACGCAATTATGCTCCATTAATATAGAAACCCGCAGTCCGGACGGTGGATGGCCATTTTGGTGACGAAACGGGTAAATACAGGCATTTTTGTCGCGCGTCCACAAAGCAAAAATAGAAACAATGATTGGCGACCCCTAGAGGCCCCAGAGGGTACACTGGGGCCTCTGTTGGCCGAATCATACACCGCTGGTCGAAGCATACAAAGCCGGGGCGTGCATTTATCCCGGTACTCTCTTCCTTTCAGTACCATCGAATTAGAGCTGGAACATTCATGAGCAGCGAACAATAATCTTCGGTAGTGATGACAGGCTGACGTCCTATTTCTATCGAACAAGATCCTTGCCCTATATTTGAAGAGCTTCACGTCGGATCAGTATGTTCTACAGCGCTAAGGCTCTGCTTGAGTGATTACACGTGTGGCATACGCGGGAAAGAGCAAGTCCTGAGGCTCAGCACACGATGAGAGGACGATAATTGTTCGTGCCAGTATTCGATGCGCATAAAAGGCAAGAGTGTACGCTTCTCTCGCCAGTTCGGCGGAGACAATGGCTCGTGTTAAGCGTAAATGGGCCGAGATTTCCACTTAGCTGAAAAAAAAAGTTTTTTCAAAAGTCCGACTACTTCAGCATGTGTTCCCATGATGTTTGTGTTTTTTACCTTGATTCGTTATTATGGACAACTCACATTATGAAAGATTTTTCTGGGGAACAGAGCCGTCCATACTAACAAGATATGACTGCACAATGCTTTCCGTTTCCAGTAGGTGTTGTCTTCAATTGGGTTATTCCATGTCTTGACAGGGGTAATCCACTATTCAGCAACTTACGGAATATCATTCCCCCAAACGCAAAATTATTTACCGGTCCGACTGCTCAATCGTCTCCTCCAAGATCATTTGGCCTCAATTCAGCAAGGTACTACCATATACACAGATTCTTCTCAACGTGATAAAAAATACGGAATAGGTATATTTTCTTCCTCTCTCAACTGGTCTTTTTCGGTTCGGCGTGTTGGTTTTATGGATTTATTCTATGCCCAATTCTTGCAATTTGTCTTTGTGCTACATCGATATAGTCTTCAGTCATAATTGGAGATTCTCTGTCCGAAGAATTTCACTTTTTTTTTTAGTTCCTGCGGATGCGAGGATGACTTTTTAACGAAGCCGCAGTCTCACTAGCAATGATAGCAGCCTCCAGGACGGTTGTAGGCGTTATTGAGCCAACTGCTTTAATAAAGGCAGCAAAGTACCGTAGGCTGTTGAAGCTTCAAAGGCAGCAAGAATTACTTTTATTGTCCTTGAGGGATTTTTTCAATTTAAGTTCGCGTGGAAACCTGTTTGATGTCCTTCACTCGAGCTGTAGGTGATTATTACGAGCCTTCGTTGTCGTGTACCGCTGCTGAATAGGTATTTACACAGGTCTCGTCTGGCGAAAACTGTTTTGGGCAGTTACTGCAATGAAGACGAGTCTTCTGGCGACCAGTACCCTTTCACCTGTCGAGGATTTCCAAGCCTCGAACGTCAGCTCCTTGAGGTGCCGCTTCATAGTCTTGGGAAAGCCTTATCAGTGCCGGTTCTTTTATCATTCGGGGCTTTAGAAACGGGGTTGTGCGCTGGCTTATTTGCTCTGCCCTCGTGTGCTTCATTGAAAATTCCAATAGATGTACAACATAATTCGGTTCTTTTCATGTGGCCCTTCATGTTTACATTTATGCATCTTTTCCCTTCTTATATTTTACCATTAATACTTTCGTATCTAGCTTGTTCCCTAGATCATAAAAAAATTCAAATTTCTCCAAATAATTTCCCTTAAGTAACGTAATTATAAAACGATCCTTTTCTATAACGAGCATGTTTTGCCAATCCCCTCATTGGGTACGCGCCGAAAACAGATACAACACCACCAGCAGCAGCAACAACAACATTTACCATTGCTTTCATTCGGGGCTTTGAGAGTAGTAGTAGTAGTAGTAGTAAACTTTATTTTGTGAAAAGGGGTGAGGGAAAAGGGGGATAGATCAAGGGTGGAATCCAAATTCCAGGACCCCAGAAGCTATTTGGCCAACCCTGGCCCTACTAAGCAGCGCAAGCTGCTGTGCAGGGTCCGAGCTGGACAAGGCTTCCTCCCAGGACTCTAATGAGGTTTGGTGGCTATTTTTGTCCCAAGTAATGGGGCAATTCCATGATGTATGGAATAAATCGGCCTTCTGGTGACATTGCTTGCAGTCCTCATTATAGTTTGCTGGGAACATAAGTGATAGTCTGGACTTATGTAAGTAGGTGTTCGTCTGTATTTTTCTAAGATTTCTCGCTTCTTCAGCAGTTAGGCGGGGGTGTGGCGTAAGCATTGATTTTCGGTGAAGCCTACAGGATGTTAATTTGTCTGTACCTTGACAGTAAGCAGGGAGGGCGTACGAATGTTCCGGGTCTCTGCGGTGTATGGTAGTCCTCGCAAGAAAATCGGCCGCCTCGTTACCTTTTAGCTCCTGATGGGCGGGAGTCCAGACAAGTGTGTGGTTCTCTTTCTTTGAGCATTCCTTTGGGCAATGCCGCAGATGAAGTTCCTTATGGCCCTAGTCGAGTCAGTGATAATTATTGAGTCCTTATTCTTGAATTCAGCCCATCTGATTGCTAGTATGACGGCAGTAGTTTCTGCTTCTTGAATATTTAGTTGTTTGGTAATGATGAAATCCAGCATCTTCCCATGTTCGTTGGTAGCTACGGCTGATGCATTACCTTGCTTATTTACAGCCGCATCGGTGTAGATTGTGTTTGGATTGTCCTGATATGTTTTTCGAATATAGCGAGTTCTTGCCAATCTTCTGCCCTTATTGTGAGTGGGGTTCATTTTCTTGGGAATCAGAGAGGTCTCGATACAGTGTCTTTGAGCGGGTGTTAAATCGACCATCCTACGTGGTTCAGCCGCCGGGATGTTTGTCTGCGCTCGTGACCTTCAGTGGAAATACTAATCGATTGCCATTAAAATTTTCATTCTTTACCGTCACATTGAATTCTTTTCATTGTTCTTTTCGTGTTTATGGACCTAAAATGCCTCCAAACCACCTATAATTATGTGTATACACTGACTCAACAGTAACTTTTTTAAAAATATAACCACAGATGTTTGGCTGATCCCCTGAATGATTATGGTAATTTCCTAAAGGGCAACAATAATTTGCCCTAACCCTGCGTCTTTTTACGCAGCAGCAATAGAGTTATAGCAGAACGGATAGCCGGTCTAGGTACGGTACCCGGTAGCCGACCGGCGCCACTGCGCGTGCGCAGAGAGGGAGAGACCAGCTGGGCGCGTGCGCAGGCGCACCGACCGCGTACCGCGCGCCATACCAGGACCGGTTCTCCACACTGCTATAGCTCTCGAATTAAACGTGCCCGATGCATTGAGCGCTATCTAGTAGCTGAAAATTCGAAGTTCTATCTTCTGGCTATGTGCTATCTTGGTTCTAGCAGAGTAACGTTTTTATTTTCTTTGTAACCGCGGAGCTGTTTAAGCTTTAGCTTCATCCGGGGGCGTTGGCAAAAACAAATAGCAAGAAAATTTTGACACAGTATTTTGAAACTCATTTTCTTGACCCCGTGTACACACTGTTTCTTTTCAAGGGTGCTTTGGCCCGAGTTGCGCCATTTTAAACCCGGGAACGTATTTTTAAACGCTTCGCTTCCCAGCACCCCACGTGGCATGTCTTCACGTGCTATAGAACGTTAAACATGGTCATAGGTTGCGCCCCGAACCTAAAGCGACCTACCACATACAAAATCAGTATTTATAACAAAAACAACACGAAGAATTGAGTTCTAGCGCAATAAAAAAAAGAAACGAGTTTAGAAAAAAATAGCAGTGAAAGACCCGCTGATGCTCGACCCCAGGTAGTTAGTGCAACAACCCAGAACTCTATCTTGAGGCTACAGAGCCCGAACGGCGGGATCGTTTTAGCAGGAACGGCAACATCGTGTTAGGAGCTGTTCAAGCGACTAGCGGGTGTGTAGAAAGCAAAACCCGTAGGTTGCGCCAGGTGATACAGGAAGTCCACGGGGGGCAAATGTTGTATTACTGCTACACAACCAAATCTGAGACACCTTATTGGCACTGCTCCGCTTTCCAGTCCTTGAGCTCCATTCTGCTGAACGCCCTATACCAATCAAACCGACATAACCCCAACCCCGCGACACTCGACGACCCTGATTTCCCCTCTGACCTTTCGACTAGCAAAGAGTGTTTAAGCGGAGTCGACCAATCCTGTCTGCCTATTCATGAGCTGATTTTTCTTCCCTAGGGTGTTCAAGTGAACATCGCCTCCAAACCAATTCAGGCGACATGACTTCAATGGCAGAAAATTGCAAACACATAGCAACACTGGTTTCACTGCATTTACTGATGACACCGAAGCAAATACAATAAAAAGAAGGCTTGCACGCGAGTAATGTTTAGGGTTCAGTGGCGTACAATTTTGCACCTTTACTAATCCCGTGAACAATTTTTCGCCAGTGTACCATTTTCCGGTTCTTACAGCGACGTAAAAAAAGAAATGCAAGACGGTCCCATTGACTAAGTACAGCAACGAACTAAAAAAATAAAATTTATATGCTCTTCGAACGTATATGCAGGGAACGCCCGCCGGGCAACGGTGGTACTATAACAGACAACAGACGATCACTGATATGATTAACTGCAGACATGGACTTCTACATCGAACATTCAGTCTTCGCCCTGTCCAGACGCTGCCTTGTTCCTCTCCAACAGTCGTTTCTTCAAATTTTCCAGTCGCGTCAGCAGCTTCTCGTGCTGAAACGTGCCCCTCGGTTCGTGGAAGGGATCCTGAAAAGAAGATAAATGTACCACATCTGAATGCAGTCTATATAAATGTGAATATTGGTAGTTGTTAATCCTGGCTTGACAGAAATCTTCTCCTTCGACTACAGACCACACCGAAAAGCATAAATGCGCCGCAATCTTAGGGCCTTGAGCACGCCTAGGCGATGGAAGCGCCCGTAGCAATGACGCTGTGCAGACATGATGAGCAACGCTTTACAACCCCTGTCTGCTTTATGGCGCAATCGTTTACAGCGTGTCGTTAGGCCTAACGTGAGGCCGCTACCCACGTTCGAGCTACTCACACGCCGTATGTTAAAGCAATGCCGTACAATAACAGTTTTCAGTGTATGCCGCATGGTGGCACTACCAACTTCAAGCCGGCACATAAACGCCTTCCCGAAAAACGTTGCGCCAGATTGAATCATGGTGCCCCCATAAAACCTTTCAACGCTCGCACTGACATCTCTCGGTGGTCATTTTTTCCGGATGCTATAGAACAATGGAATTGTTTACTCCACCATGTTGTTAATAGTACCGATGTGCAAACTTTTGACAGAGAAATTGATGCTTATTTTGGTGATGGTTGAACTACTGCCAAATTTGTTTTCCTGTGTGCATTGCTTTGTGAGTGCCCGTTGTTGTTTTTTGGTTTTCTGTTTGTACTTACTATTGTACTCCCTCCCTGTTATGACCCTCAAGCGAGGGTTTACAGTATTAATAAATAAAAATAAAAATAAAACGCATTCAGGTCGCCAGGCGAATAAGAGTTTATTGGGAATGTATTTTTGTGCTCGCCTAATTGGTAGTTCTGTTTACTTATTGATCAGTATAGTCACTAGAACTTTTCCAATTCGAAGGCCACAACGTATTCAGTACGTTCACCTTTCGTCAGCTTTAGCCACGAAACCATAGTGGTGTTGGGATTCCGTGCTCTACAACGAATATGCCTACCTCTTCTTTCAAATAAGTTACTTAACTTCTTTTCGCACCATCGGTCATAGTCACGACGGATTTAGGTACCGTTTCATCGCTACCGACGCCGGCCAGCAGCTTTCTCGCTTAATGGGACATTTAATGATTAAGCAATAAAATGACTTTGTTAGGTTAAAAAGCCAGGGTCTATAGAAGTCCATTTGGCAATGGTCCTGGGTATCGTAGGTACATGCTCTAAAAACACCACGGCAGTTCCAGCTGAATTCCGAGATTATTTTAAACCACGCCTGCTCACCCATGAATTCTGGAGGTTGATTGGCTGGATGATTGGGTAGGTGACTTCCGAAGATATTGAGGACTGCATTGCCATTTAAATCTGCTCTACATTAACTGGTAAGACGCGAGCTTGTTAGAATGTGTCTTGCCAATTTGTTCAACAAGTCGGGCACGCTTTCGGGGTAACCAATCGGTGAGGAGCATCGGATCCTTTTTCGCGGGAGTTAACTCAGCGTTTCTTTCTGGCCGTCATATAAATAATTGTACGACTTTAGTTAAGCTCCCGGGTATTCGAAGTTGAAACATTTGTACCAAATAAAGATACTTGTGTCTTGCGGCGAGAAACTGAGCCGATACGAGATAAATATGGGCGTGAACGGAGTTTCTTTCCATCATTCGCAAGGCTTGTAAGAAACGAATAGCGCTGGGTGAACATCATGAGCCGATACGGTTTTTTTGGAGGACAGGGGCGTTCATTTCGCATAATACCGCCTTACGTTGCAACAACCAGACTGTCTTTTCATGCCTCTGCAGTTATTGCAAACTCTGGCTTTGCAGTTCACACTGAAACAAGTATCTTCTTTGACGGTATGTTAAGTTCAACGAAGTAACGCTTGATTGTAAAGCAGTGCCAGTAAAGAGCCAGGCCACTAAAATCAATGCGACGCACCTGATATTTAACCAGCAAAGTGCGTCTAAATTACAACACGTAAACGGCGTTGAATTATGCGCTATAGGAGAACGAATTTGGTGTCGATGTGCTGCTACCGAAACCTGAGGGAGTTGATGTCATTGCCGATTTGATACAAAGACGACCGCAACCCTGGCCCCTCCCGTTGCAAATGTCGCAGCCTACGGTGCCACGTAGGCAATCCATAAGGCGACCCAACGGCGCCAGCGGAGTATGCATCAACCCCCTTCCGTCTCCGACGTTAAGAATGGTCGACGTAGGTTCGAACTCTTCGACAATTTTCTCGCACATTCATCTCCACAGAATGGATGGTACTCACAGCCATAGCGGTGCCATGAAGCTGTCGTTGGGATCGGATGTTGTTTTGATAGCAGTCGTAGTACTCTAGGAAATTTTCGAAAACCTTTTCCCTGTATGACAAAGAAAACGGGGTTTAGCCGTGACGTTGGGAAGTATTAATGTTTGCATCCGACCTACCTCAAAGCCGGTGGCAAGGTGCAGTCCTCCAGGAAGCATGACTCCACGGTGTCGCACACTGCCACCCTGACGGTCTCGTGCTGAATGATGGCGTTGTAGCGCGCTGCGTCACCGGGATGTCTCTCCTGAAAGGGCACCGAGAAGGTCGCTATTGCGGAGCTTTACTACACACATCTACGTTATTTCTGATGTCGCTGCGTTTCACCCATCTTCTGCAGATTGCCTGCGGGGAAGTCCGCAAGAAATTGACAGAGCACTTTTCTTGTGGGCTTTACCTTAACAGGTCATGTCGACAAAGGCGCTTCGTCACAAAAACCTGGATTTACAGCAGACCTCCTTCAAGCAGTATATGGTGCGGGGAACAAAATGGGAGTATTAGCCAGCTGCAACAAAGCTAAGAATGCAGACTTTGACATAGGTCAAGGCTATCTTTTTGTCGCAGTATACGACTGAAACTATTGTGCGGTTTTACCGTAACGTACAGGGCCGGAATATTTGAGACAACATCCGTCTTCGATTCTTATATTTTTTTGCACTCCATGGCAACCTACATGAAGGTCTTCAGCCATCAGGGGTGATATCGGACTGTTGAGATGAACGCTTATAGCGACCGGGGCCACTGGACGTGGGTTTACAATGACTGCTGTTTTAACTCCTAAACAGGCCTATCATGACATCCGCAACCATGGTTTTCAAGTCATTTTTGTCGATGACATTTCCATTATGTGATTGATGTCATGAATGTCCATACAAAAGCTTTACTTCAGGCCGCAAGTTGCCCCTCCAGAAGTACACAGCTGTAACAGAATTATGAAGTCATTGCCAGCACCCAAAGGACGCGCGTGAGAGATACCTAAAGCTGCGTGCCGGCGCCAGACAGCGCAATGCAAGAGAGGTTTAAAGCGTCCTCAACATGACGTTTGCATGCGCCTCCAAATATTTTTCGTTGGTGGCGCAAGTGTTTTTTTTTATTTTTTCCCCTTGAGGACGAGTCCGAAGAAGATTGTTGGCACCTGGTAAAAAGCAACGTACAGTTACGAGACCGTTCGAACTTATAATTATAAACGATTGTTCCGCCCACTTCCTGAATGGTGTTCCATAAGACGTTCAAGAACTAGAGCACGCTAGGAAGACTGCGAGAAAATGGGATGGGCAGAGAACTAACCTTGTGAAATCCTGGCTCGTTGTGGTAGGGCTTGTCGTTCATCAGCGACTGGATGGACACGAGCACACTTCCCAGGCCCTGGGCTGCGCTCCACGCCGGTCCAGACCACGTGCTGCAAACAAAAGACACGATGCCAAAATGAGGCGAGGGCGAGTCCGTCCCGGCATCAAAATTGAGCAAGTATACCATTGATAAGTTCTATAAACGGAAACCAAAGACAGGGCGAGCTGGTTTCTGCAGTTACACTAAGAGGCGCGGTTCCTTATTCCCTGCTCATTCAGTGTATCACTGGATACCAGCGGTATACAGTAAACCACGGTTATATGCCAGTCCATTTATTCAAAATACCGGTGTATAAAAGTTTTAAACTCTTCCAACTAAATTGCGAGAAGTGAAAATAATGTCGGCCTATAACGAAGTACCTTTATAACGAAGGCAGTTACGTCCTCTCTCTGGGACTTCGTTATAACGAGGCTTCATGCACAAATGTTGACGCAATCTTCAGGCAGTATTTTGTCTTCTCTTCCCACAGAAAGGGAGGTGTTATAGGTGGTATTCATTGAAAAGTTTAGCGGGCGATTTCTTCGCTTGGCAACACTGAAAACCGCCATGTCTGTGGCCACTGTGCCAGCGTATGCGCTTTACGCCCGCATCTTGCAGAAAACAAAAAAAAAAAAACACCAGCTTCCATCATTTGCTGCGTTTCAACACGATTGTCGGTAGTGGCGCCAACAGATGTATTATTGATCGCACTCACATTATGTGGTGGCGCTCTACGTGCCCTCAAGACCTTCGCATCAAGGGAGGATGAAACCTCTGCTGCGAACTGCGCGCATATGTTTTACGCTGCAGTTTGCTGCCGTAGCGGATTTCGACGTAGGTGCACCCGCACCGTAACTACGACTTTATGTGTAGTAAGTGCCCTCTAATACGTGGTTGAGTAAAAAAACCGAATAATTTCCTTGGAGAAATGTTGCACGCGTACGCCGATTTAGCGCCGGCTTTCTCGTTCGCTAGGCGTTTCACCCTCAGCAAAACAACTCACCTCCGATATTAGAGCGCGGTAGCTGGCAATCAGCTGATCTGCGGCGGCGACTTCATACGCGTCTGGCGATAGGTAGAACTTACTGTACTGTACTCAACAGTACGTGGCGTCGAGGTACTACTTTGTGTTCAGTGGGAAACGGTTTGGAAATGATGCAGTCCCTGCTGTCAAACAGACACTGCGCTCACGTTGCAACCTTTGTGCCAGGACCGACTCGCACTCGCTCATAGGTGTGCGCAGAAACTGGGGTTGAATTGCAGGTAAGGTTGTCACATTCATTGGCAGAACCACGAATTTTCGCGTAACCAACGCTATCGCGGCACAACTGACTATCGAATCACTCGCACACGCCTTTCACGAAAACACAAGGTCACGTCGCGACTCGTGACCTGCCTGGCCGCCATGAAGGCACAGAGGAGATGAGGGGTGCCCGATCTGCGAGCCGGGCTCAAAATGTCGCCTAGGAGCAAACGCTTGGCCACGGACATGGCGGCGCACACGCATAGTTGCCTGCATGCATTCCAAGGCAATGAATACCTCTTATTGGCGGTGAGCGCGAGCACAGGCGGCGCTGCGAAGCGCGCCTCCGTGACGTCAACTTAGGGATTCTCGCATTTGTCGTCTGCTTCACTCAGGATCGCTCTCCCTGCTGTTTCTTTGCGCTCGGTCAACGTCTGATGCTTGTCCGCACCATAATTGGCGTGTGGGTAACTTTTTATCATAATAATAGGCTTAAAATTGCATACACTAGCTCATGGTGTCAATTAAAGTATAGTTTTGGGTACCGCTACGGGAGAAACATTGCCGGCGCCACCCCATTCCTTGCGAAGCCGGTCCTGTGCGGAGCGCGAAGAGTCGGAGCTAGGCGTCAGCTTCTCATGTAAGCATTCGAACAAAAGGAACAGTCAGCTGCTAATAACCGATAACAGCGAAAATGGAAGACCAAAACAAATTCTAGGCCTTCAGGGCTGTCGGCTTTGGCAGAAGGCATCACGATTCCCGGTAATCTAAGTAAGTAAAACAGCTTTTGCAACCTTTCCGAACACTCGAACGCGTTTTGTCACATCACTTTACGTTGTCAAGGCATGAAAGTTTGCCAACATGCACTATAGACTGCAAAAACTGTAGGTTGAGTTCCAAATAACCCAGTGTGTATATACGCGCGTGCTGATTCTATACCAGGCATCTAACCAGTATGGAGGTTTATTGAGCAAAAGGAGTCACGTCTTCGTTAAATTTATAGTAACACATATATGTTTGTTAAGACCTGGAGGGATATTTCGGAACATTTTTCACAGCCATATCTTCCCGATATTCGGATATGCGTTATAGGAAAACTGCACTCAAGAGGAGGGGGAGGAGTAAGGGGAGGAGGGGAAAACTTTGTTTAACAATTAAATCGATCTGGTTAGTGGGCCCGGTCCTCAATCCAGGACAAGAGAGTAAAAGTAATTTTCTTCAAATCATAGCACTCCATCCCGAGTAGAATAGGATTTGTTCTTCGCGCCTGGAAGGGTTGAAAAGCAATAAAGAGTTACTTGGACTTCTTCTTCGGTTTCGAGTCTTGTAATATATGCAGGTATACTATTTATTACGTTAGTTAGCGAGTATATCATGCCTTCAACACCATAATCATGTCATCATTGTTCGAGTTGAGAGTCAGTTCGTTATGATAACGATATAATTACGATAGAAATTCGGAGCACAAACGCCGCCTTCGAGTACTGTGGACCACGCTGTTTAGGGTGCGATCGCGGTGGCGTAGCACAAACCTTCTCATTGTATTTGCATGTGAATAAACAAAGCACGCTGCGGATATGCACCTTCTTGCACGCAGCCGTAATGAACGCCAATTTGTGAAGAAGGGAATGTATATACATATGCCATACAAAATGAAGGAAATATCCACACGACCTTTGTGAGGCTCCCAAACATCCCGAAACCTCCTAATAAGAAGTTGGTGACGGCGCAGAAAAATTAATGCGTTGGGCAGAAAAAAAAAGCAAGAAACATTAATCCAATACACGACAACAACGAAAAAAACAGAAGAAAGCCGCTTTATTTCCTGCTGTGCGATGAGCATGTAGAGGCCGCTGCTTGGTACGTAGTATTAGACTGTTGAGTCTTCATAGGAGCATCTCAAGAATACTGCAGGGAAGCCTACGCATTTTGAATACTTATCGAGACGCTCTGATCGCTGATCCTCGCGAATAAGCAAGAAAGGACGAGTTACACACGATCTTCTGACCGATACTCTGAAGAAAGTTGTTCTCTGTCTCTTCGTGTGTTGCAAACTTGTGGGGGATACAGCTTCAAATTATTCAGATGCGTCAGAAGCTAGCAAAATAACTGAGTCGCTAGAAATACGCTTTTTAACGCACTACAGCAACGAAGCGGGCGATTTCTAGCCCAGGCACTGTTGCCCCTCACAAGCGGAGTGTAGCAGACGACAGCGGCGCGAATCCCTAAGCCGACGTCAGAGCCACGGGGCGCCACTCAAACATCTCACCGCCAATACAAGTCGCGCACACTGCAGTGATTCTGTTTTGAATGTCAAACGCTCATATGCTACTCGTTAGGCAATTAATGGCTGTCCGAGAGTCAAGACACCACCATCAACGTTAGAGATCCTTAAAGGGACACTGAAGTGAATTTGTCAAGCTCCCGTTTTCGCTTGCACTGCGTAGACTGGCTCAAATTAGCACACTTTTCATCGTTTATCCGGTTGACAAATCGGTAATTATTTTACAAAGCGCGAAAGAAGAAAAACTACCATGCGCGGTTTGCGGCGGCCGCACCAACTAAGGCTGTGACGTTGAGAGGAGGGGCGCCGTGATTGGACGATGCCCAAGGTTAGCAATCACACAAGTTTCGGTTTCGGTTCTGTAAAACATAACCAATGGCTTTGTTGGATGGGCATTCTCAATATCTCAGTAATCATCGTACCGCGCTTCTGCCATGTTGTCGGCTGTAAAATGCACAAGATAAGCCTCCCAGGACGGCTTGTAGTCGTAGCATTCACTAGCCGAGACCTACGCAGTGCATGAACGCCCTCCGCGTACCCGCAGACGCCCAAATGTCATGCGCTTTTCCCCCATATTTGGAGCTTGCCTCCCTCATGCCTGTATCGTAAAAAGCGTGCTCGCACCAGGCCAAGGGTCTGTTCATTCTGGCCTGTGCCCACTGCCTGCAAGCAGTCGGTGCTTATGGCAACAGCACGCCAACGAGAACTCGATAGCGCGCCAGTGCCAGCCTGCGCGCGTTTTGTGAACTAGTTCGTGTAGCCATGAACGTTGCGGCCCCAAAAAAGGTGAACTCAATATAGAAAACATCGGCGGAAAACAAAAAAGTTAACTTACAAAAAAAAAAAGCACGTACCCGCGGGGATTCGAACTCGTGACTCGCGAAACATTTGGGGTGAGACACCTAGCGCCCCAAACTGCTAGGCTAGGGAGCGGGACGCGAAAGCCTTGCTAATATAGGGTATATATTGTACAACCGGTTTACACTTTTATTTAGTTTTGGCATTTCAAGCCGCTTAGGTGACTATTTGTTGTACTGCGATCGTGCAGTAAGCGTCGCCCGAGTTTCCACAGTAGCTCACGTCTAGCAATTGCATTTCGTAGACGGAAAAGCGTTCGCAGATGCGTAGTCGTGCTGCTGACCGCTGTGCTTGTTCGCCCAGCGCAAAAAAGTGCTTCCCGCGCCCTAGTTTTACGCTGTACGGTAAAAATATCAGTTGATTTTATTTGCTTAGTACCTATATTGACTTCGCTGACTCTTCTCCCGCCTTCAAGAGGCCTTATATTTTCCTACTGGCGTACCAGTCAGCGAAGCGTCGCATGTGCAGCGCTTGTGTGAAGCGACCTTGACTTGGAGCTAGGTACAGTGTACAAACAAACCAAGTAAAGAAAGGCACATTCTTCCATTCACAAACGTGTCCTGGCTTCGTTTCAACTAAGCGAACGAATTGCGACCAAGCAATTTTTTTTTAACCTCCTTGATTGCGACGACCCGCCGGCGGCCGGCGGACGAAACGCTGGGCCGACTGACTCTGTCGGCCGGGGAGCAGTGCAGTAGCGCAGCCGTGGCGCAGCCAATTGCCAGCTCATCCCCTCCTGACGTCACACGAAAACGCCACAGAAAATGGGCGAGCGTAAAGAGAGGAGGACAGCGTTTTCGAAATAGTTTTTCTACTAAATAAAATCGCGTAAACGCGCCTAGAGTGGTCGAAACATGGCCTGGGGACTCCGGACTACAATTTGCGCTAGTAATCCCGCAATGTTTACATATCACTTCAGTGTCCCTTTAATGTGTTTCCCAAAGGGGAGAAAGAGTGGCGCGTCTATATCACACGAGCTACAGGAGTCGCTAGCAAGGGCGCGTAAATGTATCCTGCGCGGACAAGTGTTTTCTCCGCAGCAATTGGCCAAGCCGCACGTATTCACCGCGCCAACGGTGCGCTCCTTCGGCGGCTCCTACGTGCGTAACGGATGGGTCCCGCAACAGAACCATGGAACCATTCCGCAGCAGCCCAGGTAAGTCCCCTTCGCTACGAGTACTCTGATCTATTTATGATTGATGACTGGCTGATGATTACCCCGCAGTTTCAGGCTATTGTTGTGTAACGTGGTCCTCTTCCCGGGTTCCAACTGTGAAACATGTGTGCAGATTGCCGCCGGTCGTCGCCTGCAGCTCCAAGCACAAAGTCCATGTTGAGATTTTCACCATACCTTTTAGGCATCGTTTGTGTTCGTTGGGAGCCGAAATACTCATGTAAAATGTAGCAAGAGAGAGGGCAGGTACAGGGAAGGGGAAGTTCGTACAATCCTATCATGGTTGGACTGCAACTAAAAAAATTAGAGAACTGGGAGAGAAAAAAAAGGAAAGATGAAAACTGAAACTCGCGTGGTTTGAACATGAGAGAGAAAAAAAAATCACGCCATATCCACGGAATGAATGATGATAAGTGGGGCGAAGCTCGAGAGGGGGAGATCATCGGTAACCGTAACTCTCCCGTGAAAGTTCGCCCATTACATCATTAAGAAAGACGTAAGACTGTGTGCGTACATTGTACAAATCAACTTTTATTTTCGGAGTCAATGCTCCCAGGCCCAGACCTGGTGAAAGACCCCGCGCCATCGAGAGAGAGAGAGAGAGAGAGAGAAACTTTATTTGAGCCCCGTTGGGCTAGTCTGGGTGGCGGGTGACCGGCGGTGGTAACCGGCCGGTGACCATTGCAGCTCGCTGGATGACTTTAGCTTGGACCTCACGGTCCGAGCTGCACAACGCCTTCGCCCAGTGCTCTCCGTCTGTGAAAGGGGGGAATGGGTTTTGGGGGCACTGCCACATGCAGTGGTCTTGGGTATCGAGGGCCCCGCAGTCGGGGCACAAAGGGGTGGGGTACAAAGAAGGGTAGATAAGGTGAAGTCGGTACCCGCACCTCCACCACAATTTGTCACGTAGGATGGGACACAACGGTAAAGAAATAACTTTTATTTAGGGCGAACTTGTGCCCGAACAAGACGAGAGGAAACGAGCAAAGGTCCTTGCGTCTCGTTCGATCTCCGAGAGAGAGAGAGAGAAAAACACTTTATTGGTGAGACACCGGGTTCAGGTTGGGGCGGTGGCCTCAGCCCAGATGACCGAAGCGACCTGCAGCGCCCGTTGCGTCAGGGTCCGTTGATCCACGAGGCAAGAGCTACCCAAGGCCTGCTCCCAGTGGGTGGGGGTGGGGAAGGGGGGGTAAGGGTCCGCGGGGCACTCGCACAAAGAGTGGTATAGCGTGTCGAGGCTGCGGCATCTCGGACACTCTGCGGAGAGGAAGAGGTGTGGGTGGGAGTGCTGTAACTGCGTGCGATGTGGGAAGGAATGCGTTTGTAGAGTGCGCCACATCTGTGCTTCCTCCATCGTAAGTCTGGCGTTGGGCGGGGGTAGTGTTCTGCGGCTGAGGCGGTAGTGCTGTGTGATGTCTCGGTATGTGGTGAGGGCGTACCCAGTGAACTCGAGTGCGGATCCATGCGTGAACGACTGCCTGCGTTCGTGGCGTGATCTCTTGCGTGATCTCCCCCTCGCAGTGCACGTGCGCTCGCGCCTCCATTGGCGAACTCAGACAAGCTCGCGCTCTCGGTGCCCAGTTTGCGCTGCCGGTTGCAGCCGGTTCTTGCGCGTGCAACGCGGCCCACTTTACGACATCTCCGAAAGCATGCGGCGGTCACGTACCACGAGACACAAGGGATGGACAGACCCATGACTTAAGGAGCTTCGCCCCTAAACAATCAACTCAAATAGTTGATTGCCAGTTTCAGCCAGTTACACATCTGTTCTAACAGACTCAGTAGCGTGATTGAAACGTGAGAATACTATACTTGGCTTGCGCTGGTGGGAGGACAGAGAAGAGCACAAAACGCATTCAGACAGGTAGTTTCGAGACGAAATGAGCGTAGACATCACAGCGCTTATCAATGCCCTGTTATCTATCACATTTTGTTTTTGCCCAAGCGCAATTCGCTGGGCCGAAAAGCAAGGACAGCTTTTGCGCACACGCCTGAACAAATACAGGAACGGTTGTGACGAAGCGTTGTTTTCGTTTTTTGTAGAAACTGTAAGCGGCGGATTTAGCAGTCACGTCTTTTGAGATTGCTTCCGCACGCAGTATACACCTTTCTCCCTGAGAATGCGATTTATATCATCCGTTAAGACAATCTGTTAAGACAATTTCATAAAAACAGAAGCACGTCTTTTTATTCTGAGGTAAGCATCTCCTGGCTCATAGGTGCATGAACGCAAGAATGTACTAGCGTGCGTTAACTCGTCCTTTTTGCTACTTTTTAATGTTAGACTGGTTAGGCTGGTCCAGACCACGTGCTGCAATCAAAAGACACGATGTCAAAATGAGGCGAGGGCGAGTCCGTCCCGGCATCAAAATTGAGCAAGTATACCTTATCAAAGTATAAATTACCTGTAATTTATACCATTGATAAGTTCTATAAACGGAAACCAAAGACAGGGCGAGCTGGTTTCTGCAGTTATTTCCACGTAGATATTTGATATTTCCACGTAGACAGCTCTAAAGTTTAATCAACGTAGCAAAAAAAAAAAACTGAATGTCAACGGCGTAAGACTCCCCGTTTAGGGGGTTTACGTTTGCTTGACGGGTGCAGCGACCTTTGACAGTGTTCTGTGCGGCGCCATATTACCCAGATGCGTCAAAAACGTGCTTGCTGTTGAATATTCATTTTCATGCCCTTTTCCTTTTTCCTTTCATGTCCTTCTCCTTATTAAGCTCACTGCATCACATTGTTCGCCTTCGCAAACGCCTGTTTAGTAGGCAGTTGCGGTGTACCTATCCCACTACGGGTCGGCGGTGCGGCCGATGGTGGCGCTGACACGGCGGAGCAGCGCGCCCTATAGGTGTGGGCATCAAGAAAGTACAAGGCCGACTTTATGACGGGACACATAAGGTCTTGAAAATTGCTAGCCTTCATTTACACAATTCCTAGTGCACGTAAAATAGTCCCTAATTCCAAAATAGCACGCTTACAAACTCATGTCTTGGTTACTCCTATAAAAAGGATATACAATATTGTTGAAAGACTCTTGCTCACCCAAGGATGCTCAGGCAGACTTTGCCGCACGCGTAGAGGTTCGGATTGAAGCGAACTCGTCCGCGGTCTGTGGTCATCAGACGAACTTTGGGAGGTGCGATCGGGTAGTCGGTCGGACACTTGATGAAGAAATGAAAGAAGCCGCCTTCGTAAGGCGTGCCGAGCGGGCCGATCACCAGAGCGTGGATCTGCGAAAGGATTATTATTGGCAAGCGTTCATACGGCGCCCTGGACGTCGTGGTACGAACGGTTCGTTTAACCATACTTACAACACGAGGCGAGGAAACGGTACGACTTATAGATTTAACTGAAGGTGTTTTTGTGTAACGCTTCTGCGTGCGCTACACCTTCGGGGTGCCACGAACTTTCCTCCTCTATCAATCTGGTAGATGTGTGTACATATGCGTTGCGGTCCAGACACTATACGTTTAATAAATTACCAAGCAACCAATACAAAATGCTTGTTAAGCGATGTTTCGGTCGAAGGCCAGCATTTGTATCACAAAATGTTTGTGGCTTCGATGCGTATTATAACATACCGTCGCTCCAGGGAGGCAGAAACGCACGTACTCGTGCACGCGCACGCACATGCACACACACGGATGCACGCACATACACAGGCACACAAACACCAACACACACTAAAAGATTGTGAAAACACAGTTGAGAAAGTACGCAAGAGGAACGCACCTTTGTTACGTTATTCTCCTTCGGTGCGATGAAAACTCCGGGAGGTGGTTGCTCGTAAATGTCCTTGATGTCTCTGTAAGATGCGAGGAGATCGTCTCTTGTTCTAAGTTAATTAGTTACATTTCATTGTGGACATCTCTGAATCAACTCTGTCTGGTTGGGTGAAGCATAACATAACTGGTGCTTCTGATTAACCATGGTCACCCTTTAATGGAGGAACCGAGTGGGCTCTGAAACCTTTGGACCAGCTTTAATAAAGCCCTTGGTTAAAGGGGTCCTGAAATACCTTCCGCCGATGAATGGATGCACATGTACCCAAATAAAGCAATGTATTTGCAATCTCCTCCCGCAAGAATTTTGTTAAAGCGATGAGTATTAGCTGAGAAATCGTAAATCAAAAACCGCGCATTATCGTCGCTGCGCGTTTCCTCCTCCTTTCGACTTACTCTCCGCTGTTGACGGCGCGCGAGCCTTGCCTCCCATGATGCTGCGCTCCGCAGCGGTGACGTACTTCCGCTATTGTGCTGCTCAGACTGTCGTCTGCTACGGGCAAGCTTTGTTGACACCATGAATCCCGCACTCCGCTCAAGGCTGGAAAAGCGAACGAAAAATCTGGCCGCATGTATGCGGCGGCCTGGCCTTGCCCTTTCACGGTGTACGTTGCTGGCGGCACATGACTTTTTATCGGCGGCGAACTCGCAGCCGCACGGGGAGGGTCGTGCGCTCGTTCTCTTGATGCACCGCGCATTGTTTATCCAAAAAGTGCCGTATCAGATGGGACCCCGCTGGTGCCGGGTCTTATTTTGCGGCGGTGGTAATTCCTGCCGGCGGCATGTGAAAAAGTCATATTATGTTAAACCGATACAGAACCCGTGCACAAAACGCTTCAATCATGTGACCAGTTCAGCTTGGGGCGACGCGTGGTGGAGAGTGGCAACGTTGGCAAAACATGCTCCGCCACGGCTCTGAGCTTTCAAGCGCTGGAGCGAGCGCCATTTCTTTAACAATCTCAAACATCGGTTGCCTTGGCAACAAGGCACAAACCGCTCCAGAAGTCAGTTACGGTTGCGTGATCCCGGTTCAGCTTGGGGCCCCACTTCGCGACATGTGGGCACTGCAGGCGTACCACTCACTCCCATTGGGAAGTGCGAGATGCGTTTGGCATTACAGGAGGCGATGGTATGTGTGTTGTGGACGCCTTTGTTTCGCGATGAAATGCGACGTTGTGCTGCTGCGGGTGGATAGTGCTTCCCATGGTCTGGATTATCTTTCTCGAGTGACGTACGACTCAACCTCGCATGGGGTATGTGCAGTGTGCGTGGCTAAAAGCCATCGGCTTGTGCGCCAGAGTTAAGTGACTTGCTGTTCGTCCCCGCAAACCGCGCGCGAGGTGAGTACCGAATTTACGACGGGCAGAAGGCAACCCATCCTCTGTCAATCGTGGTTCAGACTTTCAACGCATGTTGTGACGTTGTGTTCGTTGGAAACGCATCTCTGGATTGTTTTGAAGTTGAATAAAGTGTATGCGTCAAACTAGGGCATTCGGCTCAGGGCGTTTTCTGCGATTGCACGAAAGAAGTGTCACGGGGCTTCAACGCTTTCTTTATGGAACGCACTCAGGTAAGAGAATATCCATGTCGTGTTATGGCCGTGTTGCATTCAATATAAACGGTTAAGCACTTGTTTTACACTTGTTTCGTTTGTCGTAAAATGCCCAAGCACTCCGGCACTCCGCTGGCAGATAAGCCGGCGAGCCAACGCTGAGCAGACGACTCATCTCTTTGCCGGAAGTGCGTGAAAAAGCCGCCCATCAGCAGGATGTCTAGCTCATGACGAACATCTGGGAATCGATGATGTAGACATGTGAAGATGGCGGCGTCCAAAAACACGAAGGGAAGGGTGAGAAAAAAACGACAAACTTTGCAACAAAAGTGTGAGCTTTCCGCTGCGCGTAAAATAGTAATACTTGTCACAGAGGACGTTGACGACCCAATCTAACAGTTGCGCTAGTTCATTTAGTGTGCTCAAAATGCCTTTCAGGGCCCCTTTAATGTGTTCGCCTTGTCCCATTTGTTATATTTGATATTGCAAATAGTCTTACGTCCCAGACCCAAATACTCATCGTTTATCGGCAGTCATCGACGCCTTGCGTGCGTTGTTCGGAACGTTTGGACTACCTAAAAAAAAAAAAAAAAACGCTCGTTGCGCGTGTTGGACGAGGAGACGAAGTACCCCCAAGAAAATTCAGTTGAGTTTTCCCGCGTTCGCTCAGCGTCGCCATCTGTTGACACCTTCGGCAACTACGCGTCTCCCGTAGGAGCAGGTGTCATCTATACCTATAAACGACGCAGTGAAACATTCCCCTCGCGAGGGGCACGATCAAATGCAGAGCATTTCCGGGGGCGCACGACGTTAAGTAGTTTGCGTTACGTTAATGTTGTTGCACTTGTGGCAACTGCTGACGAGAGAGCGCTCGTCAGCAGTAATTTGAATGAGTCAACGATATAAGGCGCGTTCGTAGCGTCCCGTTCTGTGTCGGCTTTCTGGCGCAGTGGGTAGAGCACCATGTACATTGCGTTCCGCCCGCAGGGTCGAGGGATCGAAACCTGGCGCCGGATAGTATTTTCTTTTATATAGCGTGGGGGGAGGGGTGCGGACAACGACGGTGCGGACAACGACGGGACGACGCGGGTGACATCGTGAGTTACTGAAATGCTCTGCATTTAAAAAGAGTATCGCACAACGGGACGGCATTGGTGTCCGCAGCGGTCAGTCGATTCTACCAAGACAACAGCATCAGAGCTATCGACTTTGCCCCGTCCACCCAGCAACAAATGGCCAAGCTGAACACTGCGTGGCCGAGCTGAAGACGCACTTTCTAAGGACGAGACAGCGTCAATACAGCGACGATTGGCCCACTGCTTTTTCAAGCAGCACACAACAGTGAAACATACCACGGGTCAGACCCCTGCGAAGGTATTTTTTACACGTGAAATATGAACGCCTTTCAAGGCTGGTATACCACGGCCACGGCCGCTGGATGAGAGCGCACGCAAGAGAGAGCGCACGTTAGTGCGCCTTTCATTTAGCGGCCGTGCCACAGCCATCGTCACAGGTGGCACAGGACGCCTGCAGGCCACCGCGCAGCCGCGGGATACAAAAGGGAGACCATGTTTGCGCCCGCCAATTCAAACAGAAGCCAGAGTGGGTGCCCGCGACCGTGAAAAAATGGGCCCATCTCCCCGCGAGGGGGACTAGAGTAAATGCGTCGCAAAGGGGGTGGGTGTATTGCGTTAACGTTTAGTGTTTGGGGGGTTGGTGCTATCACGTGTACACCACGCAGCTATCACGCCGCTAGCACGCCGATGAGTCGCCAACGCACGCCGCTGACGACGTAGTTTGAATGAGTCAAGGATATAAGGTGCGTTCGTAGCCTTTGATTCTGTGTCGGTTTTGTGGCGCAGTGGAAAGAGCACCATGTACCTCGCGTTCCGCCCACAGGTAGTGAATGCGTTGTATCAGCAGCTTCTTGACGTAGTTTGAATGAGTCAAGGATATAAGGCGCGTTCGTAGCCTTTCATTCTGTGTCGGTTTTGTGGCGCAGTGGGTAGAGCACCATGTACCTTGCGTTCCGCCCGCAGGGTCGTGGGATCGAAACCAGGCGCCGGTAACTGTTATTTCTTTTTATAGTGTAGGGGGAGGCTGGCTGCTGCGAACGCCGGCGCACGGGTGACATCGTGAGTTATACAAATGCTCTGCATTTAAAACGAGTTGGTCTGCGGTCTTCGTCCGTCAAAATTGCCGGAGCGACGTCGGAGGCACACCAATCATCTCCTCTCCACCAGCTAAGGCCGTCTTCAAGCGAACCAGGCCTTTCCGAAGATGGTTCTGCGTCCACCCGCCAACCGGGCCTCGCTTCTCATAATGAAAAGCGCCGCCCGAGCACAGACGCGGAAAGCGATGCCGAGAGCAACCCGTGCAGGCAGCCAGCTCCAGCCCTCGTTGCACCTCCAGGCCCTGGACCAACGCAAGTCCACACGGTAGCGACAACCACCTGACCACTACCAGGCGCTCTTCTAAGGGGGCAGAAATGTTGTGTCTGTGCTCCTCAGTGGAAGCACAGTTCTGTGTTCTGCGCTTCCGGGCACCGCGTCAATTAGTGTCGCCAACCTCTGCATCGCCAACTCCGCCCCGTACTCCGCGGGGTGCCGTTAACAATGGAGATTTACAATGGAGATTGACAATGGACCGAGACGCTTTGGGACCGGGCTGCAACCCAGTCAAAAAATTGCTTGATTGTAGGGTTTAACGCGCCGACGCAATGCAGGCGATGAGGTGCGCCGTTGTGGAGGTCTCCGGATTCATTTTGACCACCGGGTGGTCTTTAACGTGCGCCGAAATCTCGTACACACGGGCGTTTCTGGTTTTCGTCTCCATCAGAAAAGCGGCCGCCACGGCCGAGAATCAAACCAGTAAAACACCTAGCACATAATGTTCGCAGTACTGTGGAGAAGCGTACAGTATTTTTTTTTTCGTTAATGAGACTTAAAGGGAAGCTGAAGCGCTTTCCAAAAAAAAAATTGAGTTAGATTAACAGTTATATAGTTTATTGCGCGCTGATTCCGAATATCACATTGAAATTTATCGTACATGAGTCCAAGTGGCATTTATCTTGCAAAAAGCGCGGCCCCGTTTGAAAGACGCGCGCTTTTCGTCTTGTGACGCCCCTGATTGGTTGCGCCCGTCATGACGTCAAAGGAGGACACCCTTCGGCCGCGCGGGTTGTCGGAAGCATTGCGAACGATCGCACGGTTGCCTTTGCGGCAATTTAGCTTGCAGTTTAATTTTCGCACATGACTGGAAGCTTCTTTTATAATTTCCCGTGCTGTTGGTTCAATTATCTTGGAGCTTAAATTTGCTTTACATGACAGAGAACACCAAAGCAGTGATTGTGACGTCGACTAGTGGGTTCCATCAAAATATTTTTGAATTAGGCAACCAGCATAGGGGAATTTTATACCTTATGTTAATATTAGGTACTGCCTTAACTGTTTCTTATTATACACAAAACCATTTATGCCGAAGATTAATGGGCGTTTTATAAACAATCTACCAGCGAAAAGCACGTACGTGCACTGCGCGAAAAAATAGCGTTCATGCGCTGTAAACGTATATGCGAGACACATCTTGCCGGTACAAGCATAAAACAACAAGCAGACTCTGCTTCCGCATTTCCTTTGTTCGTTGTCGCCCACCCCAGCCCCGTTACTCATCCCCGTACACAGACCCACACGCGCGCGCCATTTCGGCAGCGGCGCTACGGTGCCTCCACGATTGCTAGCTGCACTTCGATGAGTGGCGTCTTACTGCAGCATACTAGTGCCTGCTCAGCATTATTGGCTGTAGTAGGGCTTGAGTTTCGCTTGTGCGTTACGCATTTTGCTACAATATTACGGCCACCTCGTTATAATTAACAGACCAGTCGGACAAGGTACCTACGTTGTAGTTACGTTACTTTAGGTAACAATCACCAAACGTTTGTGATAATGAATCGTTGGCCTGTTTCAGCATTTCTAGATTTAAGCATTTACCGCGCTAGTCGGACAGAGGCCGTATATTTACTCTTCGCTCCTAATTTTTTTAGTATCATCATTATATATATCACCGACTATCACTGGAGCACACTTGAGGTTCAGTGACAACAAGTGCTTGACAGGTTATAATATGCAGCCACACGGAATCTTGGGCAAAAAATTAGGCCCCCGCCGTCAGCACAAATTATGGCACGGTGGTGGTTCGGAGTGGTGTTTTTTTTTTAATTCCAGACAAACATCACCTTATCGTGACATGTATACTTGCAAAATAAGTAATCTGGTTGTCTTGGTTCTTTTACTTAGAAGGAATACTGTTTACCTCTTAGCCGGGAGAGATCTTCTATCAGGATTGGCCCCTTGTTTTAGTTTCGCCAAAAAATTGTTTTTTTTTTAACACTGTCCTGAGCCCATAGGGAAAGAAAACCGACGCGTTTAACGAAACAAGTATTTCCTGAACAAATGTGACTTGGTTTCTGGAATGGAACGAAACAACCCCGGCCAAAGTACAGCAGTATTCCCCATTCTTCCTAAATCTAGGATCTAATGTGAACATTCACGTACGTCGCATCAAAAAAAAAAAACCGCATTGGAGCGGTTTACAAACTATTTAACGTAGTGTAGTATATTCTCTGTCATCAAGCACAGCCACCTCGGCTGTCGCTTCCGTATGTTATCAAGCCTCCCGGCGTGGCATTATTCTGCTTAGGAATACGGCATGATAACGTATGCCTCGTTTGGCGTTCGTGCATACTTTTTGAACACGAAAATTGTACAAATGAGTGCTATCAACCACAACAACCACAAGTATCATTCACAAGGAAACACGGCGAAAAGAGCGTGGCCGAGGCGACCGATCCGGCCGGAAGTCCAGGTATGACGTTTTTCAGCCGGTTTTCGCCCGCGCTCTTCGGTCTTCCGGCATCGCGCGGCGAGATGGGGGCGGGGCATCGGACCAATTTTGTTTGCTCATTGCGCCGCTTCTATTGCATGTATTGCGAAAATATTTCGTACACATGAACTATTCAACGTGTACTTGCTGCTAGTCAACTTTTCTTTTAATTCTAAAACCGCTTCATCTTCCCTTTAACTAATTATTTGTAATTATTATCTAACTGAAGTATTACTGTCCTAATCACTGAAGTGTCAATGAGGCACTTGTAGGTACCCACGAGGGGCATCTAACTGCGGTATTTTCCGCGACGAACTAATTGCGTACTCATTTATTCTGACTGATAAAGAAATTTCTTTTGCAGTCCGCAGCCAGAAGTGGCGAAGACCGGAGATGCCGAGCGGAACGCGTTCCGCTCCCCGCTAGCAGACGACGCTCGCTTTCCTAGCGCAACTCGCAACCGCAGCGCCGCGGTGGCGAGAGTCGCGGCCGGCCGCCTTCTCTCCACGGCCGCGGCGGGGAGATACGGAACTGAAAATAAAGCGTGGCAAACTGTTCGCATGGCGACGCAGTGAAACATCCTCCTCGCGAGGGGCACGATCAAATGCAGAGCATTTGCGGGGGCGCACGACGTTAAGTAGTTTGCGTTACGTTAATATTGTTGCACTTGTGGCAACTGCTGACGAGAGCGCGCTCGTCAGCAGTAAAATTGGCAGCCTCGGCGCACGTTGAGTCCGAGAGAGGGAGAGAGTGTCCTTGAAACGTGCCTGGGCGCGGTATCTAATGTTGATCGCGCCGATAGCGAAACGTCTGAGCCGGGCATGTCGAGGCGAGCGATGCGGACAACTACGGACGCCAAGAACGGGTGACATCGTGAGTTAAAGAAATGCTCTGCATTTAAAAAATGTGGTTGATCCCTCTTTCATACGAATTTGTAAAACACGAAAGTAAAATGTTCCTTCACAGGAGCATTTGAATGTTTTTTGTGCATGTATATGAACTTGCACATCGCTATTTATATTTCGTCGGTATGGCACAGTTAGGCGCATCAAAATTAGACACTGCAGATTACACGCGCCGGAGCATTGCATAAAATTAATTGAAACCCCACGCGCTCGCCAACCGTGCGAACGAAACCGAACGGGTTGTCAGCGAATCGTTTGGTGAAGTCACAGTACGCTACAGCGAAAGGAGCATGATTTGCGGGTCCGCAGCAGTCTTGTGGGTGTGCTTGGCGAGCGACGTCCTGCTGGGGGGTCGTTTAGGCAATGATGCGACCGCATCGGTCCTGCTCTGCGGCGTGTGCGCCAGACGCTTGCGTTGCGACCGCTCAGCGTGCGGGACGCGGCGGCGTTCCACAAGCTGAGCGGCGTTCCACATAGGCGGCGGACGGGTAAACACAGCAGCTTCCGCAGCTACACGCTGCCCTATCAAGGCGCCCACTATCGGCGCTCATTAGCGTCATGACGCACTACTTCGCTCCACCTCCCCTAGATGGCAGCACCATCTACATGAACAAGTAAGAGGGCAGGGGTGAAAAGTTTCCCTTTTCTTCTCACAATAAAAGTTCTACAACAACAACAACAAGTAAGAGGGAAGGACATAAGGCGCGTTCGTACTACTATAGCGGCTAGAAAGGTTCTATAGTACTACTAGGCGGGCATGGTCTCATGGCTCAGTTGTTAGAGCGTTTCACACCTCCCATTCCGGCCCGAGTGAAACGGTGGGTTCGAAACCTAGGGCCGCCGCGCCAATGGAACTTTTATCTGGTGATGTTATTTCAATGACGGATGTGACGTCGGAGAGGCTTTGTGTACGCCGGTATGAAACACTTTCGTGTTAAAAAAAAAAAGCGGTGCTCTTCGGTTTCCAAAAAAACGCATTTTTAGGTGTACCGGTGCGTCCGCTCAACACTGATAGCGCGGACATAACAAAGGTATTGTGATCGCGCATCGAACACTGGTACACACAAATACGCGAAGACCCGATAGTTATCTGCACAGCTCATGACGCTGACAAATTAAGATACGACCTTCAATTTGTTCGGAAAGCTCACCTCTGCAGATCTAAGAAGGTTAGTGTTATTCTTTGACGGCGTTCAAAATTCCGGGCAATGGGAACCAATGGCGAGTCGCTAAAACAGCGAGCGACATACCTAGGAACCATTTGCTTCGCAGATGGCGGTAAACACTCCTTTATCCACATCCTACATTTGAAAGGCATGCAGTTTTTCGAAAATTGCGCTTAAGATTATGATGATGCTTAGCTCGTAACCTAAATGAGCATGTTATTCAAAGCTTTTTCGAATGCTTTGTCGGATTTGAGATTCCAAGCGCTACTGGACAACCTACTGTAATCTGCCGCTCAGAACAGTTCAGGCCATGGTGGTGCAATTGCAATGCCACCTAATAAGTGGATAAGATGAAGGAAACTTGCCGTTTTGCTCTCGCCAGGGCCTGCGGGGACGGCTGTTCGAAGTCGTACTCCATGGGGTCCCAAAAGTTGGGGTTGTATAGAATTGTAGTTGCGCCGGAAGAACTTTCAAACGCCATTCCAGCCTGCTATGTCAACAGGATTCAACTACTATTGCTTCGTCTTCGTCTTCGTCTTCTTCTTCTTCTTCTCTCTCTACCGGAGCATACCCAAAGAGAAAGACCTAGCCAGAGATTGGTAATACTTATATGAAAAGTTGTAAATATTTATTAAGGTATATTGCGATAAAATGTGAAATTTGCCAATGAAAGAAAGAAAGGAATAATGTCAGTACAAATTGTGGCGTGTTGCGGGAACAATATTGTGAACAAGTGCACGTATCTCGGGGCGCGCACAGGTAGGACAAATGGCCCCAGAAGGAAAGAATTACGCTTTGAGAAAGCGGTCAGCCCCCACGCGAAACTGGGACATTGTGTATACCTATATTGTGAGGACGCGAAATTCCCCCGAGTATGAGAGTCCCGGAATTTTTGCGAAAACAAATGCTGCACGAATGCTACTTGCAGTAATGGTGATGGTGACGACGACGATGATGATGATGATGACGACGACGACGACGACGACGACGACGACGGCATAGCCGGGAAAAATGAGCGCGACCCTAATCGCGATTCCAAGTTGCCTCCTGGAATGGGGGACCACTACCACATCACCAAGCTCGAAATAAAGTTTACAACAACAAAAACAACAGCAGCAAGTTGTCGTTCACCGTGTGGCGGCTAGCGCGAGAAATAAAACTTTCAGTTCTGGTTGCGTTAGAGCGAAAGCTGGAACAAATCCAGAACAAATTTCTGGAACAAATTCTGGAACAAATCCAGAAAGCGGCATCAATGGGACGTCCAAGGGCTCACTTAAGTTACTGTGTGCATGATGCCCAGAATATTTTATATAGACTAGCAGAAGCCGATGTGTTGTGTTTTTTACTATTCCACTAGTTCAATTAACTGTTGGTTGATGATGATGATGATGATGATGATGATGATGAGGAGGAGGAGGAGGAGGAGGAGGAGGAGGAGGAGGAGGAGGAGGAGAACCGCAAAGTACTGGTCAGTCGCTTCTAGCGACGCCGCGTCATTTTGATTTAGGATGTTATCTTCAACAATGTAGTCATCATTATCATCATCGTGAGCAGCAGCAGCATCAGAAAAAAGATGTTTGTAGAGCGAGCAGCATGAAAGACCGCGAATGACTCGGTAAGAAAGCTAAGAAGAACCCGAACTACTGGTTCCCCAACGCCGTCTTCAATGAAGTACACTAAGGGTGTGTTCCAATTTACCGTTTAGACAGCTTCGTTGCCGTCTTCGCGGACAGTACGCCATGTTAAGCCCCGTTCCAATTCGAACGAAGCAGTCAACGAGGACTGCTTCGAGGAGACAGCATCGAAGTCAGCAACGATGCAGGCTACCTTCCTGTCTAAACTGAAAAGCGACGCCAGCGCCACCTTTTTGGGTTTTTATGTTGAACCAAAAGAACTTGTTCCTTTATTTAAATATTTAGTAAAATTAACGACCTCCGCGTCCCCGCAGACGCACAAATGCATGCTCTTTTCCCCCATATTTGGAGCTTGCCTCACTCATGCCTGTATCGTAAAAAGCGTGTTCGCACCAGGCCAAGGGTCTCTTGATTCTGGCTTGTGCCCACTGCCCGCAAGCAGTCGGTGGTTATGGCAACAGCACGCCAACGAGAACTCGCTAGCGCGCCAGTGTCAGGCTGCGCGAGTTCTGCGGACTAGTTCGTGGAGCAGTGAATGTTGCGGCTCAAAACATCGGCGAAAAACGAAAAAATAAAGGAGGTAAAAGAATGAATGAATGAAAAAACTTTTATTTAGTATCAATCACTGGGTTTAAAAATACCCTTGCTAGGAGTCGGCCAGTATCCCTTGGGACCTGGCGGCTGCCTGAGCTTGATTGATGATTGTCCGTTGGCCTTCTAGGTCTGAGCTGAGCATCAGAGCCTCCCATGTGTCTATGGTATGTGTGCCATCGGATATTTGTGGGCACGTCCATATCATGTGGACCATGCTTGCCAGGCTGTCGCAATGTTTGCATTTGGGTTCAAATTGACCTGGGTAGAGTTTACTAAGAAGTAGCGGATTTGGGTAGGTTCCAACCTGTAATTTTCGCCAGATTGCCTCTTCCTTTTTGCTGAGTTTGCGGTCGGCATCCGGGTATTCTTTTCTTGTTAACCTGTAGTATTCAGTTATTTCTCGGTAGGTGAACATCCTGTCTTTTTCAGATAGTATGTGTCCTGTGGAAGGAGCGCCTGAGCCTGCCTGGAAAGTGAGTCCTCGGGCGAGCTCGTTTGCTCCTTCATTGCCTCTGAGAGCCTGATGGGCCGGGGTCCAGATTAGTAAAACCTGATGGTCCATGGGGTTTTTGGCAAGGATTCTGACCGCCTCAGCTGATATTCGTCCTCTGTTATAATTGTTTATGGCGTTTTTGGAATCGCAGATAATTACTTTGGTATTTTTGAACGTAGCTGCCAGCGCTATCGCCACTTCTTCCGCCGTTGTGACAGATCTATTTCTGATCGTGCAGCATGCGCGTATGACCATGTTCTCATCGGACGCAACCGCAATCTTGTCTCTTCTGCGATGGTATTCCGCAGCATCAGTGTATAATACATCGCACCGTCCTCCGTACTTTCTCTGTAGCGCTTCAGCCCTGCTCTGTCTCCTATCCTCATGGAACGCTGGGTTCATGTTCTTTGGACGGGGAGGAATTCGGATATTGTTTCTGATGTCCGGGGGAATATCCTCTTGCGGGTCGTCTGTGGCTTCATGGGGGAAACCGAGTTTGCCCAAGATATGCCTGCCTGCCTTGGTTGACAACAGTCTTTGGTGCTGTGCAATTCTTGCCGCCTCGATCAGCTCGTCTATGGTGTTGGAGACGCCTAGCTTCATGAGCTTGTCCGTGGAGGTACATATGGGAAGTCCTAGGGCAGTTTTGGTGCTTTTTCTAATGAGCGCGTCTAGCTTGTCCTTCTCGTCCTTGGTTAGCTTTAGATATGGTACTGCGTACGTGATTCTGCTGATCACGAACGCTTGAACAAGTCTGAGGAGGTTGGCTTCTTTCATGCCTGAGTTCTTGTTTGCAATTCTGCGAATGAGCCTACTAGTTTGTTGTGAAAGCTTGTACCCGCGGGGATTCGAACTTGTGACGGGCAGAACACTTGCGATGATATACCTAGCGCTCCAGACCACACGGCCACGGGCGAGAGCGCTGCTGACAGTGGAAACATAAGGTATATAATGTATAACCAGTTTACACTTTTATTTAGTTTTAGTATTTCAAGGAGCTTATGTGACTACTTGTATTGCGCTCGTGCAGTAAGCGTCCCCCGTGTTTCCACAATAGCTCACGTCTAGCAATTGCATTTCTTAGACGGAAAAGCGTTCGCAGATGCGTAGTCGTGCTGCTGACCGCTGTGCTTGTTCGCCTAGCGCAAAAAAGTGCTTCCCGCACCCTAGTTTACGCTGTACGGTAAAAATATAAGTTGATTTTATTTCCTTAGTACCAATATTGACTTCGCTGACTCTCCTACCCCTTCAAGAGGCCTTATAGTTTCCTACTGGCGTACCAGTCAGCGAAGCGTCGCATGTGCGCTTGTGCAGCGCTTGTGTGAAGCGACCTTGACTTGGAGCTAGATACAGAGTACAAACTAACGAAGTAAATAAAAGCACATTCTTCCATTCACAAACGTGTTGTGGCTTAGTTTCAACTGATCGAGTGAATTCCCATGACCCGACGGCGGCCGGCGGACTAAACGTTGGGCCGACTGACTCGGTCGCGGAAGGTCGGCGAGCCGTGCAGTAGCGCAGCCAATTGCCAGCTCCTCTCCTGCTGACGTCATACGAAAACGCCAAAGAAAATGGGCGAGAGTGCAGAGAGGAGGACAGCATTTTCGAATTGATTTTTCTACTAAATAAATTCGCGTAAACACGCTCAGAGTGGTCGAAACAGGGCCTAGGGACTCCAAACTATACAATTTGCGTTCGTAATCCCGCATTGTTTACAAATCACTTCAGTGTCCCTTTAATATCATAGAAGGTGTTGGAAACAACCAAATCCCCGTATGCGCGCATGGTAGTGTTCTAAGTACGATCACATACCTCAATATTTAACAAGAACGTGCATTACAAGAACCTATCTATTCCAAATTATTCTGTAATTGTCCCACGCACCCCGAAATTCCGCGTATCGCTTTATGCAACCACATGAATTAAGGGTGTTTGAAGTGGGCATTTTGGTAGTTGGTGCCTATGATTTGTCCAGTATGTAGGTAATGCAGCTGATACAAGATGCAACATCACTGACACTAACCCACCGCACAGTGAGAAATCCCGCGACACGCTGCTCTCTGATGTTCTTTTCGAGGAATGTCAATGTTATACTTAACTTCTTTCGTACCACGAACAAAAAATGAAAGTCTGGGGTGCTTTATCCCAGGTAGCGAACTCTCGACTGCACTGCTATTCGAATTCCGTGAAACGCGATGATCCGTTTGTCGAGTCATGTCGTCATTTTTTTTTTCAGGGCAAGGTTTTGGGTCCCGTGGTTTTTCTTGTGGCTTAAGAACTTCTCCCGAGCTGGAATGCGAAAGCACTTCATTTAATTTTAAGCTATGCGATCCTGAATGTTGAATGGAATGTCTGTTGTAATTGTCACCTGTTGCGACAATGTCTTTGTGCATAGAGGGATCTACGTCTGGCGTGTAATCTTCGCGTCGTAATGGTTGGAAAGGTGTCGGGTAATGATGTTTGCTGGTGCAGCGAGCACCTGCCTATGCTCTCAGCGTGCGACAGTTTTGTGTTACCTGCATCTATTTCGGATGCCTACTTCACTAGGCAACCACGTGCCACACCTGCGTTGAGGGAGATGCTTCAGAGCCCATCGCAGTAGACACGGCATAGACATTCTGTAGGTGCTTTGAAAGGAGTGTTTCGCCTCACTACTGTCGGCATTTTCATTTGCCGATTCCGTCATTTTCTTTTCTTTTTATAATGCCTCAGAGGCTTGGACAATCCCCTTGTTAGCACAGACACACTATTAGCATAATCGCATTCTGCCATCATCATTATCATCTTAGTAATATTTATCATCATCATCATCATCACAATCCATTCTGTGCCCACTGCGGGACGGAGGTCTCTCCCAGATGTTTCCAGTCACTCCTATATAGCTAATTTGCCGAGTCTGTTTATCCTCCCGAGGTTTGTTAGTTCATCCCCCCATTGAATTCTTAGTGTCCTCCTGTCTCGTTCCCCATTCCCTGGTAAACATTCGTTTAAATATAATAGTTTCTCAGGTGTGCCCAAGGAAACAAAGGAATGAGCACGCTCAATTTACTCGCGTACGTCTCCAGTGGTGTGACTGTGTTACCGTCTTGGCATCTTCATGGCTTTTTTCCCCTTTGCGCCATTTTGGCCTATTTTGTGTTTTCTTCGTGCACACTCTTGAAAGTCCTGCACTTTCTATAGTAGCATCAACGTGTTTTATAGTAGCAGTAATAAGCCTTTATTGACGTAAGTATGAGGGTAGGGACGTGGGTTCATGTTGCTTAGTCCCCAAAGCTGCGAGCCTGCGCTGCTTCTAGGACTCTATAACTGCGAGAGCTTGCTGTTGCTCCGGCGATGGTCTGGTTAACGCACTCATTTTATCCCATAGCTTTACAGTTCTGCAATTACCATGTTCTTATTATTTTTGTAGGCCTCAATGTACACCCATTACACACATTTGTAAGTCGAAGGCCACAACAACATCACTTGGTCCAACTTTGCTTGCTACAGCTAAGCATCGACTGCAGGCGATGCATATTCGTAGGCAGATAAGCGCAGGCGATGCGTATTCAATGCGTATGTGGTTGGAATCCCAGGCAGGGATCATGCCACTTTCTTTTCTTTACGTTTCTTGTGTTTGCGTTTCAGCATGTTTTTGGACCATGCGTTTGGTCAAGCAGACACTCAGTGCCGAGTTTTCGCGTAAAGGGGAACGTAATGCTGTCGCAATAAAAGGCTAAACAATGGCCTTAGTGTAACACATGCACGCGTACACACCGATTTAGAGAGGAGGGATATGGCAGGAAATCGCAAAGAGGGAAATAAAAGCCTCTGGTAGGGGTGAAACCAGGGAACCGGATGCTAAAATGAGTGAAGTGAAGGAGATGGAGTGGGGTGGAGAATCGATGAAAGAGGAAATAACAGAGGAGAGAGGGCGATTACGTCTCAGGGAAGATAGAAGGAAGGAACGTTGGGTTGGAGGGAAATAAAAGGGACGTTAAAGAGACGATAGGAGGAGCTGGACATGCTGAACAGGTGGGAGATGGAGGGGAAGCTATCATGGTGACGGGGGGAGGGGAGCCGAATGGGACATTTCCAGGCTGTCACTCCCTGTATCTCATTATGCAAACACACTTCTGGTTCCTCCAGCATCCAAAAAAGTATCACCTCCCGTTGCTATGTAATTGTGATGAATCCCAGTTTTGGCACTCCTTCGTAGCATTCCTTGCATCTGCTGGCATTATATAGCTTTATCAATAGACTGTCGCATACCCCAATGGAAGCAGCGGGAGTTGGAGAACTTTTGTTCCGGTGCATGTCGGCGCGAAACTCGCTTGATGAGAGTGGCTCCCTATTCACAAAATCGCATATGCTACCTTCGCCGCACCACCCCTGGAACCAATCGGGAAAACAGCTTGTCGCCTAATTTTGACCTGCCGATGATGTTTAACATGCGCCGAAATCTCAACACACGGGACTTTGTTTCTTTGTCGTGTGCATAAGAGTAAATTATGAGTTACTTCGAGAAACGCCCGAAGTAGCCATTACAAATAACACGGCAGGTGCGGGGTGTGGTAAGGGCCAGTGGTAGTTCAAGCCGGTAATAGCCAATTAGAAGCCTGGTTTTCGTTGATGCAAATCTGTTTTCTTAATCAAACGCGATCGAGCAGTTCGAAACCCCTCATGGTACTGTTTGTACCCTCCAGGTATACCACGAGTATGAACGAGTAACCCACCTCCGGGTTCTTTTAAGTGCTCCTCCAGATAGCGAGACTCGCTGACTGAGTCACCTGGTATTCTGAGTCCTTCCTTCACTCGAGCCTCCAGTGGAGGAGAGCCTTCAGATCGATTTCCCAATGCATAAGCATTGCCGAAATCCTCTCCTTAGCCTAGTTGAGGGAGCGAATAGAGTGGAGGAGGGACTCAGAATACGGCCCTGAGCCATCATCACCGCGCTCAAATCAGTTTGCCCGCGAAGGTGCCAAATGGGAAGAGTACGCTCCTCCTCTGATGAAGAGACTGACTGTGGCGGGTTTATTTGGAGATTTCAAGCAATACGACTATAAAAAAGGCTTAAACGAAATTCAGCTGATAACCGATATTTCTTACGCACACTGTGTTATCCCATTCACTTGTACTTTAAACATAACATGTAGAAATGTATGTAGACAGATTCCAGTATTTTTACAAGTTTCTGTCCAAACCAGTCAATTAGAGTGTAATGGATACGCCATATATCTTTTGCTTGAGAAATATTAGGTAATGTGTAAATGGTTTTTGCGTCTAAACACTCCACATGAACATTCCGAAACACCAATTTTATTTATTATGAAGTTCAGTCCTCGCTACATATAATTATAACGTCTGAAAGAACGCCTTCTTATGCATACAGCCCCCAAAATTCTTCATTTGAATTTTTTATTGTAATATTACTCATAATCGTGTCTAGCAGGTGAATGACTTTTATAAATTTCACCCTCCAGACTATTAACAGAGCAAAGTACAGCTAACGCTTGCACTAGATGATGCGTTTTTCGTTTGCGGACTCAGTGGAGGAGCTATTCCAACTTGCGAAAATCGCAGGGGCTACTACATTGCCTGCAAACGCTACGATTTTCCCACTTCAAAAACACGTTGTTTGCAAGGTGAATTGCGTCTCTCGAGGCCAACGATTCCATGATTCTAAAACAACACCTTTTTTGGACAAGTTATTTCCCTCTGAGCTAACCACAGCACCCATTCTAGTGAGGAGGCCTTAAAACATAGCGCGTCACAGCTTGTCATCAGGAATGTTCCATAAATATGAGACACTTCATTTTGCTTACAACGTTTTAAGGGGTGACTTTTCACATACTCTCAATGGACGAGGCTCTGTGAAACGTCGCGGCTAAGTTACCATTCAGGATCTCCGTAACCGAGATGTTCTCAGTCGGGAGGATGGGAATAACATCTTCATTGGTCTCCCCAGTAAACCCGGAAGGACCCGTCGCCAACGGCTCCGTCAGCGTAATCGAGTCTGTAGACCGGAATGATGACCTCCGTGCCCGTTGCTTCGGAGCTTGTCCCCACCATCTCCGCAACGGTTGGCCTGTCGGTCACGAGTACGGGAAAGGCCGTTGAGACATTGACCTCTCCGTGTGTCGTCAGTACCTCCGTGGCGTTTATGTCGTCCGTCACCAATAACGGGAAAGTGCGGGAGAGATTGGCCTAGCGTCCATCGTCAGCACTTGTGTTTGGTTTATTTGATACCATCACCGGGAAGGGAATGCTAACCTCCTAGGACTGAGCTTCGCTGCCGGTTGTGTCCCCTTAGGAGTTGCCAGTAGGCTCATGAGAAGCTTCAGACAGATGGCTACTGTCCGAGGCAGAGGCTTCTGGCATCGCCGCTTCGCTAACGCTGGTGGCGGGGTGGTACGCTGCTCTGCCGGTTCCATGCAGTTAGTCACCTCAGTCTGCAGAACCTTCGGCGTAACGCCTCTGGTTCCGTCCGGGTGCAACAGAGATGCCTGTTTGGAAAGCGTAAAAAAACACGAACCAGCCTAAGTAAATTCTCCCACAATTAGGACGAAGCCGGCAGCATTTTTCACGGTGCGTCAACATAGCATTAAAATATACTGAGCACAGTAGGAAAGAATCATGCGTGGACTCAGTCCCTAGTGCTAAAAAAAAGCCCTTAACCATGACGTTTAATTGCTTCAATTCGTAAGCTTACGACGAAGAGCTAAAATGCATCGATCTATTTATCTTTTTATAGCTCGCGTAAGTGTTGGATACTTAAACCACCTATATAATTGATAAAAGGAAAACTTTCATACTTTGCCTTTATTAATTTTGGGTAAGATTTATCGATTGCCTCACGCAATAGTGGGTTAAGAGGAAGAGTTAGAATTATTTATAGGGCAGGGAATACACGATGTTGTACCGTGAACCGGATTTGAACGATAATGTGGCAGGAAACCCAACTGTGACCGGAAGGAGAATGTCGTCAGGCGCTGAAAAAAATGCACAAGCACCCGTAATTAAAAATGCGGTTTTAAACGTTTTTATTTGGATTTTATATTTGTGGACTCCGCAGACATCAACTTTTTTTAACTCCCTCAATAGACTCCGATGAACCTTATATATGGCTGCCCACACCAGGGAGGAAATACAAATGTGAAGAATAAAATAAAAATATGGCTTTGTAAACAGCTAAATACAACCATATCCTCATGTTTTTTTATTTGACATTGTTGAAAACGGTGAAGCTTGTAAATTGGGCCCATCTCCCCGCGAGGGGGACTCGAGTAAATGCGTCGCATAAGGGGTGGGTGTATTGCGTTAACGTTTAGTTTTTTTGGAGTTGGTGGTAGTGAATGCGTTGTATCAGCAGCTTCTTGACGTAGTTTGAATGAGTCAAGGATATAAGGCGCGTTCGTAGCCTCCCATTCTGTGTCGGCTTTGTGGCGCAGTGGGTAGAGCACCATGTACATTGCGTTCCGCCCGCAGGGTCGAGGGATCGAAACCAGGCGCCGGATAGTATTTTTTTATATAGTGTAGGGGGACGGGTGCGGACAACGACGGTGCGGACTACGACGGACGTCAACGCGGGTGACATCGTGAGTTACTGAAATGTTCTGCATTTAAAAAATCTACGGAAGCTTGCACTCGCGTGCAGGACTTGAATGGCGAAGCTGTTGTACGTGAGCATTGACGGACACAAATGTGAGTTTGAGTATCGTTGTGGTGTCGTGGCTGACGTCGGCGGCATGGAATTTCAATGAAGTTATGTTGACCAAGGCCAGAGTGAGCTCGTCGTTTTCGTCGATGTTTTGGTACGCCACTCTGGAAGCGCAACTTCTCGTCTAGCGGATGCGTTGCACGCCGAGCCTGTCGAAGCGCGGCCTCTTCGGCCGGGCGAACTATCCGCGGCCGGGCACTGTGGAGTCAATGGTCGCCTACAGCAGCTTTGACATTCACGTCTTGGCTCTTCTATCGTACAGAGCACATGCGCGCGACGACACGTGGACGAACGAACGAGAGGCATACACTAGGATGGCTCTATCTCGTACCGAGGAAGTGTTGGCACAATGCGGCGAACGCTGGAGTTTTTTTTTGTGTGGCCAATGTTGTCCAATCTCCCTAAGAGGATATGCTTGGCTTGACGAACGTGCGATCGAGGCACACGTGCACGAGCGCTCGGATAAAACTGCGGACACCACACACAAACGATTTGCTTAACAGCTTCGTTGTTGGCACAGTACGGCGAACGCTGGAGTTTTTATATCGCGGCCGATGTTGGCAAATTTCCCTAACGAACGTGCGCTCGAGGGACACGTGCACGAGTGCTCGGTTAAAACTGCGGACACCATACAGAAACGATTTGTTCAACAGCTTCGTTGTTGGCCCAACACGGCGAACGCTGGAGTTTTTTTTTCTGTGGCCAATGTTGGCAAATCTCCCTAAGTGGTATGCTTGGCTTGACGAACGTGCGCTCGAGGCACAGAAGCACGAGCGCTCGGTTAAAAATGCGGATACCATACACAAACGATTTGCTCAAATACTTCGTTGTTGATAGCAGTGAGACTATTTAAACCGTTGCAGTCGGGAAATGGAATCACGACCCGCCTTTCTAACCATTTAGATCCCTTCTGAATACGACACGACGTCAGTGACGTGGATCTAAATACTCCATCTTAGAAATAATGAAGCGCTCGACATTAATGGATAAGCACCACATAAATAACCCACTTTGCGTGATGAAAGCCCTGTTATTTCAACTAAGCAAACCAGAGAGGCAGGGCTAATGCGTACACAGAGCTCTAACCGTCACACGTCTAATTAGCTTCACAAACGGCACAGACAAAATAGGCCACGGCGGAGCTTCAGCCTCCCCAACAAGGATTTTTCTTTTTTCAAATAAAATCAGCTGGGCTTCTTTTGTCAATAACGCAGACACGAAGATATAACTAAAGTAGTTGTTTTTGTCGGCATTCGAGTATTCATTATCGTCTCCCCAAGCTTCGAGTGAGCAATTGCAGCACTGCATTTAGTTGCCTACGCCAGGCAACTAGCTTTTTATTTAGCTATAGTGAATGCAGCCACCTCGAAGAAAAACAAGGGTGGATTTTGAAAGCTCCCATCAGGAAGAAAAAAAATAAAGAACTCCGCGTTATTCTTTAGGGGTAAAAGCTAATGGGCGGGCGGATAATACTGAAAAAGACACATGCCTTTAGAAATGGACGTGGCTCTGACGAGTGTAAAAATTTAATGGCTTCGAGCACATAAAACTTTGATGAAAGCACAGCTTGTTATCCTCGACAGCGTATTCAAGTGTCTCCTGAATTGGAGCTATAGTTTCTCTAAAAACTGTAAAAAACGTCCCTGGATGGTGCCCTGGAACGCGTACTTAAAAAACGTCCCTGCTGCCAGGGTTTCAAAATACACGAGGAATTTAAATCGTAGCGTTCACTTGTTCTTTGCTTTTGTCCAACCACGTGCCTAAAAAGACTGCTCGCTGCAATGAGACACATTTATACGTTTAAAAACGAGTAAGTTTTAAAAGGAAGTTAGTGTTTCTGAACCACGGCTTGAAATTTCCCAGGCGCCCAAAATGAACCCGTCACCTGATATAGAAGCTCTGTGAGCTTCTGCTTAGTATTTTTAGGGTGTCAGCGAGGAGCTCAGCGGGAAAGCGCACTTTTATATCTTGACGATACGTGCCCACCAGGAGCTAATGTAGGAACAGAGTTCATTAAAAAGGCCACGCCGATATAAGAAAGGAATGAATGAATGCGTGCCGTTAGCAGTGCTATAGCTAAGTAAGCTATTCATAGAAGCTGGGTTGCGTGGTGATGGATGAAACACGACTCCAGAGCAGCGTCTCTGTATAGCACATGCATCCAGCGCATCAGCGCCACAGGCTGATATAAAGAAAGAACGAGCTGTTGCAAATCCGCTCAAGGGGCCCAAGGACGGGTATAGCATTTTCTCCAGCGCGCAGAGGCGAGAACTAACGCTTGCAGCGCCACTTTTACCACGTGGCGTCATTCCCCCGCACAAACCACGGAATCTGCGATCAGCCCTGCCGCAGCGCCGCTGCTGATCCCGAAATCTGCGGCATATATAGACCATAGAGTTTCTCCGCAAGTATACGAGAGAGGAAAGTGCGCCTGTGAATCCATGTCGGCGTAAGGGGTATGTCCAAGAATACTGCAATGGTGACCCATCCGTTAAGCAAGTCACCTTCTAGAGACTACACCAGTCAAATTACGTTGTCGACGACTGCTCTATTCTCGGAAAACCATTCATATGAAGTGAATAAAATGTTTTGCTCCGAAGGTACCAGGACATTCTCCTGAATATCATTTTTAGATGAGCATCTCATGCTTGGGGCTGTGTCCCTACCTCTCTCGTCGTTGTCCGCCGTCCGCATCCCCACTGCGCGTGTCTGGCCAGGCACCGCTGATGATGATTGTGGCAGGATGCCCCTAGGGATTGGCCAACCAAACAATCCATCACGCGATAGGTTCACGTTCAACCACCATCGTCATCCTCCCGTAGGGAAACACTGAGTATTATGCGAGGCATTCCTCCTCTCCTCTCCGATGCCGCTCTTCTCTTCGGCATTTCTCCTCTCCTCTCCGGGATTGCGCAATGAATGGCAACACCTGCGGTTCCGCGCGCGATAATGCGAAGCAGCTTAGGGTTAGAGAAGCGACGGTATCCGCTGCATATTCCGCTGGGGGCGCCACTGTAGCTCCGCGGTATAACTGACGCGCGCGCGCGCTCCACTCCCCTCATTCTCCTCCCGCAACGCCGCGATCGAACTGAAAACTAATGGGAACTTGAGACGACCCCATGGTTGCTTCGCATAATTCTCAGGGTTCCCCTACAGGAAGATTGTGAAAATTTTCCCTAATTTGTCTGACACAGCTTACCAAAGCTATAGGTCGGAGGGAATCATGCCTCGCCGGAGATTTTCCAGGCTTCAAGAAGGGCCACTGGTTTTGCTAGTTTCCATTCAGAAGGTACGGTGCCAGCGAGCCAAATTGAATAGCACTATTCTAGGAGATAGAATTAGAAGTAGTAGGAGAGGCGAGAAATGGCCTCATAGGAGACTTCGTCTCGACCTGGCGCAGAATGTTTTTTGGCACGGGAAATCGCTGCGTTGAGATCTTGCACGGAAAAGCGGAAATCGATGGCGGGGCAAGCAGCTGGCGGTATTTCGGAGGGGCCACTTCTACGGCATGTCGGAGGTGCTAATCTTGTGGACAGGAGCCTACAGTACTTTCCAGCCGCCTCTTTCGGGGAACTGCCATCGTGCAACGACAGCGCTCTGAATGGGTATAGGGACCGGGCGGCCGTTGTATGGCACCACCGTCGTTTCAGCAAACAGCGCCGCCCGTGGCGAACCGCTCGTCAGTGGAATGCCGGTGGCGGTCAGCGCAGCGTAGTTGTGCATGGCTTTCTTTCGTTTTTTTTTTTTTTTTCGGTGCATATTGCAAAGCGAACGTAACCCCACGTGCATTTTTCAGATCAGTAAATCTTGAGTGTGGATGTGATGTTTACGAGGCATGCCACGTGTGTTATTTACGCCCATACTCAGTATTTACAAATAGCAGACGACGCTCAATGCGCCAAGCTGGAAGTCAAGCTGGAAGTGAAAGTTCGTTGCTTCATGTAATTTTTTCATGCCTGCATGCAGTTTCGCGAATCGAGGAGTATATTGCCGCTAAATGCTCCCACAAAGCCGGTGTGTGCAACCGATCTAGGAATGCTGCGGCGCTGGCCTTTGGCAGTTGATGACGAAACGGCGCCGACGTCGTGCATAAGCGAAAGACAAAGTTGGAGGGTGTCTTCGAAGATTTACCTCAAAACAGAAATTGTGACGGACGACGCTTCCGTATCTTCTTTACCTACGGCTGAAACGTGTTTAATTTCACAGAAATGCTCTTACTACAGTCATCGGGAATCATTGATAGAATAAACACCGCATGATAGTAGAATGTTATTGCTTGTCGTGGATAAGCATTGCTTTACAAGAATTGCAATGGTCGCTGGCTAGTTGTTAAATGGTTTTTCAAAAACCAATTCCTGCGTGCCTGAAGGACGCAAGACAGGAGGGTGCCCGAAACCTGTACTCAGCATCACAACTGAATGCTGCGGTCGGTTTACAAGCTGCTACCTACGCTTGAAAAATCATGCACACCTCCTTCTAACGACGATGATTGTTTATCGCAAAGCTCTATCGTATGGGTTTCCTTGGTTGCCTTCTGGATTTAAACTTTGACTAGATAAGCGTCGAATTTGACCAGCACGCAGTTTGGTCTTTTGATCGCAGCGTCTTTGACTTTGACCATTTACCATTCGATTTCGCACAAAGAAAGCTTTGTGTTCAACCACCATAATCATTAGACCGAGGGCTAGATGAGTTTGCTGTTTAATTTTGAACTTCCATGCCCCCTCTCCAAATCTAAACTTTTTCCAGTGTATCGGAAATGTGTCTGTGGTGGAGGACTCGGGCTCATGCACCTATATTTGAGGCAACTAATCGCGCGTTTTTGGTGTCTTCACCAGACATTACCCGATTTTTATAGGTAATCTGTAAAGAATACTTAAGCATTAAAAAACACCGACTGACGTTAACACTGCCACATTTTTTAACTATCGGTGCCAGCCTTTATTCTACGCAGGGGGTAAAACGGGAAGGGGAGGAGGGATGATTTGTAGCTTGGGCTGTTGAGTTGGGGAATAACTTTGGCTCTTGATAAAATGACCGCCACAAACGTGGGATTTCCACTTCGGCTTTCAGGCTCCTATGCTGTCACAGTGTCGCCCACCAAAACCGAAGGTACAAAGATCACGGTTACAGAAAGTGTAAACTACCGCAACATTTCTACGGCTACACGGAAATCCATCTCGTATGCAGGTGCCTTTCTATTTAAAGCGCACGTATCGAGGTATCCCAGCGCTGAGGCTGGCGTGGAAACCGTAGTCATTGAAACCAGTGAAGATAATTTAAAGTGGTAGAAAACAATTGTAATATTGCTAATAGTTTTATTCCTACTCAGATCGCGCGCAGCCAGGCGCAGAGCGCTGCAAAAAGCGCTCGTGTCAATGTAGCCCTTCCCCAGCCTTCAAGCATCCAATAAGTTTCCGTAGCCGTGAGTGTATTTAAGAAGAAAATAATACTAATAATAGTAGTTTTATTCGTACTCAGAACGGGTGGAGCCAAGCGCAGATCGCTGCAAAAAGCGCTCATGCCATTGCAGCCGATACCCAACTTTAGACGCGTCCGACAAATTTACGTAGTCATTACTGCATCTAAGAACCCAACACATCTGTTTAGACTTCGTTTCATCTCACATGTCTGCTAACAACGCCACCAAAACATACAAAGCACCGAAGCAAACACGACAAAAATAACGGGAGGCTGTGTAGTCCAATGCACCGGCTCATTCCACTGACGAGGGGAGCGCCGAGTGGTGGCGCCACCCATCCAGCTGCCCGGTCCCTATACGCCTCGAGCTTCGTGATCGCTGCGCCGCCCACCGCCACTTCTCCGCGGCGCTTACGGGATGAGCGCTGCGCGGCTGATAGCGGCTCATGCAGTGTTTTGGTTCTCTTTTGCTTCTTTTTGCCTTTAGGCGAACTAAACAACTTGTATTGCTGACATCTCTAAGGAAATAGTGCGTTTAGGGCCATTCAAAAAAAGTAGGGCTTGTTAGAGGGATCCAACGTTAACAAGGGCTATCCGGGCACGCGGTTCTGCGCGTTTCTTAGACGCTCTTACGGGCGTCGGCGACGGAAGCAGCATATCACCACTGTCACCTCCGAATACATCAGGCACAAGTGAATTCTATTGCCGCCCCGCTTAGACCTGATACTGACACTGGCACAGCAAGAGGTTGGTTTCGTTTAGCAGCGCGGACAACGAATGCGGCTTTGGTTCGAATATCTACGTCGTACAAAAATATGTTTCTGGATGTGATTCCCGAATACCTGACAACCACTTGTGCCTGTTATGTGTATGTAATCCACGCAAAATGTTAGGTATATTCAAAGGCAGCATTTCGTTTAATATTTCCCTTCTTCCGTCTTATAGCAGGAACTAAGGAAAGTTAATGAATCCCGGGAAAAATAAATGAGGCGTTTTTTTTTTTTTTTTTTCAAAATGAGCCAGATCCACCTAACGGGAATTCGAGACACAATCGGTAGTTTGTTGCCGAACCGACATGCAGCGCCGTCCAAGCTATTGTATGATATATTTTACTCGTCAGCTAGGGGAAGTTTGTGGCTACTAGTAATTAAAAATTATGCCGTAAATTTCAGCAATTTTGGCGTGACAACTTTGGAGCTGGCTCATATTGAATTGAAATTCTCAAGTAAATGCGGCATTCTTAAGAAAACTTTATTTAAATTGACTTTCAAGCATGGAGCGATTGAGTTTAGGTGAAAGATGCATTAAAAATATGCAGCAGGGCCTCAATACTCGCAAAATTATACCAGGAGAGCAGGTGAATCCTCTTGGCACCATTCGCAACTCTTCGAATTTTTCCTAGGATACCTTTCTTGGGCACGCTTGGCCCCCACGAACTAAGCAAGGTCTTCATTGCTTTGTCTTGAATTTATAGAGCGCTTCACAGGGAGGCTCCTCATATCTTTTTCACCTCAATAAAGGGGTTCGTACTTTCAGAGGGAGGGGGAGGGGGGGGGGGGTTGCCAGCGCTTGCAAGCGGCGGCTATCATAGTTAAGTAGCAAAATGATATGGGAGTAAAACATAAATATAACCAGAGTTTTTTTGTTGAGACGGATGAGACGAAATGAAATCATTGTTTGCCATCTCTCAGTTACATGTTCACTTTTTCCTCCGTTCATTTCGTCATTGACATCTGGTGACCGATATTTTGCCGATCTCGTAATTGCCGTCGGAATTTCTTATAAGCAAGCTCAGAAGAGCAAAAAAAAAAAAATCTTCCGGAAACGCCCACAAAACAGTCTGAACAGTCAAGCGAAAAGCAAACTTCCACTGGGCAAAGGGATTTGACTCACTTTGATCCGTGAAACCGCAGGATCTGGCACATTTTCGATGCGAACTACGATCTGCGTACGGATTCTCAGTGCGTTTTATCTCTACTATTTTGGTGCCACTCCTTTTTTAGGGGAAAGTTGCCGAGTTTTTCTTGTCAGTTCAGTTTTATTCGGGTTAGTTTCGGTTTCTGTATCTGGCTAATTTCGAAAAAAAAAACGCCTCAAATGGTCTTCAAGTCCGGAAGGAACAGACTAGCTCGTACTGGAATGAAAAAAAAAACTGTGGTTGATTCCTGTGTCATAGGAATCGGTAAAACACGAAAGTGAAATGTGCAGCGAAATCTCCAGGTGAGGATGATCTCCGGGTTGGCGGCTGTTTTGAGGGTGTGCTTGGCGAGCGGCGTCATGCTGGCGGGTCGCTTCAGAAAATGTGTACTGGACGTCATTTCTGTGACTGATATAACGTCCGTGAAATCGTGGTCTATCCCAGACGTTCGTGTTAAAATATTAAACCCGAAGACGAACAATACTAAGTATAATGTACTCTTTAGTACTAAAGGTTGCTTCTCCGCAAGAAGACCCTGCGTGCAGGGTTGCACCCTTTACAGGCCGCTTGCTTCGTTGTACTAGCGTCACTTCCGTAACGGATATGACGTCAGCGAAATCTTTCTGTGTCCGGGAATAAAACACTGTCATGTTAAAAAAACAGTGCAGCGCCGGAAATGCTAAAGACGTTCGACTAAATTTAAGCCAGGTACGACTCACCAGACAAACGAGATGCGAAACATGGCCGCGGATGGGGGGAGTGTAGTAGGAGGAGGACGCATAACTATCGTAGTGCACAAACGCTGAGCGATATCAACGAATGAACTCTTTAGTAATCGCGCACCCAAGCTGCGCGTTTACTTTCCTTTTGTTTTTCGACTTCAATGATCACTCCACGGACGCGCTATTTGAAGTATGCAGAGTAGGCAGTTCACAAGCGATAAAATGTGTCGTTGGAAGAGTGTGGTATCTGATAAGGCCCTCTGGTTCCAGCTTGGGCTAGACTCTGCAGTCTCCATTTGCCATATGACGATGTTTCGAAAAAAATTGGCTGGCGATTACGATACTCCCTAATGCGATATTTGGGCGCAGAAGCAGTGTGCTAAGGCTGCACTCACTCGTGGGTTCTCTCGACGGCAGCGATGATGAGCCTCTGAGTCGGCAACAAGAAGTGCGTCTCAGGAAAGGACCGCGAACTGCGTCTTAAGCGAACGCACATCATAGGCACGCGCATGCCCCCCTCACGTTTTCGCCGAGCGTCACGCCGTCGATCCAGCACACACTCCAACTCGCGGCCACAACAATCACAGCGACAGCGGCGCCAGCCGGGCTACCCTGCCGCCCCCCCAAATCACAGCTCCATCGACTCCCACCCACCCACCGAAAACCGAAACAAACAATGGACACCCAACATCGAAGTCGTTTTGTCGGGCTCTGCCATACCACTAGCAAATCAGATTAAACTACTAGGGCTCACTATCCAACAAAATCGACTCAACACACACACCATCCACCAACTCAAGAACCACGCAGACCAACTATCGGTACTCCTACGGCGCGTCACCGCGCGAGCACATGGCCCTAGGGAGTCAGACCACCTCAAGATTACCCCCGCCCTTTTCACCCAACGCATCACGTATACCCTACCATATCTCGCCATCACCTGCACCGAAATGATACGAACAGAGGCCATACAACGCGCACTATATAGCCCTACGCTGCAGCTACCCCCCAGCGCTGCTTCCGACGCTCTCCTCCACACGGGCACCTTTAACACGCCATCCGAGATTATAGAAGCACACCGACAAGCCCAACTATACCGCCTTGCCCTAACCCACACCGGCAGAGCCAGCCTATCCTCCCTCAAAATTAACCCGCCCATTCACCACTCCCCACCCCTTCCCCATCCCTCCAGAATACGTGAGGTTCTCTACCCCCTGCTCATCTCCCACATCATGCACCCCACCTATCACACAAACCGCCTGTCGTGAGCACAATACCAAAAACTTCCCTCCCTCCTCGAACACGGTATACGTTGATGCTGCAGTACAGCAACCCCGCCATACTTCATAGCAGCAGTAAACCGCACCCCAACCCCCTCTACCTCAGCCACCATCCGCGCTGTCCATCCCCACGAGGCGGTGGAAGCCAGCACCCTCCACACCACCCCTACTCTCATATTAAAGGACTGACAAACAGCCGTTGGAAATTTCTGCTGGGACATCATTTTGCCCCTCGCCCGCAAAATTCTCTGCTCCCACTGCCCTCCTGAACGCACCATCTCCCCTTTGTGGACTCCTGGCCGTATGGGCTTTGGCGGCTCGGAGAAGGCTCACGAGGCGGCCCGAGCTTTGATACACCCTCGACAGAGCCCCCTCCCCGCTTCCCAACCACCTCCTCCCCTAGAACCACTGCTCAACTTCCGTGATATCACCCTCCATCAAGGGCTTTCACGCACCACCCTTCCAGTACCTCACCTCTCCTTTTCCTCCGTTGTATCAGCACTCTGGAAGCAGATCTAAACCCACTCCCTCCTCCTCACTCTATCCATCCTCACCCACATGTTGTCATCCCTCTTTCCAACCCCCGCTTGTCCACCCTGTGGGGACTACGAAGACACCCCCTCCCGCCATCTGGCACTGCCCCGCCCTGCTTCCTCTTCTCCTGCCCCTCCCCCCCCCCCCCCCCCCCCCGACTCCTGGCTGTCTGCGGTCGCGCGCTCGGATGCCAGTGCGCCCTGGTCGACAGGGCTCGGGCCCTCAGAGCTGCGCTTCCGCGGCTAACTCTCTCTCTCTTTCTCTCACGCCGTCGAGCGCCTCGTGCGGGCACAGCATATACCGCCCTCTACACCCCCCACCGCACACTTTCGGAGAGCGCTGGCTCGCGCCGCCACGGCGAACCGCCCTCCCCTTCCAATTTCGCGACACTCTCCTACTTTGCTTTTTTTTCATTGTTCACTTTTTCTTTCACTCGTCGGTCTTGCCAACGTTCACGCGGTTACGCCGACAACGCGGCTCAACCTAGAGACGGCCGCCAAAAAAATGCGCCCTAAAAGCGTTTAGTCGTGGGCGCGGATTACTCTGTAAGCCCGTCTCCGCACTGCTCGCGGAGGATATATGTAGCAGAAGAATGTTTGTCAGTGCTCACCTCGCGACAACACGACCCAGCATAATATCTTTGTCGTGGGCTGATTGACGAGTGTAATTTTGTATTATTCATCGTACTTGTTTCGCAGAATGTTCGTGAAATTCAGGCCACATTGGCTTGTATACTGATCAATTTCTGATGTATGATATTGACAGGCGTAGCTGGCGTGCGGTCAGGTTTGAGTGCTCCGCTAGATTATGTAAGCCCACAAAACCGATTTACATCGAAGTATATTACTGTAGCATGGCCACCTGAGGAAACGCTGCTTACGAAGACATTGTTGGTAAATTTCAGGGGGTGGCACTACAATAAGCTTTATGCATATGTCGGTGTCGCGACTCCTACCTGTGACACACACCTGACACTTATCACGACAGAATGCACCACACTAAGACGGCGACAGAACCATTCCCACTCTAAAACATGCGCCACATTTGCGAACACAGTGACTGCTCTACATAACTACGTATTCCCAACGCATGCGAACGGTAAATCTCAGTCGTGAACGTGCCGCGAAAGCAGCGGCGGCAGTGGGGAAGGGGCCGGAGCCTCCCACAAACGTGCCGCTGGGGAGATTTCAGTGGCGACCCTACATGAACGCTTGAGGCGTATAGCTGCTGAACATTGCAGCGCATTCCCTTAACAACGCGCTAAATGCGCGACAGAGGTTTGCGGATGCTTAGTGTCGAGCAGAAATCCCGCCGTGGCTGCCTCCTCAACTTGTCTAAGCGACATCTCACCTGCCTCTGTGCTCTTCGAGCCTCTCGTGCGTTTTTTAACGCCTTAGCGCTTTGCGCCTTCGTTCTGCCCACATGAAACGGCTCGTGATCTTTCGTAGTCTTGGTCGCTCTTCACGTTGAGTCGTTTGGTCACTGTTCGGGTGGATCCCTGAAAGCAGTTCGTTAAAGATGGTATGGGGTCTTCGTCCGCAGTTGCTGCTGCGATTCCAAAGTCTACAGACGCCCTGTAGCTTTCCCAGTCCGTGCATTTGACCCTCATTTCACGCGAAACATAGCTGCGCTGAGAGAGGATATAAGAATGGGTAGTGATCACTCCCTCTCGTTTTGAATTCTGTGCAGCGAGCGAATTTTTGGATAAAATGGCTTGACATGTCGGAAATATCAATGCAGCTTGTGTCTCCAGGGTTTCTTAATAACACTACACTGCCATTTCCAGAGTAGAAAAAACTGCGCATCAAAGACAAGACCACTACAAAGGGGAAAGGCGGGTGCAGGACTGCGCCCGTCCTGTCCCATCTGCGGAGGTTTTTTTCTTTGATGAGTAGCTTTTTCTACTCTTGAAATGCAGTACAAACTAGCCCAACACCATGCTGTATAACGCTGCCGTCATTGAGCGGTTTAATAGAGCGTTTCATCATCAGCTCAGCGAGTCTTGCTCTGCGAGAGTTCGTCGAAGCCCTCCCCCAAATTTCTGTGTCTGTGTTAAAATCACCGCAGATTATGTGAGGCGTGGGCTTGCTGGTGATTATGCTTTCTAGTCTGGAAGCATCAAAGGCCGACCCTGGCTCCAGGTAAGCACCAATGAGTGTAAATGGCTGTGTAGCAATTACAGTCTGAGCGCGGACGTATCCTTCGGTGTGGGACGGCCACTGCTGCAGCGGACACGTCGTTGCCGAAACCGATAAACAACCGCTTACGCCGGTCAAATGTTCCCAATGAAAGATGTTATAGTTTTTTGAACGAAGGAGGTCCCCAACGCGTGACTCACATGTGAATATATATGGGACAGATATAAATGCGTAATTTCACCATGTCCCCACACAAAAATATCGTATGGTCGGCTGTAGTGAATCATTTTATGGTTGCCTTTAGCTATTTGGCCCAATTAGCTATCGATGTTTCTATGGCTGTCTTTAGCGATTCGTATCAAAATTCCTATGGGCGTCTTTAGCTTCTTCTGTAGCCGGTTCTATGGCTGTCTTTAGCTATTCGTATCGACATTCCTATGGGCGTCTTTAGCTATTCGTATCGGCGTTCCTATGGGTGTCTTTAGCTTCTTCTATAGCCGGTTATATGGCTGTATTTAGTTATTCATATATGGACATTCCTATGGGTGTCTTTAGCTTCTTCTCTAGCCGGTTCTTTGGTTGCCTTTAGCTATTTGTACCGACATGCCTATGGGTGTCTTTAGCTTCCTTTATAAACAGCTGTGTGGCTGTCTTTAGCTCTTCTTATCGACATCCCTATCGATGTCTTTAGTGCCTTCTATGATCCTATCAGTGTCTCTCTATAGTAATCTTTAACTCTTTCTATAGGAGGCTGAAGACATTTCTGTGGTATGTCATAGCTAAAGATAGCCATAGGACCGGCTATAGAAGAGGCTTAAGACACACATGGGAATTTCGATACGAATAGATAAAGACAGCCATAGAAACGGCTGTAGTTTATTGTGCCAAATAGCTAAAGCCAACAATAAAAAGGACTTTCAATAGACGATCATACGATATGTTTGCATGGGCTGCTGCATGCCAGAAGAGAATCACTGCAACCGCTACTTAAAACACAGCGACAGCAGCCGCTGAGAAATTACCAGCACGCTGCCATGCCGGCATGCAGTCTTACGGATTTCTAGAACTGATCTGGTGGTACTTCTTCGGTTGTGTGCCTCGCTGCATGCCGTAAAATTGCCCCGTGAACATTTCAGCGAAATGGGGGGAGTACAAGGTTGTGATTGGTAACACTTCGCCAGTTTTCATTCCCAAAAGGCTTAAACATAGCATCCAAGGAAAGTAAACCCAAGGGGTTTATTTATCCAATTCATTGCATACAGGGCTACTGTCTTCGCCACTTCGGCGCCAGTAAAATATTGTTCACATACGTCGATCGATACACACAGCACATGCATTCCAACACTCTGGCTCACGCTTTACGTTACTCGCTCGACAGCCACACTACGCGGCCCAATCTCTGCGGACGCCCGCCGAGACACAAATACCTACAGGTACTCGGTAGTCCACAGAAAAAAAAGAGCACTCGGAAGCCGTTCATTACACTCAATACTTAACAAATAAAGCTGCAAGTACGGCGGCTAAAATTGAAATGCACTCTTAATATAATCAATCAATAAAGAAGGTTGCACACAATGCAAAAATAAAAAAACGTTTTCCAAGTCCGCCAAGCTAGTTACTTGAAAGATTTTTCAGTTCGTGAAAAAATAATTATCTTTGTCACATCGCCTCACCCAAATCTTCACTCCTAAGTACGTTGCAATGCCCATGTAGTGCAGGGTAGTTTGGAAACGTATTCTTGATGACGAAATAAGTCCTATATTTCTCGCACTCTTCAGTTCGTAAGATCACTCACCCCCGAGTTCGTTTTGCGTACGGTGGAATTGCTCTCGCTGTAATACAGGTATCCATTTTCGCAGCACTTGGTGTTGAATTAATCGTAACACAGGCACTATAAACACCGAAATTTACGAGAGCGAAAAGCAGCACATTTGCTTGGCGTCACAGCGTCTACACGAACACATTGCGGTCGGATTGGAAATAGCACCAGGCAACACGTGCCAGGCACGCGCACACGAACAAGGAGACGAAATGTGGCTGACTGAACGTCCATCGCGCTAGCGAATAGTGCGGAGATACATGCCCATATTTCGACCTTCTTCTAACTTGTTCGCTGGTAATTATTTTAATTTGGTAAATACAACATCGCTTAACATTTTGTTTTCTTCAGCCCAGAAACTATAGTTAGTCCTAGTACTCAGGGAAAATTGCCTGTCACTATCATCACTGCGCGCACTGATACTAACGCAGCATGGAAGCCTGCCCCTCCCTTTCAAATAAAGGTTTCCTTGGGTACCCACCGCCAAAACCAGTCTGCCGAACGAACAACCAAAAATAAAACAGGACGCAATGGTGTCCCCTTTGCCTTTTAATCCCTTCCCCGAAAGGCCTTTCTCCACCTCCTTCGGTCCGGCGTGGGCCACTTTTCTCATCTCTCTCCCCCTTTCTCCATGACTAATCTGAAATTTGGCTCCGCGGGTGCAGCAAGGCGGTTGTTCGCAGCTGCCACCACATTCCTGGCCGTGTCCGCACTTACTGTGGGCCGCGAAAGTTATTTTTAATTTGGTTGGACGCTGAGAGGGCAGTTTTCAGGGAAGCCCGCTTCTTTTACCTGATCCCGGCAGCGAAGGGCCGCAGAGGAATTCTGTGAACTTATACATCCTTCACTAAACTTTCATTTGCAAGCTTTGCCGACGCGCAGTATCTAAAGTTGCAACCTAACTTTGAGCGTTAATCAGCAGTTGCCTTTAATTTTACTCTTTCATTATTGTCGGTATAATCGGTAACTAACGTTATTAAACAAATACTTTGATATACTTGGCAGATAATATTGTTTATTTCTGCGGCAGAAACATACAAAGAGAGACAGAGGAGCTGCAGAAAAAGCCGTCATTGCGGCTTGACTAGGCCGCAGCCCCCGTTCAGACAAGCAACATCAGTAGCAATGAACAGCGAAGCGGTTAATTACAGATAGAAACAAAATTACGGACGCGTACAAGCTTCATGCGTTGCATAACAAATGGGTGAAGAAATAACACATTCCTCAAACAATAAATAAAAACAAGCACACATATTTAGAGCATAATGATGTACCGAAAATATTCAACTAACGCAGTTCCCGGTGCGTACATCTGAACAAATCAAAACCTTCACAGTCATACATGTTCAAAAGAGAAGGCAGAGCATATTTCAAGCATTCCCAACCGGTATTTAGGCGCACCATTGGAACAAACCAGCTTTCTTGCATTCTGAACGGGTAACTTGTTTTCTTTTGTTGAAGATAGGCCAGATTTCGTATATGGTCTATATTCCTTTTGGTTTCTATTTTACATCGAACACTCAGCCGCTGTTTGTACAAGTCGTATATTGTAATTACACCTGCCTCAAGAAACAGACATTTGCTTGGCGCACAGTACTTCACATTAAAAACATAACGAAGGAACTTTTTTTGCAATAGATCAATTTTCTTTAGAAGTGAGTGTGTGGCAGTTCCCCATACAAGCTGACAGTAGTTCATATGGGAGTAAAATAAAGAGTTATACAATAGTAGCTTTAAAGATTTTGGGAGAATATATCTGATACACCCAACGGTACCGGTTATCCTTCCCAAGCGCGAGACAACATGATTTACATGATTTTCCCACGACATAGTGGACGAAAATACTACACCAAGGCACTTAAACTGATCTACCACTTCTATTTGTCGACAGCTAAACATGATGGGAACGTGAGAGGGAACTGGTTGTTTTTCGGGTGAAATATTAATGCTTTTGTCTTTTTTTGCGTTTACGCGCATGTAATTACACTTCGACCATTTTTCCAGCGCGTCCATCAATCTGTTACAGGCCAGTATCAGACCATGGACATCTCCACCAGAGAAGAAAACGCTCACATCATCGGCATAAATAATGAATTTTGCATCCTGGTTGATTTCTTTAACTCACAATGTCACCCGTTCTAAGCGTCCGTAGTAGTCCGCATCGCTCGCAGGTGCGCCCTCTCCCCCGCTCCTCCTCGCCTACTCTCCGCTCGCATCGCGCGCTCTCTCTGCGGTCGGTTCGCGCCCAAAAGGTGGGGGGCGCGCGTCGTTTAAATGCAGAGCATTTCTTTAACTCACGATGTCACCCGGCGTTGTCGGCGTTGGCGTGCCTCGGCGTCCGCAACAGCCGTTCCAGGTGCGCCCTCTCCCCCCCTCCTCCACTCGCGCATCACGCTACCCTCCTCGCTCTCAACAACAAGTCCGCACCCCTCCCCCTACACTATATAAAAAAATAATACTTACCGGCGCCTGGTTTCGATCCCACGACCCTGCGGGCGGAACGTAAGGTACATGGTGCTCTACCCCCTGCGCCACAAAGCCGACAGAGATTGGAAGGCTACGAACGCGCCTTATATCCTTGACTCATTCAAACTACGTCAAGAAGCTGCTGATACAACGAATTCACTACCTGTGCGCGGAACGCGATGTACATGGTGCTCTTCCCACTGCGCCACAAAACCGACACAGAATGAAAGGCTACGAACTCGCCTTATATCCTTGACTCATTCAAACTACGTCAAAAAGCTGCTGATACGACGCATTCACTACCACCAACTCCCCTAACACTAAACGTTAACGCAATACACCCCCCCCCTATGCGACGCATTTACTCGATTCCCCCTCGCGGGGAGATGGGCCCTTTTTTATAATGTCATTAAGGTAAATATTAAACAGCAACGGGCCAAGCACACTTCCTTGTGGGACGCCAGAAGAAACCGGTTTTATTTCGGAATATGTATCGTTTATAATGACGGTTTGTTTTCTTTTAGACAAATAGGACTTTATGAGTAATGCAGTTGGGCCCCTAATTCCATAGTACTCTAGCTTATTTAGAAGTAACTCGTGGTTCACGAAATCAGATGCCTTGGAGAAATCTATGAAGATTCCCACTACAAAGGCTCTATTTTCAAATCAACATCTTAATCATTATCCAATCTGTGTTGTAGATGTACCTAGGTAAATCATGAGCATATGAATTTCGCGTCATAAGTCATTTTGAAACCAGCGTAACGGGATTTAATGGTTGCTCAAATTTCCCTTTATGGGCTGACACTCTCTTATAAGCGGCTAGAGGCTTGGAGCCTTATGTCACTATGTAGTTAGCTAAGGAAGCTTTTATGGATGCTGGCCTGTAGATTCTGCGCCAGACACTTTTCTAAAGCCGTCTAAATGTTGCCTACATGTCACACGTCTAAAGGTTCACAGTTATATATTGCTCTCTATCCACCCAAAGAAGCTTTTATGGCTGTCTCTCTGTACCTTTTGGGCAAATTCTCTCCAATAGCTGGATAACGACAGCTGAATGGTTTTAAGTCTGTAGACTTAGAGCCAAACAACGGCCCATAGCCAGTCAAAAGATCTTTTATGGCTGTTTCTCTTTAGCTTCAGGACCAATTTTTTCCTACAGTTAGCAAAAGACAGCTTAATGGTTTCAAGTCTATAGATTTAGAGTAAAACAAAGGCATATAGCCAGTCAAAATAGCTTTTATGGTTTTCTACCTTTAGCTTTAGGGCCAAATTCTTTCCGATAGCTGGAAAAAGACAGCTGAATGGTTTCAAGTCTGTAAACACAAAGCTAATAGCCAGCCAAAAAAGCTTTGTTGCTGCTGGTCTATAGAAATAAAGTCATACGTATTTCTTTAGCTGGCTAAAGTAACCTGAATAGCTGTGATCCTATAGACTAAATACACTAAGATGTTCTATAATCGTCTAAAGAGAGTTGTATGGTTTCCAGTCTTTATTGTGCCGGATGCACAAAAACTTCCAATAGCTGGTTATAGCCGAATTTATGTCCTTTTAATGGTGACCATAGGGACACATAGGCGGCGATAGCTCACCATAAATTTTTCTATCGACATCTATTAGCCATTTCTGTGTGGGTCTGCAAGTTTCGAACGCGAGTCGCTGGTGTTCCATTCAAAATGGTACAGTCCCTGAAATGGGCGTTTAGAAACTCTTTAGGAGAAATCGATGGTTGGTGAGTCATCATTGTTGTGATCGGCCGATACGCCGTTGCGCAGTGAAGGTAGATGCTATAAGGAGCTCTAAGGCAAGAACAGCTTCGACTACAGGGACGCTCCCTGGTGGCCGAAAAGAGAACCGGAATAAGCATAACCACAATGTCTGTATGGCAGGTTTGACTTGTTCATTCATCTTGGTCTGTATTGAAGCGCTGTTTCAATTTTCGAATTTTTTGGTGGACGCCTCTTCTTGAACTACTCCGGCATAAGGCTTGCATTCAAGGGAAGCGCTCTTTGATCGTTTTCGCTTCTCTGCATGGTCCCACATTAAGAGGTGTTGTTGTTGCTGCTGCTGCTCGTTTACTGATGGAACATACCCACGTGAGGTATTAGCCAAGAAAGGGGGTGGCTCTTTGGGGCTAGCGTGCCCACTTCATAGGGCTATCAAGTCAGCCTCTAGAATTGAGTTGAGGAAACGGTTACAGAATTGTATGAAATAACTGAGGAAGAATCAGAGATTCGTGTCATTTTTAGGAGAATATACGAGACACCAATTTTTAAACGTGTTAACAGGACAGAAGTCTTGTCTCTGAGAGATAGAGAGTAAATGTTTATTGAAAAGGAGAAGAGGTCGGCCTGAGAAATTGATCTTGGGCCTGCTACTTCCCTCTGGGGAGAGGGTACTGGGGACAGAAAGAGAAAGGAATGAATATGGAAGGTATGGGAAATTACAATGAAAGCGACAAATGAACTATGTATAAGCAGTAAAACCAATAGACGTCGCACAGGACAACCGCACAGAAGGCAGTCTGGGGTGTCCTCGTCCGATTGTGTGAAGATACTTCCGAGTCAATGCTACTCCAAGACGCAGCCTGTGTAGCAATGTCTCTTGACATCGGCGAAGACGAGGAGCATGACTGACCCAGAACTTCCGCTCAGGATCGAGCTTGTGAAGGCGTTCATGTCAATTCTGCGGGTCCGACGAATGCAAGGCTGAAGCTTGTTTACGTGCTCCGTAGAGTATTGCGCTAGCATCCTGCCATGTGATCGGTATAGACAGGAGAGCTCCATTGTGGTGTGCCTGCTGTGCTTCTGCATCCGCCAACTCATTTCCAGCGATGCCACAGTGACCTGGTATCCACTCACCGTGTGGCCCTTTTCATTCAACTCTTTAAAAAGGATCGCGACATCAGTGGTCAGTTGATCGTACACGCCTCGCTTCATTGGGTACCTTAGTACCTGCAGCGCTGGTTTTCAGTCACAAAAGATGATCCACTGCTGTGGCCTTTCACAAGAAATAGTGCGGAGCGCTTCGCGTAAACCAACCAGTTCTGCTGCGGTAGACGACGTCCTGTAAACGATCTTGAAACGTTGCGTCAGGTCCTTCCCAGGCATAGCCACTGCCGCTGCCGACGAAGACGCCGTGACCGAGCCGTCAACAAAAACATGCGACGCCTCTCTGTACATTTCACTGATGTAAAATAGTGAAAGTTGTCTTAAGACCGAAGACGCCATGTGGGATTTTTTTACCGATTCCAGGAATCAACAACCGCACCTGTAGATCAGGTACAACCCATGGAGGCACTCTGATATTTTGGCGACTGCAATACTGAAGGGAATCTGAAATGTCGCTGCGCCGAAGTACTTCGGGAGTAGCTTGAATTCGGCCGGTCCCTGAAAACACTCGACAGTGGATGGCACTCATGTCTTGTCACATGTCGGAGGTGCACACGAAGAGGTTTTGTGCGCGAGGTAGACTTGAATTGGGCAGACTCGCGCTTCTGCGATCGTTCCACGTGTTAATGTGCATCGAGGCAACCACAAACAGATTCGTAGGGCTTGTGCCTGTGCACTTTGAAGCACGCGTAATGACGATCGCCGAAGGTTACACAGTATAGGGGCACTGTATTGCAAATAGCCAATAAAGAGCGCCTGGTAAAGGCGCAACAGCGATGAAACCGTTGGACCCCATGATTTCCCTGCCATATTTTGCAGGACATGGGTGAAACTGTAATTTCTTTCTTAGTGCCGAGACATGTTTTGACCATTACAGATCTCTGTCAATTGTCACGCCGAGAAATTTATGATGCGTGACACATGGAATAGCAGCTCCTTCGATATTTACCATATCATGGGTTTTCGGGTAAATGCCAATGTTGCACGTTTTAACGTTGAAATTTCAAGTCCTTGGCAGCGTAGGTGCGTCAAAGTGGCAGATACTGCTTTCTGAAGCCATGCTTGCACGTGAAGTCGCGTTACACCTGATGTCCAAATGCAAATATCATCCGCATAGGCAGATACTGATACTGTTTTAGGTCTGAAATATATGTGTGAACGGCCGCCACTACCCGTCGGTGACAGAACGTCAGGTATGTGGCCCCGAACGAAAGGAGGGCAGGCATCGACCGAGGAAAGCCCAAATGCAGAATCGGCGTGGCTAGATAACGTTTCCTAATTAAAGAAAAACCTCAGCAATACAAGTAAATGTTATCAATTGCTTTTCTTTCACCGCAAACAGTACAAAGACCAGAGGGGATAAGACCAGCGCGATGCAAATGAAGTTAAGCTGCGGTATTCTGCATATTATGCTGGTTAAGGTAACCTCGCACTGGCGGGACTCACAAAACCGCGCATCCCAAGTGTGAGCTAGATGAGCATAGTCATCCAAGCATGTGATAGCACTTTGTTGTGTTATCCCTAACCGTTGGTATCTGCGGAAGCTTGCTCGCACCAGAAGAAATGCAGTAGGGTTGAGGTCCATCGGAGGGACATCTAAATTTTATCCGCCCAAAGAATAAGCCTTTTAATTGAGCCATAGCCTCCTGTGACCTGGAACCCAAATGAGGCGGATATCGTGTAAATGAATAGGAACGAAGCAATTGAAGATGCGAATGAATAATGAATTTTTTAGATGTTACCGTGGTACAAATCTGAAATAACAGCAAAATCTAAATATTGTCGAGGTGACCTTTTTAAGGCCAAAACTATTGCAGAAAACGCAGCTTCTCATATGAGTAAAGTCAGGTAAATGATAAGAAAATTACCAATTAAGTTGTGGGCTGAAACTTCCCACGCCCGCCCTCTACGCACGTCGCGAGGCATTCGTTGCCACTAACACATGAGGGTGCAAGTTCCCAAGATGCTCGTACAGCACATCCGTCAGTATGCGTGTGGATAGCAGTTTGGCTATGCTCTGGCACGATCAAATGCTCTGCATTTGATCGTGCCCCTCGCGAGGGGGATGTTTCACGCTCCGCTCCGCGCCGATAGCAAGCGGGAGCGCGATTGCGCATGCGTGGCGCGCAAAGACGCGAACGGCATTGGCTCCGGTTGCCCTGAGCGCGCCGCCGATACCGGAGCGGACCGTCGAAAACGGTCAGCTAAAACTCTCTTTCCGAGTGCTGCCTACACGGCGTACGTGCCGTAGCGATTCAAGTAGTCGCGTTCGACTTATGCGGTCGACGCAAGAATCCATAAACTGGCGATGGTTGTCGCCCTGTCAGTCGTCGGTCAACAGCTCCAGCGTCTCCTGGCACAACAGCTTTGCAGTTAGCTGTGGGCGTTTAACTGTCCACCGTCGGCCGACCAGGTGAGCGCTCCTTTTTCTCACGGCCAGGACTACACTACATCCCGGCTGCCTTGTCTCCGACGGCTCAGCCGCCCGCGACACCTGAATCTCTACGAGCTCGGCTGGCCGTTGATCGAGGTCAGCTACCTGAGCTGGTGGCAGGACGGAATCGGCTTGCCCAGTGGCGAGATCGTCATGACTCCCAACTGAACCCTGCAAACCGTTTGCTGCCTCGACTGCAGGCTTTCCCACCACGTCACTTGTTTCTGCACTACCGTCCGAAGGAACAGCCTCCGTTTCAGCGGACTCGTATTGCCTTTCGGTAGCCTCATGGTTTCCGCACTCCCGCGGAATGCTGTTAGCCCGCGAACTGCGCGCGTTCGGGTCGACAGCCGTTTTCAAGGCCTCCCGTGATCTAGCGCACTTAGAACATGGCGAAGAAACATCTCCGCTCACCGTAGGGGCCTTACACACAGTGTACTACGCTGCCCTCTGTCGTGAGTCTCCAGAAATGCCCCATCATCGCTTTCGGTCTGAGTTTCGCCATTCCTCACAGAGGTGGCGACCCTATCGTTACTCGAGCTCTTCGCAGCGAGCCCAGCTGGTTCTTTCCTCGGCAGTTTCTCAAAATTGTACCCATTTTCGCTTAACAGCTGTTCCGACCTGTTTGAGAATAGGTACCTGTACTCCGGAAGAAGTTGTGGGGAGACTGCTGCCTGCGTCACAAGTTCACCAAACGGACCTCCGATGCTGACCTTAGCAATCGGCAGGCGCACGTTTCGTGCTCCTACGGCTGGCTTCACCCAAACACATGCCCCGTTAGCTGATCCGGTTCAACGTACGAAGGGTGGACCATGACTACCGTCGCCGCGGAGTCGCGAAGAACTCGGCACGGTTTACCATTGACGACTAGCTCACGTACGTACGGCTCTAGAAACTGCCTGCTGTCCTCACTCTGACATCGTACGTGAAAGACTACTTTTCCTTTTAAATGCAGAGCATTTCTTTAACTCACGATGTCACCCGTTCTAGGCGTCCGTAGTAGTCCGCATCGCTCGCAGGTGCGGCCTCTCTGCGCGATCGTGGCGTGATAAAGGCGGGTGTCGGCGAGGCTGGAACGCACTCATCGCCGCGCTCTCTCGTCAGCCCCGCTCCTCCTCGCCTACTCTCCGCTCGCATCGCGCGCTCTCTCCGCGGTCGGTTCGCGCCCAACAGATGGGGGCGCGCGCGTCGCGGGATCAACATCTGTGGCGTGATCGTGACGTCAGCATCGCGCGCGCGTGGCGCGATCGTGGCGTGATAAAGGCGGGTGTCGGCGAGGCTGGAACGCACTCATCGCCGCGCTCTCTCGTCAGCAGTTGCCACAAGTGCAACAACATTAGAGAGTTATAGCAGATCGGAAACACGGTTCCGGTACGGTAACGTCTACCGTGTGGACGCCACCGCGCATGCGCAGAACCCTACCGTATACCGGAGCGGCTTCGCCGCACGGTACCGAGACGTACGGTGTCCATCGTGGGAAAGCGGGCGGCCGCTTTGAAAGAGTTTCGGAGACGTACGATTGGCTCACGCTTAGCCGAACGGATTGTAAATATAAGATCGTTTAAGAAAAATGAGGTTGCAACAAGTGAAAAACAGCTCAAGCAGCAAGCAAAACACGGTCCCGCCCAACTGCCGTGGCTTGTGTCGTCGAGCGACCCATGTCCGATACCTTCTTTTACGTTAAATAAAGGCGATACGGCTACATAACTAGTATTAACAGCGACATGGAGTCCGTCTACAAATCGGCAAGTGAGGAACAGGCGGTATCAGTGCGAGGAACTCTCAAATACAACTAAAAACTAGAAACAGCCAGCCGTATGTACTGAGAGCCCAGCTTGACCTGCTGGCGCCATCTATTGAAATGGCGTAGAGGTACAATGCCCGCTTCATGTTCACGCAGTCGCAGTTCGAATCTTCGTATGGGCGTTGGATGTTTTTTTTTATGTCTAATACTGTCTTTAGCGCTTTTGAGAACTGAAAACTAATATTTCAGTACAGGAAACGCCATAGACTCACGAAAAATTGCCAAACGACGTACAACGAAAGTCGCTCTCAGTCACGGTAGCATGGCCGGTAGTTACGGTCTGCTATAACTCTTAAAACGAGCCTTCTAGGTACGATCCGGTAATGGGTACCGTGTACCGTACCGGAACCGTTTTTCCGATCTGCTATAACTCTCTATTAACGTAACGCAAACTACTTAACGTCGTGCGGCCCCGGAAATGCTCTGCATTTGATCGTGCCCCTCGCGAGGGGGATGTTTCTTTAAACTTTTTTGCAACTAGCGGCGAAATGTCCCGTCTCGCCGCAGTTGTACCACGTAGCCTGTCTGCGCGCTTCAAAAGCTTTCTTTCTGTGCTGCTCCTCAGCGTCTGCTGCTCTCTTTTCGTTATCGTGGCTAGTTTCTCTATCCACGACAACGACTTCCCTTGCTCCACCGTCTACCTGGGGAGCTCTGCCTTTCGGCCCTGACTTATCAGGGCTCGGCCTGAACTCTTTCTGGCCGTCTCTCGGCCCTTGCGCACATCGATATGCACCGTCTACCTGGGGAGCTCTGCCTTTCGGCCCTGACTTATCAGGCCTCGGCCTGAACTCTTTCTGGCCGTCTCTCGGCCCTTGCGCACCTCGACGTGCGACGAACTCGTCGGCTAGCTGAGCTGCCTGATCCACAGTATTTACCCCTGGCTTATCTTGCACCCAGAGTCTCAGGTTCTCCGGTAGTCGGCGGTAAAACTGCTCAAGACCGAAGCACTCAACTACCTTGTGCTCTCCGAAAGCCTTTGCCTCTTTGAGCCATTCTTCCATATTTGCCCTCAGCTTGTAGGCGAACTCCGAGTACGACTCGCCCCTAGCTTTCTCGGCTTCACGGAACTACTGGCGAAATGCCTCTGCTGACAGCCTGTACTTACGCAGGAGGCTCGACTTGACTTTCTGGTAGTCCTGCGCCTCCTCCGTTGGCAAGCGGGCCATCACGTCGGATGCCTCACCTGGCAAAAGCATAAACAGCTTTTGTGGCCATGAGTCTTGGCTAAACAGGGACCTCTCACACGTACGCTCGAAGTTGACCAAAAAAGCGTGGCAAACTGTTCGCATGGCGACGCAGTGAAACATCCCCCTCGCGAGGAGCACGATCAAATGCAGAGCATTTCCGGGGGCGCACGACGTTAAGTAGTTTGCGTTACGTTAATGTTGTTGCACTTGTGGCAACTGCTGACGAGAGAGCGCGGCGATGAGTGCGTTCCAGCCTCGCCGACACCCGTCTTTATCACGCCACGATCGCGCCACGCGCGCGCGATGCTGACGTCACAATCACGCCACAGATGTTGTTGATCCCGCGACGCGGGCGCCCCCACCTGTTGGGGGCGCCCGCGGAGAGACCGCGGAGAGAGCGCGCGATGCGAGCGGAGAGTAGGCGAGGAGGAGCGGGGGAGATGGCGCACCTGCGAGCGATGCGGACTACTACGGACTCCTAGAACGGGTGACATCGTGAGTTAAAGAAATGCTCTGCATTTAAAAAAAGACCGATGTCTTCTCCTACCTTGTAGGGTCGCATTAGGTCACACATTCGTAGCGTAGGCCGCTCAGTCGCCGCAGACTGCACGCTGCTGCCACTCTGACGTTTAGGTCGAAGCGCCTCGACGTCTAGACGCTTCATTTCCAGCTCATACTGTCGCTCCTGTTATTGCCTTCCATCATCGCGTTCCTGTTCTCGCTTTCTTTCCTCGCGTTCCTCTTCTCGCTTTCTTTACTCGCGTTCCTGTTCTCGCCTTTTTTTCATCGCGTTCTTCGCGCTTTCTTTCCTCCCGTTCCTCACGCTGGCGCTCAGCCTCTGCCTCTGCAGCCTGACGGTCTCCCTGCCATTGATTGTCTCAATGCACTCGGACAGCTCGTCATTGTCAGCCCCAACAGCGAGTACAGCCTGTATCAGCTCTGGGGGAGAGAGAGAGAAGGCTCTTTATTGAAAAAGCACAGAGTTTTGCCAGCGTTTGTGATCACCTACATGCTTCTCTGCTAGGGGTCGGGGATGTAGGGAGAACAGGCCCTAGAGAGAGGTGGGCAGAAAAAAAAAAAAAAAAAAAAGAGAGAGAAAAAAAACGAAGAAGCAAAAAAAAAAAAAGAACGGCGTGGTTTGGCGGGCTTGGCGGACTATTTTTTAGATTGTGTTACAGAATTTACAATTTTGAAATGTGGCCAATGTCTTCCAAATATGAAAACAAACTTTTTAGGGCCTGACGCTGCTTCGAGGGGCTAGTCCATGGTCCTAAGATGATCTTCAAAGTTACCGGCCCTTGATCTAGGCGTTCAATATCTTCAAAAAAACGGGATCTTGGTGCCAAGTAGGCCACACATTCTAATAAGATATGTTCGACGGTTTCTATGGAAGAACAGTTATCACAGTACGGGTTGGTCGTCAGTCCGAGGCGAAAGAGGTAACTGTTGGTGTATGCCGAGTTCAGTCGTAGGCGATGATATAATGTCTCCAGCCTACGAGGGAGCTCTCTAGGAAGTTTTGATGTCAAATCAGGGTCAATCGCGTGCAAAAATACTTCATTATTGGGTTCGTTGCTGCGCCATAGCCTGTTTCTTTCACTTACTGCAAAGCGATGGGCCATGGTGGAAGCGTCTGTTTTTGTAAAGTACACTTTGCGGTATTTCCGGTGGTTAAGGCCCATACGGGCCGCTTCATCGGCTTTTTGGTTTCCAATAATACCACTGTGGCCAGGTATCCATTGCCATTTTACAGTGTGTCCAGCAATGCAAGCGAGGTGGTGAAGGTAGGAGATATCGGCGGCTGCGGTATGGTGAGGGGAAGACCGGCTCCTCCTTGACAGAATTTGCAGAGCTGCCTTGGAGTCTGAAAAGATGCTCCACTGACGCGGCTGGTGGCATAAGACGTAAAGAATCGCTTCTTTAAGGGCATATAGCTCAGCCGCTGTAGATGATGTTGGTCGCTCCAGACGAAATGAAAACATTTCACCCGTAAGTGGCACGTACATTCCAGATGAAGAGCTTTGCGGGGATGACGATCCATCCGTAAATATGTGTGTTCTAGCCGAATGCATTTTATACATGTATTCTAGCACAATATGTACTATTTCAGTATGGGACATTGTCTTCTTGGGGCCAATTCCAGGGATGCGACATTGAATTTGTAAAGAAGTAACGTTCCAAGGAGGGAAATTTCGAGGCATTATTTGTTTCGGCTGGTTTGGGATTAACAGGGGTATCCTGCCAATTGCCTGGGCGAATCCAGAGCTCGAGCAGCTTGAAGATACGCGACTTAAAAAGTGATTGCTTGAGTGAAGCCGATGCCTCAGGTGCACACGGAGAGTCTCCTGTTTTCTAATCACGTCAAAAGGCAAGCAACGTGCCTCCGCAAGGGTTCCGACGCTCGAAGATCCCTTCGGAAGCCCAAGACAGATGCGTAAATTGTTGTTCCTTGCTGCCTCAAGACTCTTCTTGCTTGTGTCTGATATACGTTGTAGGACTGGGAGGCTGTACCTCAGCGCACCATCCCCATAACCGTTGTGCAGCATGACCATGGAATGACAATCGCTGCCCCAGCGCAAACCCGCAAGACATTTCAAAACCTGAGTGGCCGAAGAAATGCGGGCCCGTAACCGTTTAACCTCGGGTGACCAGGTCAAGTTGCGATCTATTAGAATTCCAAGAAATCTATGAACTCGTGCATATGAGAGTGCGCGGCCGCCTAGAATCAGAGGATAACAATCCATATTTTTTCGTGTGAAGGCCATGGCTACACTCTTATCTAGGGACAGCTTAAGGCCACGGGCTGCGAGGTAGCTAGATATGTTATGGAGGGCTTTCTGTAGGCGCTGCTGCGTAGATCGTCGAGAACGTGAGGCATACCAGATACAGATGTCATCTGCATATAGTGCGATCTTCACTCCACGGGGCAGGACTCTCTTGAGTGAAATAAGGGCTAGGTTGAATAGCAGTGGACTTAATACAGCACCTTGTGGCACACCTTTTTCCACAGCGTAGTAAGATGTGGGGCCACTTGGAGTAGACATAAAAAGCTGCCGTCCATCAAGGTAGTCCGCTATCCATGAGTATATTCTGCCTCCGAGACCATGGTCTTCAAGAGCGGCAAGGATTGCTGCGTGAAAGACCGAGTCGAAGGCAGCTTTGATGTCCAGGAAAATGGCGGTTGGTGTACAGCCGGAATTGAGTGACTCTTCAATAGAAGACACTAAAGCGATAATGTTATCTATCGAAGATCTGTTTTGACGGAAGCCATTCATTTCTTGAGGGAAAGTTTTCCTGCTCTCAAGATACCAGATCATCCTTGAATGTATCATTTTTTCCATTAACTTCCCAACACAACTGAGCAAAGCAATAGGCCGGAAAGATGCGTAACTTGTTGGCGCTTTCCCAGGTTTTAAAAGTGGTATTATTTTTGCAAGCTTCCACTCCGGAGGCACTTTCCCTCTTTGCCATATTGAATTATAAAATTCCAAAAGGCGCAGCTGAGAAGGCCGTGACAAATGAGCTATGGCCTCATAGCTGACGCCGTCATGGCCTGGTGGGGAGCGCTTATTCACATCGAAGATGGCCGAAGAAAGCTCTTCAATTGTAAAAGGAAGGTCAAGGGCTGGTTCCGACACTCCAGAGTACGTAGAGCAAGACACACGCATAAGTCGTGGTTAAGGCGTTGGTGACGTTGAGAGAAGTCTGCAATATTCCTTGGAGACTTCTTTTAAGGGTGCGTGCTCGTGCAGCGAGAGGGCAGTGAATGGATGTAGTTGCTGGCTGCGTTTGCGCATTCCATTAAAAACACGCCATATGCGTGTCAAAGGTTGCCTCGCATTCAACGAAGCACAGAAGCTCCTCCAACGTTGCTGACGTAGCTTGTTTAGGTGGCGCCTTACATGTCTTTGCGCTCGTCGGGAAGCTCGCAAGTCTTCCATACTTTTGGTTCGCAACGGCTTTCGCTCCGCTCGTCTTCGTATCGCACATAGCCTTTGATACTCGGAATCATTTTTTTGGTATATCGCGGCGCTTGCTTAGGCTGCGGGTCGTTTCCCGCAAACAAGATGCAATCGTGTCGACGAGTTCGCCATCACCAGTCTGAGCTGTCACACATCTGCTAGTAGCGCTAGTAAATCAGCTCTGGCTTTCTCAGCGCGTCCGTAACATCCAAGCGCAACTCTTTTGCAAGCTCCAACAACTGCGGTTTTTTCAACGTCTTCAAATTCATGGCCGGTCTAGAGTACTGCTTTCCCACTGCTCCAAAAAATGTTTTGCGCGAATAACCCACGCGACAAAAACACACGCCTTACCAGCTATCCTAAAAAGCCTGGTAAAACTCAGTGAAGAAAAGTCCCGCACTCACCCTTGACCGCCATGAATTCTGCAAAGTCGAAAGCGGCCTTGACGTCCGTGGTGTTGGGTCTCGCACCGCTGGCTCCAGGTGTTACGAAGTTGCCATCCGATGGCTGCCAACCAGTTGTTGCAACCGTGTCATCCCAGCGCTGACACCAGTTGTTGCGACCGGGCGGGGGCACCCGATCCGAGCTCCGTGGACTCCGACATACGAGTGGTAGCGTGTATGATGCGAGCGGCCAGCCGCTGTTGCAGCCGTGAAGAAGTCAAAAAGCCGTAGGCTAACGTAACTGTTTACTTCATAGCGAGAGGTGAGCCGAAGCCAAAAAAAAAAAAAAAACAATGCCCCGACGGGCGAGGTTACAATACAGGACTCGAGCAGAGCGACCGCAAGGATTCGCTGCTCAGACAGGAATGAATTTCAGCGCTTGGGCAGCTTCTATTTTATACTCAAAAGCCGCAACGGTCAAAAACGCCAACAAGTAGCAACACGCCACGAACGTCTAAGACACACAATACTCTTTCCACAGTTCGTGAGTCGTCGATAGCCTCGGCGCACGTGGAGTCCGAGAGAGGGGAGAGAGTGTCCTTGATACGTGCCTGGGCGCGCTATCGAATGTTGATCGCGCCGATAGCGAAACGTCTGAGCCGGGCATGTCGAGGCGTGCATGTATGACTCACCGACATGCTGGCGCCTGACGGCTGTGGGGCGCACGTCCTTGAAACAAGTCGGGGCGTGTCACTGGCAACCGCCGGAGGCGCGTTGCAAAGCGAGGCGTCTGTCCCGGCATGTCGAGACACGAAAGTATGATTTACCGACACGCTGGCGCCTGACGGCTGTGGCGCACGTGGTGGCTTCGCACGTGGTGGCTGATACGGGAAAATACGGCGGCGTTGGCCGATTCGTAACAGGCTTCAGAGAACATCGGATGAATTGCTGGAAGAATGATGTTGAGCGGTGAAAGCAAACTTTGCGGACAAACATATTGAGGGCGATTGTATCGAGGCAATGGAGACTTAAAATACAATGCAGGCTGAGTTACCATCAGTGAAAAAGATTTGCTCAGATGAGATTCGAAGATCCTCATCATAGCCAGCACTGGTAGAAGTCGGGAATCTAGACACGGAAAGAGGGCCTCTGAATACGGAATATTATTTAGCACGTATCTCGGAAGGCCCAGGCATAATCTCAGTGCTCGTCGCTCCAACAGAACGAGAGGACGGAGTTCGTACGCTGATGAACTAGAAAAGAGGACACGCCGAAATTGAAAAATGGGCCTGGCATAGCCACCATAAATAAGGAGTAGGATGGGCCTCGTCATGCCAATTTTTCTGTTGCTAATTCTTCGCAACAATGCCAGAGCGCGTTCTCCTTTTGCCGAAATGTGGTTTATCTGCGGGCGCCAATAAAGCGTACTGTCATAGATAATACCCAAGTACTTCAAAGCTGTTACCTGAGGAAATATCTCCTCCCGATAACTCAAACAAAGGTTAGCAGGAGTAGACAGTGTAAACACCAGGGCCGGTTTGCCCGAACGCGATAAGTGCGGGAATAAGTTCTCAACTACGACTTTAGCGATGTCTAGGTAATAAACCGTTTACCTGAAACTGATACAAACGCTCGGTTAAGGTAGCGTTTCTGTCGGGTTTTTTGGCAACAGGCTTATTTGCGTTGGCAGACTTCAACTTATTGGCGTCTTATTCGTAAGCGGGAACTTAATAGATAACTTATGCGTACGGGCAAACGGGCCCAGGACGCGCATATAGCTACGTTGATGGACAAATTCAAGTCGATAATCCACCTTTATATGGGACCCAGATATGGTTGTAATTCTTCACATAGATCATGAATATTCGGCGCAGCGGAAAAGGATATGTCGTCAGCACATACATAAGAAATGTCCCATTTATTCAGATAGAGCCCAACAATATATTAAAAAGGATCATAGAGAGGACAGATTCTTGCGGAACCCCCCTTGTCTCCTGCCGAGTCGATGAATGGAAACCATTTTTGGAACAAAAAAAATTGACGACCCATTAAAAATTGCCCTACCCAGGAAATGATGTATTTGGGAAGACCACAATCACCGAGTTTGGCAATCACGATGCTTTTCTCAACGCTGTCATATGCTTTGGCAATGTCCACTGTGACCAGCACGCGAACCTGTTTATTTCTGCGGGAAAATTGAATTCTACTCTCCAAGTAAACCTGAGCCGACCAAATAAGGCAGCATGGCGAAAGTCCATTTGATGGCTACTAGGAATATTTTCTTTACGCAGGAATCCTAGTAAACGGCCATGTAAAATTCTATCCCCCAATTTGACTAAGTTGCTATTCAGAGCAGTTGGACGAATGTTGTGCGGGATAGTTACAAGACGGGTTTTTATGACAAAGCTTTCTACCTCTACCAGCCAACGGTTATTTCGTGGCGTGCAGGACAAGAAACTCCCAGCGTGGTTGCGGACGGGGCGGGCGGTTTTCACTCACAGAGCTCAGTTATGGCGCGGCGAATTTATCCAGCCTTTCCCGTGCGCTCACGCCGGCGGGCGTATCGGCGCGACCCGGCCTGTTTTGGCGCAGCTTCTCATCTATGGCGCGCTTCCTTCCCACAGCTTGATTAAATTGTTCGACAGCACCTCTTGGGTATCCTGGACCCGACGAATTCAAGTGTTCGTACGGCAAACATACGTTAAGGATTGGTTTGCAGGGTGTGAAAACAAAATGTAGAGATCACATGCAGACATCTGGTCGCTAGAGAAACGCTACCTTTTGCGCACTACTTGCCACGAATGGGACTCCGTTCTCTAAATTGGTGACTACCAATTCGGTTATGTTTTAAGAAGTATTACGAAAGGCGCAATGAGCATCTGGTTATGATAAATAGCGAATAGAAGAGTTTCCTCAGCTTTCTCGCCATTCTCAAATTTACTAAACGAACTAGTTTAAATCGGTATGAATGCGAATCACCAAGCTCACATGCCGCATTATTTCGGTGTCTGCGCTTGTGTCGCACGGTGGTGTAGCCCCGAGCTAGCACATCAGGATGGCTAGGTTCCGCAGTCTCACCCTTCAAATGAGGCTCCTCGCTGTATTCTTTCAGCCGACGCACGTCCGGGCTAAAGCGGTGGCGTCCGCCGCTGTAGCCCGGCCGTGTCCGACGCTTCTGCGTTCGGGACGCCGCCCCTGCGAATTCTAGATAACGGCAGGCAGAATCTCTCGCTTCACTCTTTGTAGATCCACGTGTGTGAATTCAAGAGACGTCACACGGGCAATTGTTGTGGGTGTCGTTTACAGCTCTGCTTTCCAACCACCTTCACAGCGTGGATTGGAGCCAATTTTTTAAAATGCAGAGCATTTCTTTAACTCACGATGTTATGCGTCCGTAAGTCGGCGTCCGCAGCCAGCCAGCACGTGCGCCCCTCCCCCGCTCCTCCTTGCTCTCAACAACAGGTGCGGGCGCGCATGCGCGTGCTCCGGCGCTGAAAGAGGCGTTGCAGCAGCACGTGCTACCTCCTCTCCCTCTACTGCGCGCGCTACGAATATACTCGTTGCCCGAGCGAAGCATCCGCGGCCCGACGTTGACGTTTGGCCGCGGCTTCTCGTGCACGAAGTTCGGCGTCGGCAGCGCGCCGTCTCGCCGCCTTGTCTTCTGCCGCCGTCGATGAAGAGGATGGCACGATGTCTTGAACTGGTACTGCAACGCTGACGTTGGCTCGCGTCGCGGTACTGGTTGAAGGTGTTGCTTCCATCGCTTATGAACTTAGACGATGGCGCACTGCCCTCCAGAGAGGGATAATAAGAAAGAAAAGAAAGAAAAGAATAATAATAAAGATCCAACCGATTGCCCCGCAGAGAGGGTGGGGTGCAAACGATGGCAATAAATAACACGTTACGTACTTACGTCTCTCGTCTCTCTCTGTCTCTCTCTCGTCTCGCAACCCAACTTCCCAACCCCTACGACAACAACAACTACAACTACCACCGCCAACTACCACAACCTACGCCACGTGACCACCCCCAATGCTCTGCATTTACTCGTGTCCCTCGCGCGGGGGCATGCGACGGAGGTTTTTTAGCAGGGTAACAATTTTCGTTATTTTCAAATATACGGGAATCCATGATTTCTCTAAAGATGTATTCACAATATCTAACAGATCTTTAGGTGTTTCCTGAAAAAGAAGCTTTATGCAGTGGGCACAGACACTATCGGTTCGTGGAGAAGCTGCTGGGAGGCGCATGATCACATCATCCATCTCTCCCATCGTGACTGCAGAAAAGGGTGTACCTGGGTTTATTTCAAGAATAATGGATGCAAGGGTTGCAGTAAACCATTTTTGTAACTCCATGGAGATCTGTTCCGGGTAATCTAAAAGTTCATCCGGCTTCTCTACGAATGAAATAACTGTACTTAGATTATCAGTACTTCTACGCTTGAGCAGGAATGCAAATAATGCACGCCGGTTTTTCTTTTCTGAAAGCGCCGAAAAGCAACTTACACGCTTGCAGTCCTCGTCATCTTCGCTCCTTGGCTTCTCAAAGTCCCGCGACAATATTTGTCTACCCCTATGTGGTGTCTATGCCTGTCATTCTAGTCCTTGTTACGTTCTGCGCTACATAAACTAACCGGATTTTCATACCTAAGGATGGGCATTAACCGTTCCGTAATCATTTTACCACCTACCCTATTGCCCACATCACCATTGTTATCATCAGGAACAAAGAAGAAGAAGGTCACGAGACACGTATTTGATCTGCGGGTATCGCCAAAAGGCAACGGCGGCATGGCGTTGAAGAAGCCGTTCGGGATTGACACCTGGGACCCCATCCCGATCGAGCTCGAGGTGCCGTCTCCACAATGCTTGCAAAGGACGAAACGGTAAGGGTAACCCCGCCAAGTGTACAGAGAAACTAGCTAGTCTTTACTAGGCAAGAAGAACGTGACCATTGTGCAAGTCTCTCTGTGTGCCCTTATACTTAGCCCACACGTTCACCTCTTATCTATATTAATTTGGGTTGACTTATTAATGTTGCCCGCACGAAGGCTCCACAAGTTATTTTAAAACTGCGCGAAGAAATCTGGAAAACGGCAACTGCACTTTGAAAATTACACCTAAAAAAAAAAGGAAAAATGGCCAAGATCCCTTATCCAGGCAAAACATAAATGCTGGTCCTAGACACTACGAGTTTTATTAGTACATTCTATCGTTTTTAGGTTATAACATTAGGGGTATAAAAATGCCTAAAGGTTTCCTTCAAAATTATTCTGCTTGTCGTGGGCCTGATTCACAGGAATAAACTGATTACCAATGCTCAAATATTTCCGGGTTGACTAACTTTATACGCACGACGTCGTGAAGTCTGGCGGAAGCCACTATACGCACGACGCGAATGACGCGCCAACGCGGCAGCCAAAGCAACCGGCGCCGCGCTGTTGCTCCGCCCGTCCCAATCGCCCTGATAGAGCGTTTTGCCCAATTTCCAAGCGGCTCTATTGCCCTTTTCCGTCGTACCACGGGTCGCGAAGCCGATGGTTCAAATGACAGCCGTACAACGCTCCTCTAAATGGGTTTTAAATGCAGAGCATTTCAGTAACTCACGATGTCACCCGCGTTGTCCCGTCGTAGTCCGCACCGTCGTTGTCCGCACCCCTCCCCCTACACTATATAAAAGAAAATACTATCCGGCTCCTGGTTTCGATCCCTCGACCCTGCGGGCGGAACGCAATGTACAAGGTGCTCTACCCACTGCGCCACAAAGCCGACACAGAATGGGACGCTACGAACGCGCCTTATATCGTTGACTCATTCAAATTACTGCTGACGAGCGCTCTCTTGTCAGCAGTTGCAACATGTGCAACAACATTAACGTAACGCAAACTACTTAACGTCGTGCGCTCCCGGAAATGCTCTGCATTTGATCGTGCCCCTCGCGAGGGGGATGTTTCACTGCGTCGCCATGCGAACAGTTTGCCACGCTTTAGTTTCAGTTCTTTCTTTGCTGGGGTGCCGACGAGCGGCGCCACCTCCACGCACTTCGCCGCGGGAGGATCCGCGGCGGGGGCGAGAGATGGCGCTGGCGTCTCCGCGGCCGCGTCTGCGGCCTCCGCGGGCACCGGCGCCGGCGCGGGGTCATCTTTTCGTTTAGCCTTCGCGCTCCGTATCACAATAAAAAAAGCACAGCTGATGTTATGGATGCAAAGCAAGACATAGAACCGGATAATGCATTTATTTCACTTACGATTGCAGCGATGCGACTTATTTAACATGCTCTGTGCCACATTACGTCCTTGACACACCGACAATATTCCCAATTACCGATGGGAAATTTGTGGCTTTTAAATAACGTTCAGCTCCCGAAAAATAACCTTGGTTATAATTTTCACGTATTTCTTATCTCGGATTACACTCTGCATAGTCAATGCAGTTCAGAAGCGCTCCGGTTGTGATCGCATCGAACCCACAACGGATGGCGGTGCTCTTATCCAGCCTCCGAATAAATACTGTGGGATGGAAGCACCTGTCCTATATTTAGAATTAACACGTATATGCAGGATTACGTTGACCAATAGCATTAACGATGCGGCAAACTGTTCTACTCATGCGCGTTAAAAAAGTTACAGGTTCAAGTTCAGTTGCAACAAATTATGAAAAAAACGAAGTCAGATGCACCCCCATTTCATTTTATTCGTAAACGAATTTCGGTGCCCACATGCAAGCCAATTTTCACCATTTCGAACTGAATATCCACGACATTTAATTTAAAGCACATCCACATGTGCTGAGCTATGATAACAGCTTTCATGTTTGCTTTGGGCATTAGCCATTTATGCACACTAAAAGTTAGAAACCAAATGTGACTAAACGTTCCAAGAACTGCTTGGTTTAGGTATACGTCGTGAAGGGACTTCCTTCATGTGCGAAGGGTTCGCGAGCCTGACCCCCTCGACGAAATGACGCCGACACGCAAGAAACAGAAAGAACCAGTTTATTCCAGACAATAAAACAAATAAAACGATTAGCAAGTGCTAAAGTTCCGTCCAGACGGAACGGAGCACTGAGGGTTATCCTTCCGTCCAGACGGAATACAACTGAGAGCTTAGAGTTCCGTCCAAACGGAGCCGACGTGATATTTGTACAGTTCCGTCCAGACGAAAGCAAAACAGGCTGATTAGACGCCATGCTCAGTCTTCAGATTTGGTGTAGAGGTTGCGCCTCGGAAATTGGCGCTATTGTACCGAGTTCGAATTTGCCCCCGGACATACTTTATTTTTTTTTTTTTTGCGTGGTTGTGCCAGCGTTTTGTAACAGCTATAACTTCGTGCCCACTTTACAATTGACGCGGTGAGAGCAGTTGGCCTTGATTTTGCACTCAACCGGCCGCTCCGCTACCGCTCACCAGAGCCAAGGCCAACGTATCCATCGCCAGAGTTCCGATCATCTCTAGTTCGTAATGGTGATCACTAATTAACGGTTATTCTGGCTAGTCAATGAGCGGAAGCTGTTTACACGGGCACAGTTTACCACGGTTAAGCGAACCGTGGTTAGACAAAACCGCATTTTGCTGCGTTACAAGACAGACGGAACTCCGGTTACCCCGCTAACCGTGCGTAATGCACACTGAGCTTGGCCATCTCAGTTCGGTCACGTTAACCGCAGTTCCCCCAGCCGCAGTGCTCAAAATCACACAAGTCAGTTTGGACGCAAGTGGCGGCGTATCAGCGGAGGTGAAAAAAAAAATCACCTGGCGTTCGGTGGAGACGAAGGTTCTCAAATAGCGGGCGCCCCAAAGCTGCCCCCAAGAGGCGCTTGCGTTCTTTGCGTCGCTCTCGCAGTCAGCGCGACTGCCCGTCAGCAGCGGCTCGTTTCCCGATCCACCCGATCAACTGTATACGACAAAAACCATGCTAAATTTGTAAATTCCCCGCGTCGTTCTCCAAAGCAGGCAATCATGGTGCGTTTTCAGCACTCGGAAACGATCGGCGCGCACGTCGGCCATGCCTGCAAACATGCCGCCGCGCCTGCCCGCACGGCACTGAAAGCGGCTCGAACCGGCCCAGACCACGGCAGCAACAGCTTATCGCCGCTTTTCGAAATCAATCTGATCTCGGAAAAGAACTTCCACATGCGAGAAAGGCAATGTTAGTGTGGTGAAAAATTGTGCTATGGATTGCAATTCGCAGTTGTAGAGATAGCGGCGGTCAAATATCCACCGCGACGCTAAGCCTAAAGTTCCCATCACCGAGCAGACGCGAGAAAACCAAGCCGGTTGCGACCTAATAGCCCTTAACCTAAATCTCGCCGCGCGCGATCGAGTGCGTTGCGTTTGGGTCTGAAGCGACTGTTTTAACGATATTTCATTTTGTCTACACTACTTCTCTTTTCTTTTTATCGTGAAGTTTAAAGTCTGTTAATTTATTTTTGTTAAGCTCACAACCAAGTGTCCGTGGTCACCACACTTAAAATTTCGCGTGTAACAGCCAAAACCACAGCTTGCGATAACCGCGGTTAAAGTTTAGTAACAACAAGCAGCGAGAGCAGTCTTTCTTCATATTTACCCAGCCGAACGAACCGCTTCCGCGCATTGACTATCCAGAATAACCGTTAATTAGTGATGTCCACTACGAACTACAGATGATCGGAACTCTGGTGATGGATACGTCGGCCTTGGCTCTAGTGAGCGGTAGCGGAGCGGCCGGTTGAGTGCAAAATCAAGGCCTACTGGTCTCCGCGTCAATTGTAAAGTGGGCGCGAAGTTATCAGTTACAAAACAGTGGCGCGATCACGCAAAAAAAGCATGTCCGGGGGGGAATCGAACCCGGTACAATAGTGTAATTATCCGAGGCGCAACCTCTACGCCAAATCTGAAGGCTGAACATGGTGTCTAATCAACCGGTTTTGCTTCCGTCTGGACGGAACTCTATAAATTTTCACGCCGGCTCCGTCTGGACGGAACGCTAGCCACAGCCTAAAACAAAACGGCATGCGTAGAAGTATCAGCGTGTAATATAACAGTCATGCGAGCAACCGCGACACTCAACAACAAACTGCACCGATCGTTCCGAAAATAATGGGACGCTTTAATTAACACTCACGGCGATGTCCGAGTCTATTGTCCGATTCTGTTATCGTGATGTCCGAGTCTGTTGTCGCGTTTCTGTACTTCAGTTTCTTCTGCAGTCGTTCAAGTCGTACACTTAGCCGCGAATTGACGACGTCCACTGTGTTTGTAGCTTTCACTACGAAAAAGGCCTTGTTCCGGAGCTGAAATTCTCTGAAGGCGCGATCGAAATCGCTAAAGCAACTAAATCGTGCCCCCACTTCGAATGCCATGCCACCTCCGTCGAAGCCGCCAAGGGGCTTGGGTAGCCCGCCAACCCGTATGATGAGGGCGCTTTCAGTTTTCAGCAACTGCCGCATTGGCGCCTCAGTCGCGTCGTGTGTATAACGGCTTCCGCCAGACCACACGACGTCGTGCTTATAAAGTCAGTCTTCCGGGTTTGGCCTAAACACCTCATAGAGAAAATTTTCGTTTCAGCCAAGTTACGCGTATCCGAACTCTTTTTTAGAACTATTCACTGGTCGCTTTAGTTTTTCTTGAAGTAATAGTGCTCACATTTATCTATCATAACATTCTGAAAGATTCCTTCATCTTTTTGGCTAAATTCCCACAGTATTCCTTGGGAATCTTTATTCATGTCAAAATTATAATCAATAACATGCATGCAAGTACAGCGTGTTTCGGTGGCCATACACCAATGCTCGTAGCGATTCTCTTATGTTCTTTTGATACCTGCAGTCACCTGCGCGATAATTTTGTATATACGTAGTGAACATTTATTTTAGCGTTTACATTCTGGTTGTATTCGTCAGGGACCTCCGGGACATCTACGAGCAGCCACCACCAGGAGTATTCGTAGCACCGGAAGAGCACAACATAACCAAGGTACGCTAGTTCCCGCAAATTGGGCCAGGACGCTTCAGCTCAGTGTTTGTCGCCTAGAAGAAACAGCACAGATACATTGTGCGTGAAAACCCGCGAACTTTATCTGCCCACATTCAAAAGTACTGCCAAGCCTCGCAGCTTCATTGTGCCATCCGGGATTCCTCAGGGCTCCATTCTCTCTCCTTAACTGTTTAACTTATTTATTAATGAGGTACAGTTCCATTCGTATCTTGCAGTTTCTAGACGCCATGAAACTTTGCCGCGCCGTAGTATCGCAGGCAAATTGCGCCGAGCTTCAAAGCGACGTACCCGCGATTTCCCTCTGGTGCAAAACCAACTACCTCCAACTGAACCCTTTAGAGACCGTTGCTATTTAATTCATACACTTGAAAACATTCTTTTTAACATTTTTGTACCGCCTCGACTCTCAGACGATAAAAAGAGCACGCGAAACACGCGATTTGGGTGTTTTGAAGGATTGTTAACTTCGGTTCACACCTCATGTCAACTACGTAGACCGCGCATCTCTTCGGACTCTGGGTGCGATCTCTCGTGCAACAAGGGGCTCCCCAAGATGATCGTGTTTTCTATCCCTTTATAAAGCCCTTGTTATCCCAAAGGTGTAGTGTGCATCGGAAGTCTGGACCCATATGTGTACGTCGTCATCTTCGCGCTTGGAGAGGGTGGAAAAAAGGTTTAATGGCATATTCGCTCGCAGCCACACCCCACATGACAAATGACCTTACCACGACGTCCTTAAGCGGCCTAACCTGGAAGAATTACAATTTAAACGCACGAACCACGATTTGTTTTTCTTTTTGCTGTTGTTGTTCAAGTGTATCAACTCCGAATTCGATAGCTCGAGACTAGTGAGCTCTGTTCGGCTAAGGGCGCCAATGAGAGCACTGCGTTCCCATATGGGCTTTGATGTAACGACTACAGAGATGCTGTCTCCAGTCTGCCGTGTGCAGCGCGTGTATACTGATTTTTATGTATCGTTAGACGTGTTTTCCAGCAATACTAAGTCTTTCAAAGGTGCTCTTAAAAACGCAAGTATCTGAACCGCTTCATGCCCCCTAAGTATGATATATAAGGAAACCTGATTTACCATTTTTGTTTGTATGTGTGTGTTCGTGTGTTTATGCGCCCGTATGTGGGCCCATACATATCGATGTGCTTTACATGTATTTCGAGTTATTCTGCAGTACGATACGACCATTTAAACGTTTATAACGCGAGTGTTTGCACATGCCTGTACTTTTTCATGAACCCTGTCTTTGTGCATGCTAACGTACCCGACCGCAATGTTCATATCTTACTCTTGCAATTTGTGTCCGTGCAATTTGCAATCCGTCCGCGTGCGTGCGCGTGTGCGTGCGTGCATGAGGGCATGCGCATGCGCGCGCGCATGTGTGTGTGTGCATGCATATGTCTGTGTGTCCGTGCGTGCGTTCGTCTGCGTGTGTGTTTGTGTGTGTGCGTGTGCTTCGCCTTGTTTGTATCATTCTTTGTTTCGCCTGTGTCACACTGTACTTCTAGTGCACCACACAAGGAAGCCCTAGGGCTGTTCATGGGCATTCCCAAATAAATAAATAAATAAATAAATAAATAAATAAATAAATAAATAAATAAATAAATAAATAAATAAATAAATAAATAAATATTACATAGATAAATAAGTAAAAATTCAATAAATAATTATCTACCAGGCTTACAATTTGGGACAACCAATCATTTTATGTGACTCAATGTACAAAGTGCTGTTTTGACTTCGTCGTCACCAAACAGTCCAGTGACGTAGTGAGAAGGCCGCGATCCCGGTACTTTGAGCTGTCAGTCAGCCGTCTTCGCCGCAATACGCGATGGTGTTTGCCACCTTTTTCTCAGGCAATAGTTTCGTGACGTTACGCCCCACGTGGCCGCCGGGCCTCATACTCGTGCCGAAATAAATTTCGGCGCCACGTATCAAGGAGATATATTGGTAACTTTCCAAACTGCTAGACAATGGAGCACGGTTCATACATACGATATGACCACTATTTAGCGCAAAGAGTATACGTAACAGGGGGTTAGAACTACCGCCTCTCGGAAGCTGCTCCTTTTCCCGGGTGTTCCACATCTAGTCAGTTCTACTAACTTTACCCAATGCCCAAACTACTTTCTCCTAATATGAGTCGCAGTGTCTTCTCTTTGGGTTTGCCCCCGAAGGCTCGTTTGCTGGGTTTAAACCTCCCTCCTAACAACCTTTTTCCCATGGCTAGCTGGGCTGGTATACAGAGTAACGCGCCACGTTTCTGCCCCGGAAGTCTTCACGTGCAGTACGTGTTGATTACCCACCACCCTTCTCAGTGACACCGATACCGTAAAGGTGCCATGCAGACAAAATACAAGTTTGTTTTATTCGAAATATTCGGTGTTTTATAGGGTCCTAAGCGCTTTTTCGGCAGCAAATTATGCTTTATTCACTGAGAAGTTAAATATTTTCACTCAAAAGTTCAATTCTCCCGCTAAATCGTGCGTTTTCGTGACGTCAACGATGACGTACTAATAGCAGGTCCTTAAAGCTAAATGTTGCCTGCTGACGAGGCCTGTTACCATCTCACAGGCGTCCGTTTGATTACCTTGTTTATCGCCTACTTTCATAGATGGCGCTGCAAAGCTGCTGAAGTTAGCTGAAGTGCCAATGTATGGTTATCTTGTTTATCGCCCGCTTACATAAATGGCATTGCAATATTGTCGAAGTTAGAGTTCTTGTATACACTGGGACACACCGACAGAAAACAAACACCACACTACAAAACCCCCAATTGGCAGCTACTACACAGAAAAACATCACAGAACAAAACAATTACACGTGCAGACTGCTTATAGGCTATACATATGCCTCTCATTCCCATCTTCTAAATGGAGCCCCACCGCCACGATGCAACAGTTCTGGACATCGTCTGTCAGTAATGTATGCTCTCATTGAATGTCCCCACTTCCACAGTGCGAGAAAGAAGAATTGCGGGGAACTGTACACTCACATGATTCCACTTCATCCATCATTGTTTTTAGGCGATAAACCTTTCGTTCCAAGTAAACGTGTCTTTACTTACCTTGGAGACATTTGAAAGGCACCTCATACCACACATGATAACAAAGCCCCTCGGAGGGGTAGCTTTGATTGAACATTTACTGTAACCTCATAATCATTTCATTCACTCCAAAGTTTTTGTTTTAAATCAGGGGCTCTATACACCCCGCAGTAACCTATCACATTTCTAACTACTTTACTCAAAATAGTACACCAGAAATGACACAACCATTGTGTTGGCGCTCTTTGGCCTTCGTTGCCCTTGCGCCAGAAAACAAACAAACATCATCATCAGAGTTCCTGTATATAGCTCCCCTAGGGAAGCAGAGCTGCGCGCCAATCCGCCATCTTGAGTTCCAGGTGGTGCGGGAAGCCACCCGTCTCGCATGTAGGAGCTGCCGTTGGGGAGGAGGAGGGGCGAGGAGCGCCGCGGACAAAAACTGGCGCACGATTCTCGGCTGCTTATCAGCTGAGCGGCGCCCGCTGCCGCCGCTTCCGCAATCACCGATGCTCAGTTGAGCAGAACTGACTGAATACGGGGTCTTGTGCGCAGCCCTGAAAGCTGGCTTCCCTGTCGAACTGAAACCCGGCGCATGTGGCAATCAGACGCGCAACTCTTGCGCTACGTGATTACAGGAACTCCAGTCGAAGTGCCAGTGTTTGCACTTTGCTTCGGGCCAGACTTCTACACCTGCCGTGTTTTCATACGGTTCATACTAATCGTTTCCTAAAGCTTGAACTAGAGTGAACTAGTTCACTCTACTTGAACTATGACTCGACAAACGTGGTGACGTAAGCGACCGTGCCGCTTGTGTCAGTTGGTCAGTGTTGTTTCAGACTTTCAGACAAGGCCAGCGCGTCCGACAGCTGTGTAAGCGGTGTCAGCCGGCGAAGTGCAGCACTAACTGCTTCGGTGTTTACGTGTTCGTACGTAACTTTAATAATTCACCCCACGATTCTTACTGCTATAAAAAGAATCTGCCCTACATATCAGCACAAATACGTCGTTCGGCAAGCTTATAAACCCTGCCTAATTTGCGTTTGCTTCTGCCGGCCTCAGCAAATCGCACAGCACGGCTTATGGCATCATCGGTTCTGTTGCGGGAAATGAGCTAGTGGGTCGCATGCCCATTCCCTTTTTTTCCCTAATTATGTAGCTTATTTGAGCGAAGTTTACGTTGAAAGTGGTGTCAGTATGATTCTAACGAGGCAATCTTTCGAATGATCCAAACTTGTGTTTTGTCTGCATGGCCCCTTTAAAGTTCACTACTTTGGAATGCTTGCCTAATGCACCGCAGCCCTCGTTAATGACACGTTCTATATTCTTTCCTTCGACAAGCCCTGACAACTTGCCTAATCTAGCTACATTCATCCACCGCTTGAAGGCTCTTGTCATCTATAAAAAAAGGCACGAGTTTCGGCATGCATGTTGAAAAATGTTTTCATTATATATGCATCTATCTTTCACTCTTCAGCGGAGGTCGCTGAATGTCGCCCGCAAATCTCGCCTGAAATTTTTGTCCCGAGTGCGCCCTGTCTTCTCAGCTTGCCCGTGTGCCCATGTGTCTCTGCAGATCGACGCCATCGTGGTGGGCCCCTTCGACACGCCGTACGAAGGAGGCTTCTTCCACTTCGTGCTCAAGTGCCCCACAGACTACCCCATCGCGCCTCCGCGGGTGCGCCTCATGACGACGGACGGCGGCCGTGTGTGCTTCCACCCGCACCTCTACGCCAACGGCAAGATCTGCCTCAGCATCCTGGGGTGAGCAACGACGCCTCCCCTCTCAATTAAGCCCCGGTATAGAAAGATGCTGGAGAAGCAAAGAACCAATCAGCCCTTTTAAGCACGATCGAAGTCCTTCTTGAGATAATTAAACTCAAAAGTTTGGGCCTGTGTGTTTGTCACTTGATTCGAATACTTGTCGCCCGACCGAAAGATGGCCGTGCATGTTCTTTCTTCGCCGCGAATGAACTGCCATGTCCAGTATATGTATGCATTCGTCAGAGCGAATTACACGTCAGCCGTATTACAGGCAATACATACACAGTGTGGGGTACCAGCTTTTTTGTTTAAAGACGATAGCATTTCGTGCGCTACTTAAACACAGAAATTTTCGCCTGTCTGTCTGTCTGTCGATTCAGCTTCCCGGCCAACGTGACGTGTATGGGTATAGTAACTGAAAAGGAAAGTGGACTGCCAGTAACTATCGTAGGATGACACCTCAACCGGAAGGGGAAAATTAGAATAAAGGAAAGGTAAAGAGAATGAGGAAAGTAAAGGATAGGGTAGTTAGAGAGGTATGAAGAGGGGGATGGTAAGGGTAAGGGTCACGGACGGTATGCAGGGACGTTTACGTTAGATAAGCGATCAGACAGCGGAATGCCTTCTCTTGCACTGAGGGCAGGGCCTTGGGAAACAGGAGATCGGTGGCCGTTGTGCGGTTCACGAGTAGTGAGGCAAATGTTGTCAGCATTTGGAGCGAGGGCCGGAGTATTGAGAGCACACTAGTAGAATGGGCTGAAGGGTTTTGTTCTGCTGTGCAGTTGCGACAGTTGGCACTGTTTGAAAGGCCTAGCTTGGGTAGGCGGGCGGTAGATTTGTGGCAGCCGACTGGAAGGCGGAGTAGGAGCCCCATTTCTCGGAGGGATAGGCCCTTGTAAAGGAGGGGGTGGAAATGAAGGCCGGATGCGACGCCAGAGTCAGGGTGGACAGAGGAGAGCTCCCTTCGAATGATAAGACGGGCCTCGTCAATCAGGGCGACATCAGTGCAGCGGGTCGTGAGCGCATTATGTGCTTCCTTAGCTAGTGCATCGGCCGCCTCGTTGCACCCACTGGAAAGCAATGTGTTTCCCTAGTTTTGTGAGGAGCAGTGCTTTCTTTAGAAGACTTCTGATGGTCGGTGAGGCTTTCTTTTGTGGGCAAGTCTCCAGAGGGCGGTCCGGGAGTCACTAAGTATAACTGCTTTGTCTATTTCGGGTTGGTCAGTTAGAATTCGCCTCTCCATCTTCTTGGTGACTGATGAAGACGAAATTATGAAGTTGTTTTGATGCGCGAGCCGAGAGGACGATCTCGACTCGCTCCGATGACCGACGTCCGATGCTTGAAGCAGGTGAGGTATAAGGACTGCCTTTCTTGCTGTATATTAGGTTTATTTGCACTATTTACCTTACTCGAAGTATTCACATCAGGACAGAATGACGGTTACATTGTCACTGCCCGCAGCAGCCTGTTCGGCTGAGATCTATGCTGAACTAGATCCCTCTCGACCGACCTCGGACAAAACCCGAACACTCCGGTTTTGATCCCGAAAACCCCGCCTCCAAAGGGGGCGTTCAAGAAAGAGCGAAAACCCCTTTCAAAATAATTAATATGAAGCATTGATTGGCCACAACAGCCAACGAATCCCACACATGTCCCCACCTGCGGTCACGTTGCACAACACTTTCTCTGATGCACTCATAGTACGTTTCCCACGCACGTTGTTGCAACCGACCAGCAAATGCAACCTAAAGTCACTGACCGCGCGGAGTGGACACACCATTTCGTTGAACGGGGCGGCATCTGCTCAAAAGCCAAGCCGAAGGCTTAGAGCGGTCTTCGCGCGGCTAACCTCTTCCCGCGTCCCCGCCTTGGCGCCTCGTCTACGCGCGCGCCGGGACAATGAGGGAGTCGTTGCTAATTTCCTCCCAGACTAAGGGACGCCGCTGCCCGCCGTCTGTCCCACGGGAAGAGGGGCTCCAAGCCCAGGCGACCATCTTCCAGGCGAACGACCCATCAACGAACAGTGCCGACGCCGGCTTCGCAAATCCTCAAAAACCTAACGACCGCATACCAACAGAGATACTTGGGCTAAGCACCCCTGTCTTTTGCTACACAAAAGGAAGGGCGCAAAACATTCAATCAGCGGCCCCCAACTTCGCATCCCCACGGTTGCATGAAAGGAACGCCGCTTGACAGCTACCGGCGGAGGCGACGCCGATACATGAGCCACCGGCGGCTTTCATTAATTAAATGGGGAGCCCGAACTTAACATGGTCTGTGATGAGGTCACGGGGAAGATGGAGTGCTGCGATCTCGGCCGTTATGGAGCAGGCATTGCACTGAAGGTGGCAGTAGCTTCGTGCTCCTTTTGCGGGGATAATGCAGGGTGCAGTAGCTAAACCTCTCCCAGCGAGTACGGATCCGTGCGTAAACCTGGGTATAGCCGGCGAAGTGGTCGTGGACACGCTCTTCAGTATCCTGACGCAGAGCGCAGTGTAAGGCATTGCGTTTGGGGCAACCTCTGGGGAGTGAGGGGCTGATCTGGGTAATTTCTCTGAAGTGATCGGGGGCGGGAACATAGTGTGCAGTAGCAATAACCTCGCCTTTAAGATTTTCAAACTGTGCAGCGAGTTTCCCCTTGCGGGAGTGTGGGCGATTCTTGAGGCGTGCGAGTAGAAATATTCCATAATTTGTTCTGTGGAGTCTATATGTGGTGTAGGGCACATTTAGTTGCCAGAAGAGAGAGGGGGGCCAGGACTACTTCAGCGTAGGTTGGCCCAATCTGTGAGCTGCGGGGTAGGGAGAGACAGCGGCGAATGACGTTGCGTTGACATTGTCAATGCTGCTGCGGGGAATTTCTGAGAGACTGCCGAAAGGGAGAGCCTAGACACATGCAGAACCTGCGAGGGCTTGGAATATTCGCACAACCCAGCGCGGAGAACAGCCTCCCTCTGTCAGTTGTAAGGCTATCCTGAGGATTCGTCTCATCGTGGCAAGGACGGCTGGCACAGCGGGTCGCCAGTACTGGTCTTGGTCGATGAGAAGGTCGAGGTGCTTGACCTCTTTCACCAAGGGGACATGTTGGCCCAAGACACAGAGAGGAGGGGGACGGCGGATGCTAGAGAGAGGACCCCGAACGAATAGGTCTTGGGATTTGGTGGGGATGTGGATAGACCGAGTTACGTCAGTCGTTTGTTGACAGCATTGATTGCTCTCTGGATGGAGATTCTTAGATCAAAGAGGTTGTCAGGGATTACATAGGTCCACAACGCTGTCACCTGCGAATATGGAGATGCAGACCGCGTAGGGGAGTTCTGCGGGTATGCAGGAAGGGATTTGGGATAAAACGAGGTTAAATGAGAAGGAGCTGAGTTTGCTCCCTTGAGGAAATCCGGTGACGACTGTTCTGGTATTGCTAAGCTGGCCGCTGGTTGTTAAGAAAGCATTTAAGTTAAACGATCAGAGAAGCCTACAGGCCCCACTACAATCTCCAAGCGATATTTTTGGCGGTGGCTTAAGCCGGCTGCTCGCAATCACACGAAAAAGTTGGAGATAAAACTGGTTGCTACCCGGACAAAACAGCTGTTTTAAAGACCGAACTTGTATTGTGTCTTCTGGACCCTTTAAAACGAACATGAGGTGAACCTTAGCAAAGTTACGAAGCTAGGCGTGGAGGCGTTTCTGTCCAGGTGGCGTTGCCCCGCTTGAAGTGGTTGCTTTCATTATAAACTTCTATTCAGTCAACCTTTCTTCCATAAATCCTTGACAGCACCTGGATGGGACCTGCCTGGAGCGCCGCCCAGAGCATAGCGACTGTGCTGATGTCCATACAGTCATTAATGAGCGAGACGCCGTACGCCAACCGACCAGGATACCTAAACGTACGCAGCAAGTTTCATTTTTTTCATCCATTCGCATAATAACCACTGTAGTGCTAAGAACGAATGGACCGAAACCTGGAAAAAATCTGATGAGTTTGGAGCGGTACATCCCAAGACAACTCTCGTAACGTGTTATTTCCGTGAGATCTGCTTATAAAAGTGCGGTTGGTAAAAGCGATTGTGATGTGTAAGAAGCTCAGGTTACTACCATTATGTTAGCGCGCAGCACTTCGGCGGCCGCTACTGTAGTTTGGCTGTGGTGACAGCGTCATAACCGAGCGAGCGAACACAGCAAGAAAACTACGAAAATGTGATGGGGAGGGCAGTATACTGAGCAATCGCATCCCGTGTTTTTTCAATTCCAAACACATCGCCCGCTTCACAATGGTAGTGAATGGTACGCCTGTATTGGCCACATGTCATAAGGTGGGGCCCCAAGCTTAAGCAGAATCACCCGACCATAACTGAATTCAATAGCGGCTTATGTCCCGTTCCAAATGCAACCGATGTTCGTGAGTGCCGAAGAAGCGGTGCTCTGGCCAGCGATATAAAACACAGGGCAGTGGCAGAGTACGTTTTGATAACGTTGCCACTGTCCACCGCGCGTCGCCCCGAGATGACCCGGTCAAGTGACTGAAGCACCGGAAATGTTAGCAATTGGCGGCAGAGTGGCTGGAGTAGAAGGACACGGCGTGGTTCGCTACTCAAGCAGGATGCGTTTGGCACTGACAAAATGCAGGAGGCGATGGCCGTGCCCGCGTGAGACGCTCGTTAGTGACGATACTTGGCGAAAGTGTGACAAAAAGGTAGTGAGACATGCTCCTCCTTGCGCGTGGCTCATCCGAACCACGTGTCATTCGCGCGGAAGATTCAAACATGATTTACAACAACATGCTCGGCGGCGACGACGCGCTACGAGATAACGGCAGAGTACCGCGCCCCGCAGTGTGCTCGCTGATCACGCGATCACCTCATGATACGCAGGAGTCATGCGCCGTGACAGAGAAGACTGCAGTTCGTGCTGCGCAGAAATTTTGCATTGGGGAGTATGTAATCGTCATCTGCTTTTCTGCATATAGAGTTGCGATTTCTATAGAACCGATAATGATGTTTGAAGGTACGGCTTCCGCTGAAGTACTATTATCCAAGGGACGGAAATTCGCGTGCTCATTGATGACGCCAGCCGAGTGTTGGCCAAATATTACGCCCCTGGTAAATTTAGAGCCAGTAAAATACCAACGCAGTTGTTTTTCTTTTCCCCTTTTTTTGGCTTGTAGCAAGGCAATTCGTCGCCGTCAAAACGTTACGTCTTCGTTCAGCATGAAACAATCAGAGTGGCTGTGTGCGGAACGGTCGAGTCCTGCTTGATGGAAGCGTGCCCCCTGCCACCAACTTTGAGGTGGGTCTGGAGTGTGTTGTGTAGCCATAATCTGAGTCGCTTCATAATTCCGGATACTCTCCGTACGTGCAGGGAAGCCGTCCTTCGACTCTTTCTGGATTACTACGACACCTACGAAAACGTGGTGAGGTCGAACCTAGAATCGAAAGGGTTCAGCATGTGGGTTAGTATATACTGTTTTCTCACTGCTGTTCATTTTGTTAGAGAACTTTCCCATTTATCGCACTCAATAGTATTGGCTGCGACGCCGACGTCACTCTACGAGCAGCAAATTGCCATGTCGACTCAAGACAGCAACCAAGACAGCATCACAAACGTCGTCACGAAATAAAAGGGTTCCCGTTTGTGAAAATGAAATGAGAGCAGAAAAATATTCTAAGCTCTTGAAACGGTCATGAAATAGATGTATGTCATTCAGGGCACATGAAACGGTGTTTTTTTTTTTTTTCTGAGTTGAATAGCGGTGTTCAACCCACTTTTGCTGTGCCAAAAAAGGAAGCTCCGGCTAGAACCCCGGTTTTCCGGCGCACTTGTATCTACGCATTTAAGTCAGCAGTCGCATCTCCCGAGTGAAAACTGCAGCGCGCATTATGTCCGGGCGTTGTGCTCAATACCACGTACGTGCTCCGAGGTGGAACACCGTGAATTGGAAACGAGTAACAGAGTTCGGTTGATTTGGAGTTCTGTTTATTTGTGAGTTCTGTTTACTTCAGAGTTCTGTTTAGTTCTGTTTATTAGGAGTGATATATCGGAGTTCTGTTTATTTAGAGTTCGTTTCAGTGTCCTTATTGAGTGAGTTCAAATTGGGTCAGGGCCGACGACAGTCACGCAACGCAAAAAAAAAAAAAGAAAGAAACAGGGCAGTTCTTTGATATCGGTGCCGTGTTGGTTGTCAGAGGTCGCGCGCCTCAAAACAGACGGGAAATTATCACTTTTGAAGCTGGACACAGCGCCAAATTTAGCCACTGGTTTTCGCGGCAACCTTTCGTACTGTAGACACTGATTCCAGGTTATGGACTCCCACTTAAAAAACCTCGCCCCTGAGGGAAACGTGTCATACCAGTTATTTACTTTGGAAAAAAATACAATGTGCGCTGGGCTCCTGAATGGGAGGTGCTGTGTAAGGCGTTCATTCGGCATTTGTTAGCACCGGCCGCAACGGCACGCCGGAGTTTGCGCAGGTTTCTTAACCCAAAGCCGCCTGTGTTGCTCCGTTCAGTGGTGTGGTGCCTTTCAGGGACGAAAACAAATGTCGATTATGAGACGTACGGACATACCTTTAGTTCTACTTTCCCTGATAGGGTCAGTTACGAACAGCTGTCTCATAGCGAGCACTCGATTGATTTTTCCTTTATCCGTACAGCGGAAGGGGTGGCGTTAGTTTTCCGTCCGTGATATCCTTCGCCTTTAAGATTGTAATAATAATAGCGAGGCAACCAATTCCATGGTTTTCTCATCGTAAAAATAAACTGCACATGTAGACATTGGGAAACAATTATAATCTGTAACATACGCATGATTTCTGCTGTCAGAGTAGCTCTATACATCATAAACATTGATACAATGTATTCTCTGTTCTACAGGATTTCTTCAGCGGCTGCAAGTTCGACTACGATGGGCTCCTGAAAAACCTGCAGGCACTGAAGCAGCGCGTCAAGAACAGAGGGAATCTTGAGCCTGGTGATGACCAGACGCCGACTGGCGGAGCACCTGGTTTCAGGTGGATCTAGTCGGTGAAAGAAGAGCCAGGTGGTCATAAGGCTCAGTAATATACAACATTTCTATAGTTTTCACTTTACGGATTGTCTGCAGGTATTGATATTAACACAGCCATGCGGTAGAACATTTATAGCTCAATTAAGGTTGTTTAACATTCCTTGACGGAACGGTTGAGGCTCCGTGGAGCAAAGTTTGTTGCTGCATTGCTTCACTGGCTTTGAAATATAGAATTCACAACGTAATTTTATTTTCTTGCAGGACGTCACACGATATCTTCGGTATCGGATCCACATGGCAGCAGTTCCCGAGAATAACGACTAACAGCTTGGACCCGCGAATTCTTCAACGCCAAAAAACAAGGGAGGGGCACTTTCCAAATTTCGGAAATACCGGACTTAATATTAGGTGTTTCGGAGTGGTCAGAAGTTTACAAAAATAAAATTAGACAATCTATTCTTTGTAACCGCTTGTTGGTTGGTGGTTCTTGCCAATGCAGATATTGAATCTTCGATTCTATAAGAGTCTTTCATTTTGTTCCCCGAGAAAAAAGTGGGTGAAATCGATATACTTGGGACTCAGAAACTGCACGATAATAAGTTTAGTTATGTGAGAACAATGGCTCCTTTGATGTATTTATTGACCTGTTATACTGTATCCTATAGTAATTTTGTTTAAATTAATTGCCAACAAACCTTTCTCAATGATATATTTCAGAGGTGCTTTTCTAAAGTTCTGTCAATAGAAACTTTAGATGACCTAGTATTAACAATGTATTAGTGTGGAAAATAAATCTTCGGGAGTCCATCCAATGCCTCTGACGGAGTGTCACACGTCAATTACTTCATAGGCTGCAAGAAATCTAGGGTAACCGACATTTGTAATAGTCAAACGTTTTTCGGGACAGAAAAAGATTGTTGCAGTTATAGCTGAATCGTGACGCTGCGTTGAAGTAGTGCTCAGTGTTCTGAAGGGACATGTTGAGCCTACAATCTCTCTCCCATCATCAGTTGACTAGCAAATATCATGGATGCCACGGTGCACAAAGCCCGATTATACGCACACCCGGTAACGGAAGTTCCGATAGATGGCGCAGGCAGTGTAACACAGCAAAAATAAAAAAGAATTGGCACGAACAGCAATCGAGCGGCTGGGTTTGAGAAGTTTTATTAAGCGTAGCCCTGCGATTACGGAACGCCAGGCACCTTTTCCGTTTAAGGGGTGAACAATTTTTATGGGGTGCATGACGGCCAGCTGATATGAAATCCAGCGTTTTATATACTAGGATAACTGCGAGGAATTTATAATAAACGGGGAGAAATAATTTTAATTTTGCAATAAAATTTCGGAAGACTCAAAGGTGGCGGCACGCAGTGTCTAAACGTTACACTACGCTACGTGTCCAAACAAACCGGCCGATTTAAACACGTGATTCAAAAACCGCATAAAGGAATAGGAAAGGTTTCAAAGCATTGTTTTTTAGTCGGAGACAAGTTTTTAAATGGCTATTTTAATCTGACGTGCGGTTAAAAGTGTGTTGCCGCAGAGCTGACTGTCACGGTTGCCAGCATTCTTTTTGACGGGACACGTGTGGCTGGCATGTCTAAAAATTCCGTGTTTACAGGTTTAGGGGGCTATAAGCAAAACCCTTTAGGGTTAAGGTGCTTTCAGAGAAGGCCTTTCAATTGGGATAAAAAATACACTCGACAAAAAATTTTGGGAAGCTTGGATTCACGCGCCAGACTTGAAATGGCGAAGCTGGTGTGGGTGAGCATGGTGTAGGTTTAGGTGTAGGTGTAGGTGAACTTGAGCATAAGCGCTGTAGGTTTTTTATATGCGCGGTAGCGCTTGACAAGAGCGCAGGTTTTTTTTTTTTGGTGAAGCCACTGCGCGAGCCTGGGGCTTGGCGGTCGCCGCGAGGTGCGCGCTCACGAGCGCTCAAAATTTCCTCGCTCCCCAAGGTCTTTGGCAGTTTTATTTCAGCTAAAGCCACAGCGCCTGCCCAAGACGCTGGGCAGTCACTGCGAGGCACGTGCTCACGACCGCTTGATATATTCTTGGAATTTTGGCCTTCAACGGCGAGTTCGAACCCTCAGGGATTCGAACTTGCGACTTGCAAAATAACGTAAGAAGCGCCCCAGACCATTCGGCCACGGGCCAGTTCTGCTGACCGTGGAAATATAAGGTATATAATTTATAACCAGTTTAGACTTTTTATTTATTTTTAGTATTTCAAGTGCGCTTGTGACAAGTGCGCTTGTGCATTGCTCGTGTGGAGCGACCTGGACTTGGAGCTCGATACAGTGTACAAACTAACAAAGTAAAGAAAGGCACATTCTTCCATTCACAGACGTGTCGTGGCTTAGTTTCAACTGAGCGAACGAATGGCCATGACCCATCAGCGGCTGGAGGACTAAATGCTGGGCCGACTGACTCTGTCGGAAGGTCGGCGAGCCGTCAACTCAACTCATGTCATCTCAAGTCATCTCCTCCTGACGTCACACGAAAACGCCATAGGAAATGGTCGAGGATGCCGAGAGGAGCACAGCATTTTGGAATTGATTTTTCTGCTAAATAAATACGCGTAAACGTGCTAAGAGTGGTCGAAACATGGCCTATGGACTCCGGACTACAATTTGCGCTAGTAATCTCGCAATGTTTACAAATCGCTTCAGTCTCCCTTTAAGGGCTTCTAGAACGCTTTGTTTATCAACAAAAAAATAGGCAATGTCATCCGCATAAGCAAGGGCCTTACCCTGGCAGAATAATGAGGAGAAACCCTCTGCCCTTTGGCTCTGCTGAATAGTAAGGCACAGATGTTCGAAGTATAAGGCAAACACCAAGGGTGAAAGGGGACAGCCCTGTCTAACAGACGACATAATCGCAAGTGGCTTAGACAGTACGCCGTTGACGACCAATTGTGTGGTACACTGTTTCTAGCGAGGCTGGATGCCTTTTAACAATATATCACCTGAATTTACCGCTGCCATTAGTGCGGATAGAAAATCATGAGAAACTCGATCAAATGCCTTTGAAAGGTCGATTTGGATAAGGGCCACCTGTACTGCCGGATCTCGCACACATTCCCATATTGGACGTGCAACATGTACATTTGAATGCTCCTCCCTCGAATACCGCAAGTTTGGTGAGGTCCTACTAAACTGGTGATGACAAGTTGAAGGTGCAGAGATAAAATTTTTGCAAAAATTTTATAATCTACATTGCAGAGAGATATTGGCCGATAGCCGTCAGCCGATTGCAGCTTTTGTTAGACTTGCATTTCCGGAATTGAAACTGTGTGTCCTAAATAAAAGGCCGGCGGTAAAACGTCATGGCCGTATGCTGCTGTGCATATGTCTAACATGATGGGAGCAAGGATAGCAGAGACCTTTTGATAAAACTCTCCACTCAAAGCATCTGGTCCAGGGTCTTGTTAGCCTTAAGGCCAGAGATGGTAGCCTTACCTTCTTCAAGTGTAATAGGCTCGGAAATCAGAGCGCACTCATAGTCTGTCCGCTTAGGCATTAAATCAATGAAGGAATTAAATTCGTGCCTCCGATACGATGGACTCGACCCCGCAATTAGTCTGCTCTAATGGTCATGGAAAGCACTAGCAATTTCAGCTAGTTCGTTGTATCTAATACCTGTATGTTGAATTTCAATTACTTCCTTTGCAAGTGCTGACTACCGCTTATCAGTAAGTGAACGACGACTGGGGTAGCTATCAAAGAATTTTTCAGTTGTCGGCCGAATTACAGCCCCATGGTATTTTTCAGTAACATATTGCTAAAGTTGTGCTTTAACAATACCAATTTCCTCTGCACCTGATCTCGGGATGACCGCTTAGTTGACTTCTAGCAGTAGCTCAGAACTCAAGATAACCCTCTGTTCTGTACCACAGATTAAAGCAGCACATAATTGTCGTCTGGGCCACAACATAGCCAGTCCTTTCTGTAAACGCAGTGTCTAGAGAGCCGTCGGGCGGCAATTTAGCTGATCGCTGCAGGCACGGCCAGAGTGCCGTCCGGCAATAATCGAATACTTAACATTAGGCTATCGCAGGCCAAAGCATCTTTCGTTGTAGCGTAGAGGATACGCCTTAGCTTCCTGATCCCAAGGACGGCGGTTCGAGACCTGCTTTTGCCTCGGTTATTTTTTTTCATCTTCAATTCGAACTATAATTTTTATGGCTTAGGTTAATTTTGGTGTTTTAAGTGATTTCTTTGTGTGTGTTAGGTCATGTTATGTTATGTTCAAAGTTAGGTTGCCTAGCTTTACGTTATCTAGAGCCATGTAGTGCCAGACGTGGTAATTGTGTTACAAAACGCCGGTGGACGTCGATATAGACGACTGCTTATAATACCGTCGGACGGCACTCTAGACACGGCCTTCTGTAAATGTGGGGTGTTACACTGTCCTGGATGTGGGGGTACAAAAAACGCTAAGCATTCAAATTGAGTGTTCGCCCTGTTGCACCGAATGAGGAGACTAAAGGATGATTACGCTTGCGGTCGTTGGAACGGTGTTGGTGCCAATTTGTTTTTGTTTTTTCTGGGGGGGGGGGGGGGGTGAGGGGGAGGGATGGAGCTCAGATTTGTCGGGGAAACACTTCAGGCCTCCTGCACTCGGGCCTTCTCGCCAACCACCTGCGCACATCTTGTAAGGTTTGCTCTATGAGGAAGTATCTGCCACTCGGTAACCAGAGTGTCATCTCATCCGTATAGAAGCTGAAGTGAAGGTTCTGGATGCTTTCCAGCCTATTAGGGGTGTTGAGAAGGGCAAAATTAAGCAGCAGGGGATACCGAAGCACGGTCGGTAACGCTTTCGCTGGATCCGCGAAACCGGGCGAGGGGCGTTGCATGACCATGGCAGAATTTGAAGGTCAGAAGGACGCTGCCAGATATTTCCTGGGTTTGTACTTAAACTAAAGTTTGTACCTAAAGTAAAGTAAAGCTTTGCCTAAAAAATGCATCACAACGAGCTGTCTGTCTGTGTCCGCTTATCCTAGCCAGCGCTTAGTTTCGGGTTGTGCAAAATAACACTCAATTTATTACCTAGACCATTCAATATGCAGAGCGGCATTGCCTGGTCCGTATTCATTGTTGTCATGTGCCCTCTTAAGCACATCGCATCGCCATTGTTAACACCACGGATGAGGAACAGGTTATGTCACGTGGAGATGCAGAGAGAGAAAACAATCAAGAACCATCAGTGGTTGACACTACCCGATTACAGGTCGGATCCACTGAATTAAAGCACAGCTGTTGTGCGTTGTTTACGCACAGCACTAAAACGTGCTGTCTCTCAAACAAGGAGCAGAGTGCAGACCAGCTCTGGTCAATGGCATGCGACAGCTGGTTGTTGTTTGTATGTCCAAGTGCACTTGGAGTGATGCAGGGACATTCCCATAGGCCATGTTTCTGATTGGGATATCCGCCACAGCGTTTGCACACTGGTGGTTCTCTGTCCTTCCTTTGGAGAGAAAATGTCGTCTAGCTGGGCTGCATGGAGTGTTAGTGTGCGGCTGTCTTAGTAATACTGATTGCTGTCTAAGTTATGGTGAGGCAGAGACAATGCCCTCCTGTTCAGGTTAAGATCTTGTAGCGTATCGTTCGGGATGACACGACCATTCGGCTTCAACAAAGGAAGGTTTGGTGCCCCGATTCTAAACTCACGGGAGAGTGTATCAACTTGAGTGTTTTCAAACACCTCTGCATGACCAGCTGTCCAAATGTTATCGTTCTGATGATGACAGTGAGTATTTGTTATATCTGCTGTATCTTTCTTCATGTCATTCAGTATCATTGGCCTACACATGTATCTTGGGAATTTGTTAATATTATCACCGGAAGTTCTGTGACGTGGGGGCTATGCGCTGTGAAGATGTCAGCGTATCTAAGGGTTCTGCCAAATCTGAAAAACACTTCAAGGACATCATGATCATCATCACCATCATCTTAATTTCTGCTCCGTGGCTGCTCGTTGCAGCAAAAGAGACGACGGCATGGATTCCAAGAAGGTGGGCTGGTGGGAACGTGCACCTGTGGAGCCCGAGGTGCCGTCTCCGCAATGTCTGCAGAGGGCTCGACGGTAAGTGTGAATTCAACAGTTCTTTACTGCTGATTTCTCTGTGGTCCTTCCACGGGGTTTGGCTCCGCGTATAGGTATCACCTGCGCTATATTCATTTCCAACATAGGTACGAGTTCGGCGCTTCCTGAGCGATTCAAAACTTTAATTAGGCGTCTTGATACACCGCACTCCACCTCTAAACTGACCTAAAAGATACGAAAATTAGCCGCGGAATTGGGCTAAGAGCACATTTTACAATAAAGAAATCGCGGGCTTTGTGCGGAATTCGGCATTGGCCGCCCACAAACACAGGGCGTTCGTTCTAAAGCTGACGATTCTACACCTAGGCTATACTGAGGCCGAACAGCAGAGATCTTTTAGCCGTTGCATTAAATATGAGAACAACTGTACCAAGCGAAGCAGTAGGCGGCGCTGTGTGCGCACAGGAAATGGCGGGCGTGTGCCCACGAGGGAACGCAACCCCGCATTACCGGCGTACGGCGGCCAGAGTACGGCGACCTTAGGGTACCGAATAGGAGACATCGTTGGTGCCATAGCACCCTTAGCCATTTCCTGCTGCTTCACACACTTGAAGCAACGGCCGCTTGGTATGCGTCGTGGTTGCCATGACATAATACCGCCCTGAGAGGCAGTTCTCGCAAACGTAATACTGGTAGCAGCAACGCAATTGGCGTTGAGTCCTCGATCGCTACCGGGGGCTGGGGATGCGGCAGGCACATGAGTCTACACTTAAGGATATCCTGCGCTGCTGCGTGGACTTGACTCAACTTATGCTGAATACATCGCTGGTTAATTCCTTAAAACTTTGATTCCTTTTCAGTATCTGTGGGTGTGTTAACGTCTGCTCCGCTGTGCCATTGGATTAGAGGAAGCTCTCCTGCTTGCTTCTGGGTACAAGGCTACAGCACACGGAACGTTTTTGTCACACGCGGGGTAAACGCTTCAGGCGCCGTCTCTGGATCTACACCAACATGCAGGGTCCCGAAAACGAAAGCTGCCAGCGAGTTTGCAACGTTGCTGCACTGCGCATGAGCCTTCGTCTGCTACGTAATTAAGTACCTTAAAGAAACTCCCAATTATGAACGATGGGAAAGATGCATCAGTTCATATGAAACGGTGCGAGGACTCTTCACTAAACTACGCCGCAGGAACCGCGCGCCTACAGAAGATACCGGTACGCGAAGAGAACAAAACCCGACGACTCCGTCCCCCTGAAATCCCGGCTAGGAAATGCGCACAGATAAAAAAGTTGACCAGACGTGGCCTCAGTTATGGTTTAAACATACGCTGCGCTTAGACGGGCCGCACCGCCTCACAACTTGCGCCGGCGTCGTGAACCGTTTACACTCGGTGTGTAGTGCAAGCGTTCTTGCGATCATCGAAATGACGCTGCACCTTCTCCAACGCGCCTGAATAACGTGCGAGTTTCTGTGGCCGTGTTCACATGGTTGCGTTAGAAGCGCAGCCTATTCAGTTCTTGCCGTGTCGACGTCATGTGAACGGCACGCTGACGCTGCGCTGGGAAGTCACAGCGAGATGGCGCCTAGAGTGTCAACAGGAGCTAAGCCGCAGCTACTTTGTAACCTCGTGCCCACAGGGCGTTCATTTATTACGTTTCGCAACGCCAGCTGCCCCCTATTGCAAGCCAACCGGCATGCCTACCGCATCTGTCATCAGCGGCGACTGGCATGAATGAGCGACTTGTGGAAAGGTTGCACACTCATTATATGACGAGACGTTGCAGAGAAGACGTGGATTTCACAATGCCTCGCACCCTGTCGCTGCGCTGCGACCGGGTTTACATGCCTTAACACCAGGCGCTCTCACATCTCGATCTGCCCCTTCCTGGTGCAGCGACTTCTATTCGACATCCCAGAAACGCGTGCAGCTTACGTGACGTCACCATGACAGAGAATGAGTACGCTGGGCTTCCGTCGCAGCCGTGAAAACGCGGCCTAGTGGGTTAGCACCAAGACAACGGACTTCGTATCAGTTCGCTACCTGAAGTCCAAAAAGCACGGTGAAGCGGTGTGCGCGATACGCAGCGCAGCGGAAAAAATAGACCAGAGCAGTGGCAATATAATGAGTGCCTTCGATCAAAGTATTACCTTGCTTAATGCTTGAACAGAATCACCGCTTTTAAGACGCCGTCTATATAGCTATTCGAGCGCATTTAGGGAGCCATATTCTGCCTTACAGCCTTACAGGCACACGAATGGGGCCCGACTTGTCTTCGTAGCTTGACCGCGGTCACGCGGCGTCACGGACCAAAACTCCTGCGGCGTCACGCACCCAAACAGAAGCTTCGAAATGATACCCGCGTGTCCCGCGATTGAGCCTTCCAGGTAAAAGTTAAGAGGATGCTTGCTAAAGAAGTATATATACGCACGACCATTCGAAACTCCTGGAATCTCTGCCACTTGTCATAAATGTCTCCATTTTTAGCGCAAAGAAAACTGCAGCTACATTTGAGGCAAAACATAGGTAATTAATCCTACGTCCCGCGTCTATTTAGTTAGAACGCTCATCGTGTTGGTTTTTGCGATATTACCGGAATTACCCGATTCTAACGCGCACTTTTTCTCCGGAAAAATAGGTTGAAAAATCGCATGCGCGTTAGAATCGGATACGAAACCGAAGCTGCCGAAACAACGGAAATTTCGTCCCGCCTATCGCCATCGCCATCTCTAGATGGCGCCAAAGCTTTTAGCAACGATTTTTCGGACGCAGGAAGCATAGGCTCCAAGGCTTTTCTATCGGCGTTCACACAAACCGTCAAATCGTTCCACTTGCGTGCTTGATAACAGCAGTGGCAGCAGCGGCTCTCACACGTTCAAAACGAGCGGTCGGCTGAAGCGTGCGCCTCTGGGGAAGCTCGCAGGATGGGCGTGCGAGGTGTGGGCCACGATCCCATCGACCATGGTTGAACGTCCGTTATGAAGTGTGGCATCGCGAACGCGCTTGACGGCACCGAGGACGAGATGTTGTGGTCAGCGGAGAGCGACGAGTGAGATGAGTGACATGACCTCGAGAAATAAATCGCCTGTTTCTCTCGCATTCGTTTTTCTTGCTCACGAAGTTCCGTGCGCTTTACAATCGGAGGTGCAAGTTTTTTCGGTTTTTTTGCCGGGAAAATCGGGTGCGCGTTAGAATCGGGGGCGCGTTAGAATCGGGTAATTACGGTAAGCGAAAAATGTCGCCACCGAAGAACAAAGAACGCGCTCGAAATGGCACAGAAAGTCTCAGGCACATGCGAGTTGAAACTAAGCACAAAGAAAACCGAGCCATCTCCAATAACGGGAAACTTGGGTGAGGGGCGAAGCATGCAGTAAAAAGTGTATTCTTGGCGCCTTGGAGTTTTTGTCCATGGAGATGAAACCGTTGCGGGGTAGAAGTACATACCCTTGCGGTAAAAGTCTCGTGTCTTTGAAACGCAAAGCGTTTTTAGCGCGAGGCGTTGGAAGACGAGTGCCCCGGTGGGTACTTTTAGAACGCGTTTTTGCCAACGGAGATGAAAAGTTCCAGCGGGAGGCGTTAGAAAACGCGTGTCCCTGCGTTTCAGCACCACAACTGCATGAAATGAGGACGACGGCAGGAGACGCCGACAGCCAGGGCCCCCAAGGGGCTTCTCCCCCAAAAGAACAGAACTCCCTCTTGTCCTGTTCTAGTGAGAACAAGAAACAAAATATAAAGAAAATGATGCCAGCCATCCCAGGAAACGGTGCGCGAGAAGTGTGAAGGCGGGAGAATTTATTTGCATTGAACAAACTTCTGTTCAATTCATAAAGAGAGGAGTGAGACCGAGGAAGAGACTGAGGGGCTGGTAGTAAAGAGCGAAGAATGGGCCACAGCCCCTCTGGCAAAAACCCCTGTGCACTTTCGACAGCTTTCACGCTCAGTGGAACTCCTTTGTTTTTCAACTGCTCGTGTTAATTGCGACTGGCGATCCACTGGCGCACAGCGTGGACGTTACACAGTAAATGAAGCACCTGAAGGGCGCATAGCATGCGGTGTCCTGTACGGACGGAAAAAACACAACGCAAGAGTCGCACCCCCGGAATAAAATGTTCTCATATGAGGCGACCCAGTCCAGAATTGACATATTTCATTCCCTTTAGTGCGTCAAGCGTGTCAAGAAATAACCGACAAATTGATTACATGTTAAGGTTCATTACGTACAACTCTTAAATTCGGAAAGTAATTGCGCTATCCTTTCGCTTGCGCGCGACAGGGACCTCAAGGACCTCCACGAGCACCCACCCCCTGGAGTGTTCGCCGTCCCGGAAGAGCAGGACATAACCAAAGTGAGCTGCCTCTTCAATGGATTTATTCTGTAGGGACACATCAGCTCTGTCTTCGTCGGAAATGAGAAATAGTTGAAAAGCACTTCTCGCCGGAAACCGCACGCTTCGCACCACACTGGACGTAGAGTAGTCAGCACTCTCTAAATACTTACAGGGACCATGCAGACAAAATACGTCTGTTTTATTCGAAAGATTTAGTGTTTCATAGTGCCCTTAGCGCTTGTCCGGCAATATACAATGATTTATTCACTGAAGCATTACACATTTTAAGCCTTCGGCCATGTCAACTATTCGTTATGACACATCCTTTAAACTACTTGACAAGCGTCGTGCACCCCGCGAATTGGTCTTCCATTATTTTTTACATTTACCACACACATATCCCTATACTACTTCGTTTTACATGGATGCCACCAAGTCTTCTTCTGCCGTGTCCTGTGCTTCACATGACGCGGATCTTGCCTGCACAAGGACGTTAAACAAAAAAATAAAAGTATCTTTACAGCAGAATCTTGTGGTATTTTAATCGCGGTGGAACACACTAGACAAAACAAAATACAACAATCAATTATCTGCACTGCCTCTTTAAGTGTGGTTACAGCATTGGATTTCTTTAAACCAACAAAAAACGTTGTCCTAAGTCACCTTTTTTAAAGCTCTTATAACTGCCTATAAGTCAAGACTAAAAATACTTGTTTGCTCGATCCATAGACACTGGAATTCGGGGCAATGAAATTGCCGACCAGAATGCCACTTTCGCGGCTCTCCGTAGTGGCGTTGACGTACCGCAGGTCCCTCACAAGGATTTCAAACCAGTGATCCCAAAGGCAATCCGTAAATGGTGGCAGCACACATGGGACACACAACAAACTCCACTCCATGAAGCCCCACCTAGAAAGATACACAAAGAAAAAGACAACAGATTTGTTGAAGAATTGATTTGCAGATTGCGAATAGGCCCCACTTACACTACACACGCATATTTTTTGAATAGCACACTCCCACCAGTTTGTGGCGAGTGTGGGGAACAGCTCTCCGTCCTCCATGTGTTTATTGAGCGCACATCCTGCAATGAGGCCAGAAAACGACACTGCCCTAAGATCTGCGCCTCCTACATTCCGCTGCAACCTTCACTATTCTTCGGAGATAAACCATGGTCCCTAACAAATGTCTTTTAAGCTATCTTGCAGACATCAAGTTTTTAAAACTCATCTCCTACAGCGTGTAACCACAGAGCCTACGAGCATTGAGCGAGGTCTGGATGCTTCCTTCGTTCGCACGGAGAGCCATCGCGTAGCGTGCTCTTGGGCTGGAGGCGCCGTCACGTCTCAACCATAATCCCTTTCATCCGCCATCATGAACAACTTCATGTTCTAGCCTACTGGCCCTCTACACTCATATGAACAGAATTTTAAAGCAAATCTTTACTACTTTTGTCCAGCGGTTTCTCGGCGGATTCGAAATTTCATCGTCTGACCGGTGACTGGAGACACACCCCCGGCGACACACCCCTCGATGCGCATCGCGTGATTTGCGCTGCGCACAAGGCCCCGTTTTTAGCCGTTCTGCTCAGCCCGAGCGAAGGCCGCCGGTGTCGCGGCGGCCGATCAGCTGATTGGCAGCCGACCACCCCCGGAGCCTCCCACGCATGCGCCGCTGGGTCATCTCCGGTTACGTGACTCGTCTCGCGCCTGACGAAGAGGAACGACGCGTTCGCCGTGAATTAACGCCGCGTTCCCCGGTCCTCCTCCTGTGAGCGTTGCACGGGACCGAACAGCTTTGAGCCGTGGTAGGCAATGCAACTACATCCAAGGTTAGCCAAGTGAAAACAAGACTCAACTAGACTTAGCCAAGCTTTTGCATTCCATATCCAAGGTTATCTGAGCTAAGCCGCAGCCAATTTTTAGGATGTGTCATACTCATGTCACATATTTTAAGCAAAAACCTGACATATTGAAGCACAGCGTAATATAGCCTTGACGCTGTTTTGTCTTAGGTGCCCTTGCGCCAATAAGCACAAACATAAATATATTCACATATATAAACACGAAAGAGGCTGGGGAACCATCTGCATTCTTTCTTTAATGGCTGACAGAACTGATCGCGCGCTTGCGCTGTGAGGAGCTGATATTCTTCCTCTTCAGAATAGATGATGGTGATATTTAACAGATTCCCGCCCGCCACAGTGCGCTAGGATGGTCTGTAGCGCACGTATTTGAAGCAGTCTTCCAGCGGGTAAACGTGTTTTGTTTGACGCCGTATGAGCTCCTTGCTGCTTTGCCTTAGAAGACACACTCTGGTCACACCGTCACGTTACGTCTCTGATCACACCATCACCATCACGTCTGGTCACAACGTCCCAGCGAGGCCACGATACAGTGGCGAACCCACCCTTTATAAAAGTATCCCCGAAAGTTTATTTTGCAAGACTGCAGCAAATGGTGCTCTCCCCCTCACATAATTTTTAAGTGAATCCACACCAGATAGTAAACAAATGCCATCTTATTGTCTATATGAGTCCGTCCAACCTCATCTGAAAGGTGATATAAACAAATTTTCTAATCAGTATTAAAATAAAGAACTTACCGAGCACACACGCTCCAAGTCTGCATTAGAAGCTTATGATAATAAGGTACCGAACTCTGTGTAACAATTGATACCAAAGAACGAGCGCGTAACATTAAGACTGCTCAAATACGTGTCCTTTAACTTTGTAGTGGCGGAAGCAGAAGTTCAAATCGGGGAAGAGGGTTCGGTTACTCTTCATACCTTTGCGGAAATAGTAGAGGAAGGATATTAAATGAAAAGAAAATGACAAAGCAGACATGGAACCCTATTCCAATTTAAAATACATGTCAGCAATAGATTACGAAAGAGTCATTGATTCAATAGAAACCCCTGTAGAGATAGACGCACTGAAAAAAACGAAAGTAGAAGAGGCATACATCTAGCTTCTACCGTTCATGTAAAAGCGACGTACCGTCATGGACAATTCAAATGCGAACCGTTGAGCGCGTGGCCGAAGATTCCGGTGCCGTCACCTGGCAGCGGCCGTGGAAAACTCACGGACATGCACAGTTGAGATGAAGGAAGCGAGGCTGCGTGTCCCACTCCGATATGTTGCCCTCTGCTCGCTCGCATGCTTGCTTTGTCGCCGCGCCGCAAGAGCGCTGAAATCTGAGCTGTTAGCGAGGCGGCGCAAGATAGTAGCCAACTGCGGTTACTCAGCGCTCGGCGCCCACGATCGGTCGCTCTCCGCCTTTGCCAGCATCACATAGCTGCGCGTGCGTGCCGCAGTGACTCGAACCAACGACGACCATTGGGACTGGCCCAAAGCCATGTTTAGTGCAGTCAGGAGTTGATCCTGAGGCGTCGCATGCATGCCACAAGACCAAAAGAAAATAAATTAGCCCATTGGCAACGACGTCGTAACTCGGTTTATTTCGGCCAGGTAGCAGCCGCACAGTGCCGAGGCATACAGATCGCAGCATGTGCTTTGTGCCAACAACAGAAAAAACAAATGAGATGACGGTGAGCGACAACCCGAAAACTGCCAATTAACCGTGGCGATTTCAAGCCATGGCCTCGGTACGTTAGTTTGTATCGAGGGCCGCTTCAACGCGGCTGCCTACGAGGACATCGTTGCCAGTGTGGTTACACCCTACGCCCTCGATGGTCCATTCGCGAATGGTCTGTATTATTTGCAGCATAACCGAAGCCCGATACACATGGCTCGGTCAGTAAAACACCTACTGGAAGAGCGAGGCGTGATGGTGATCGAGTGGCCACCGCAGAAGGCGGGCATGAATATAATTGAAAACGTGTGGGGAGCAATGAAGAAGTCCTTTAGCAGCCGACAGCTATACACACTAAACTTTTTTACACCCTTTTAGCCAAAAAGGGCGTAGCATAGGTGGAAAAAAGGTGTTGGCAGGCCTTTACACCCTTTTTCTTGAGTCTCAACACCCTTTTTCTAGCTCTACGCCCTTTTTGTTTGAAAATAAGGGTGTTGATCAACTTCAACACCCTTGGTTTTTCTTAGGGTGTTGAAAGGGTGTGGAAAAGGTGTTCAGCTGTTCATTGAATAAGGCCCTGTTCGGATGCATAATAGCACTGTAAAGAAGACATCCCCTCATATACTCCTCTACTCGCAAGAAATTTCCAAACGCAAAAAAAAAAAAATAATTGCTCTTATGCAATGATCGCTCGTTTCCTTATTGGGTGCACCTCATGCCCCAAGTTTAGCTTTGGCACGTGAAACACCAATTTGAACCTTCAAAATTAAGAAGACTGTAGTCGTGTGGCGAAAAGGATGTTTACAAACTGCAACACGCTTGGCTTTCTGTAGGTTATTGAAACGGTGTGAAATAGGTGTTCAGTTGCAAAAAAAGAACAGCGGAGCTGGGGGTCGACGTAGTTTCTTCCGGTGGTGCTAGGTTTTGTTATGTTTGCTAAGGTTTACAATGTTCTTGCTAAGCCAGGATGACCGCTCAGGGATGAGGCCAAATTTAACCGGATTTTTCAAGGCTGTTCCAGTGTGTCCGCCTCCCCCCCCCTCCCCATTCCCAGGAGATCCAAGAGGGAAACAAGGTAGGTCGGCCCCCAGCGTTGCTGTTTCTCCAGCCTTGCACCACTATTGCAAGCTGCCCGAATTTTTTTACCTTTTAGAATCCAAAAAGACTAGTACCTTTGAAATGGTACAGTAAGAGGTGCGGATACGCATACGCCCCTTGTGCTCACACTCTAACAAGCTCGAAAGCCGACTTCACTGTCATAATACCCTATCTGCGGTGGTGCACCCTTTACAGGCGCACCAGTTTTTTCTTTGTATTTTTTTGCTAATGCTGCCGAAACTACCTCCTGAAGCTTAAAGAGCTTCACTGGTAATAAATTATGCCAATTCATATTGCTGTAAACATCGTGAGGTACAACCCCCCCCCCCCGCGCCCGCTTGTAGAGAATGTTCAGTCCACCCGTGTAAACAGGTACAAAATGCCTCCAAAATTGGAGGTCTCTCCACCTTTTTTCTTCGTTGGCGGTCTTTTCTTACACCCTTTTTTTCTTTACGCCCTGTTTCTTAGTTTCGAACACCCTAATCTGTAGCTTTACACCCTTCTGGGAAAAAGGGTGTTGAAATAATGAAGGGTGTTGAGGTGGCAGGGAAGATTTGTATGGTATTTAATAAAATTCTTTAAGTTACGGATCAGAGAAACTACCGCGTAATTAAAAAGTTTTTGCAAATCCACGTGTTGATTTGTATATTCTCGTAGTAAAATCCATACTTCCAAAATTAGCGCTAAAATATCAGTTTTTTGCGACAAGCCCACCGACTCCATCTGGGGGCTTTCCTCTGCTGGGTATAAAAGCAAGAACAGCACATGTATTGGTAAGTAAGTATGCACTCCCTGTACCGCTTGCATCCCGTGTTCCAACTGTAACTTGTACGTATTGGCTGCTTGTGTTGAATACTGCGCGCTCCGCCGTTTGACATCGCCTCTGCGCATGCCATCACCCCAAAAAAAGGGTGTGAGACTCAACACCCTTTTTTTAGGGTGCTGAGCATCCTCAACACCCTTTTTTCATCCATACACCCTTTTTTCCCAAAACACCTTTTAAGGGTGTTAGCCATGGGACAAGATTTTTACACCCTTTTCGGCCCAAAAGGGTGTAAAAAAACAGGGCGGCTCGCGTGACGCGTTGTGGCAAGGTGTCGAAGAGGAGTGGCAGCGCCTCCGGGCTACCGACTTCGCGGCGCGCCTTTTCGAGAGCATTCCTCGACGTGTGGCGGCTGTTGTGTCTGCCAAGGGGGACTTCACCAAGTATGGAAGTGTCTCAAAAAGGCTCCCGCCACTGCCTTTGTCGTCCAGGGCTGCTGCCTATCCCGGCGACTGTTAGCCATGACACTTGCATTTTTAACAGTTTTTTGGAATAATGCCACGGCTAATTGGCAGTTTTCGGGTTGTCGCTCACCGTCATCTCATTTGTTTTTGTTGTTGTTGGCACAAAGCACATGCTGCGATCTGTATGCCTCGGCAGTGTGCGGCTGCTACCTGGCCGAAATAAACCGAGTTACGACGTCGTTGCCAATGGGCTAATTTATTTTCTTTTGGTCTTGTGGCATGCATGCGACGCCTCAGGATCAACTCCTGACTGCACTAAACATGGCTTTGGGCCAGTCCCAATGGTCGTAGTTGGTTCGAGTCACTGCGCCACGCACGCGCAGCTATGTGATGCTGGCAAAGGCGGGGAGCGGCCGATCGTGGGCGCCGAGCGCTGAGTAACCGCAGTTGCCTGCTATCTTGCGTCGCCTCGCTAACAGCTCATATTTCAGCGCTCTTGCGGCGCGCCGACAAAGCAAGCATGCGAGCGAGCAGGGGGCAACATATCGGAGTGGGACACGCAGCCTAGCTCCCTTCATCTCAACTGCGCATGTCCGTGAGTTTTCCACGGCCGCTGCCAGGTGACGGCACCGGTATCTTCGGCCACGCGTTCCGCGGTTCGCATTTGAATTGTCCATGACTGTACATGCGCGGTAACGCTTCATAAGAGGAGTGAGAAATTCCCTATTCGAAAATGGCGTCGCACAACGAGACACCATCTCACGAATAATCTTTGCAGCGAGTCCATACGAGGTAGTCAGAAAGCGGTACGAGTGAGCGGAGAATATGTGAGCCACTTATGATTTGCGGATCTCATCATCTTGTACGTTGGCATGGAAGAAAAGGCGCTTCAGAAACTATGCTCAGAAGATTATGTTCTTAGGTTTAAGATACTATGAGTGAGACTAAAGGGATCTCTTCGAGACACTTTCAGTCCAGACAATGGATAACTAGAAGAGGTGGTCGGCTACTTCGAGAGAGTTTCGAGTGCCCACCCAAATGAAGGGAGGAAAATAAGGGGTAGATATGCCATTGTGTATACAGTATTTCACCAACCATACATCTATTACTAGAAAAGAAAATTACGCAACTAATGCCTACTTTTGTTGCCGACTAATGGCTCAGGAACGTGGGAACTTACTTACAACCTTGAGAGAAAACTCAGTTCGGACGAACCAGGCATATAAAAAAGAATAAGAGTAACGCTCAGAAATAAGAAACAACCACCTTCAATTAGTGAGCAAACTGTCGTGGTAAATAGTCTAAGGTATACAAATATGTATAGTTGGACTCCAGATGTATTGTAGAGAAGTGGAAACAAGTGGAACACCAGGGTAACGCAGTGATCAACGCAGACGGGACTGATGATGATGATGATTTTTGGATGTTAATGGCGCAAGGCCAACTGGGGCAAACAGCGCCAAAACAGTGGTTAAGTATGAGAGGTGAGAACGTAGACACTGAAATCAGTAAGCAAGAACAAAAGTAAAATCAATAAAAGACAGTGAGGATGGCTGGTGTAAAGGGCCAGGTCCAGGTGCAGACGGGACTGGAAGAAGAAGACCGATAACCAGATGAAGCGATGAAATAAGGAAATTTGGTGGAAAAAATGGCTTCACACAGCGAGGTACAGCAGCAGCCAAAAAACAATGGGTAAGGCATTTATACGGCAGTGGACAAAAAATGCTTAAGATGATCTTCAATCCTACGTACGGTGGTGCTTCCAAAGTACGTTTCCTCAAGCACCCTTCGAGCATGTTCTTCCGGCTCACTAAACACGACAACGTCATCCGCAAATATCAAGCCTGGAAATTGTTTTCCGAAAGAAACTGCCCTCACCATCACGCCTTTGTGTCTCTGCAGATTCATGCCCTGGTGGTGGGCCCCTTGGACACCCCGTACGAAGGAGGCTTCTTCCACTTCTTGCTGAAGTGCCCCACAGACTACCCCATCGCGCCTCCGCGGGTGCGCCTCTTGACTACGGATGGCGGTCGTGTGCGCTTCAACCCGAACCTCTACGCAAACGGCAAAGTGTGCCTCAGTATTCTGGGGTGAGCAACAGCCATTTTAACTCAGTTTCGACACGGTATGGACAGAGCATTACGAAAAGTTGCGACAAGTACACAGCCACACAACGCATTTTACAGCGAATCTGTTTAGGACGAGGACTGGTTTTTCTATGTGCATAAGCAAAAATTCATGTTGGTATACCTGACCCTTTAGTGCGAGGAGTTCAGGCGTGTTCGTATTTTCTTTGCGGGCTTGCTTGCATACCGTTGGTCCGCATTTGCTTGAAGTCGAAAGAATGCTTGAAGTCGAAAGAAAGAATTTGCCACTGTGCGACCGACGTCGGCCGTAACTACAATCACACAGCCCTCCCTTTGTCGGTAATCCAAGCGCTTGCGTTCCCTATCCCCTTACCTCCCGCTCTTCCATGGTGGCGGGTGCGTGGGACGTGTCAATTTTCGTTCTGGTTAAGCACAACCTGACGACCCCGATCGGGAGTTTCTACATCTTCCTAATGCGACCGCGTGAAATGGCCCGTTAACCAGAACAGCCGGAATCTGGCATTTGTATAAGAGAAACCTGGTCTCAAATGGCGGATGGTGGAAGGGGAAATGAGGGTAATAGAGCTGAAATCAGAGTTGGCCAATTTGGGACAGGGTAGGAATTGATCACAGGACCTCCGGAATGCCAGTACTGTCAGAATCATCGACACCCTTACGGCTACATAACACCAGCCGCAGACCTATTGTTCATTTCACAAGTTGCGTACGGTACAAGAATGCTACATTGTACTCTACAATCCAACCACATCAACGCGTCTAACTCCCCCGGACCTTATACGGCTGCTGTCTGAAGAAAAGCGGCAACAGAAGTGGGTGCCTTGTCAGGACTTTTGCGATCCTCTCGATTGGAAGTTGAAACCAACAGGCCCAAACTCAGACTGTCGTTTTTCTTCGACCAGCCCGTAGAATGCCACGGTTAATTAGACCCGCTGATGAGGGTGGATTGTAGAGGACAATGCATATACCCTCTGCCAACGCAAGCTGTGAAATGAACTATAATGAATGTGTAATGGCTTTCGGTTTAGAAAACGCCGCAAACCTGCTCGCGGCTTCACGTGTAAGGAGTTTTAATTCGCTTGAAACATCATCAGGCTCAACATGACGGTAACCAACCATGCGTTAAGGCTGAGTATCGGCACAGCAACATTCCCGCTCAGGTGGTTTGGCCAGTGAAGATGACAGCTTCGTAGGAGCGATGGAAGCGTTTATTAAAAAGACGGGTCGCGATTGCCCTAGGTGTGGTTCCCTCCTTCCAGGGCCCCACAATCTTCTCCTCCTTACCGTGCTCGAAGAATCAAGTCCTGAATTCCACAGTCGGAGCTGGCAGAGATGCCTGCCATAGGGCGAATTTATTCCTGAACAAGGGTCTACTGAAGGCCAGATGATAGGGCAGGCACATGTTGCATGAAATAAGTTGGAAGGATTTCCGCATTTATTACGTATGTTTGTGAATGTTTGAGGGAACAGTTTGGATAAAGGGGATTGTTTGGGTCACTGTTTGTGTTTATATGTCTGTGTTTGAGCTTCTGCGCTAGAGTTGTGGGGAAGCTCAAGTTCAGACAAATACAGAGAACACTTACTCAAACAACTGCCGGCTGTCCAAAATGTCATCTCAGACACGCGCAAACATATGAAATAAATGCGGGAATCCCTCCAACTTATTTCATGTAACTCAAGGCAGTTTCACGAAATATCATTTGGATAGGCCGTCAGTGTACTCACACGCAAACACAATTATCGCATCCCTACTAAATAAAATTGGCCAGTGATGGTGACAGCTGTAGGGATACGCTCGAAAGAGCCGATTCATAAATTCCTATATTTGGCTGCGACATCCGCAAAACCAACAAAAATATGCCAAACTCACCTAATGGTATTGCACGCAGACGAGGGCTGTCATTACGGGTTCATGAAGGATTCACCAAATTTCATTGGGTGAGCCATAAACATGTACACTCGAAGGAGCATTAGGCTGCGTTTAATTATTGGAAAATAATGATTCCGGATTTGCGGCTTACAATAAGGAGTGCTTAGCTATCGTCGAACTCTTCTTGTATCTGTATCGCAGTGGTTCTGAGCAGATACTGTTGACAACAGAAAAAACGTTGAAGCATGCCGCAAGTACGTAGATAAGCTGTCTATCACATTCCTCCGGATACTTTATGCGAAATGAAGTTGCCGCTTCCGGGACGCTATTATAAGGTGTCCCGTTTTAAAACGTCGGTTTCGCTTCCATTTCCAGGCGGAAGCGATTCCAGGTGGGGTTTGTTGCCGTTGACTGTTCCGCAGCCATTCTCGCAAACACCTTTCATTCTACTAAAATATTGTAAACTACCTTTCATTAGTTCATTTGGACGTATTATGATAACTTGAACGGATACAGTTTTTCTATGACCAAGTTGAACGTTTTCGCTACAAGAGGGCGAATGCCGAAAGATGGCAGCTGCCGTAGTTGTTTTCTTTGGCAGGAAAGCCTAAACGATGCTACGACTGGTCAGGTTTTCGAATTTGAACCCCAATTTCTATTTCCGGGACAACAACCGTCTATGAAGATAACCCTTTTGTTAGGTATTTAAGCATCAACGCACACGCGGCATGCTTACGTGAGCTTTTACAAAAACCTCGAATGATGCGTTACGGATTTGACATCTGAAAGAATGCATAAGTGGACGGACTTTTTGTTTTTAACTACGTCACTGCTTTGCGTCAATTCTGCGAACGTTAAGCTGAATGGGCATTTCTTAAGTGCCCGTGAAAGTTTACACATTTCATGCCCACTATTTGTGTAATTTTGGTCGTCTGTTTGACAGCTATCAAGCTCAGAGATAATTGTATTTTAACTTCGTGGTGGCCTCGTTGAAACGTAAACGGACCTATTCACGGAGGGCTGCTACAGCAATATAACCAATCCGCTCACGGAAAACCTTCGGTAGCGAAAAACGAAGGGCGCAGATCACTTGGTAATGATAACGTGATGGCCTCGTTGAAACGTAAACGGACCTATTCACGGAGCGCTGCGACAGCAATATAACCAATCCGCTGACTGAAAACCATCGGTAGCAAAAAACGAAGGGTGCAGAACATTTAATTTGGCCTTCATCGCTGAGCCTGCGCAGCCACAGGCAAAGTCCGTTTCGCAGCTCGTCGCAGTGCCACTGCACAGCTCTCTTCAAGGGAGGAAACGCTGGCGGAATGCTTCTGCAGGCATTTCGTATGGGTCAACATTTTCGACAGAGCTCTTCCATGGAGGCAGTTGCAACACTCCTCCTCGAAAAATGGTCCGCACCAGGACCCCCCAACTTTGGATCGTGCATACGGTAGCGCTCCCGCGGCCACCGCACGTACTATCCTAAAAACCCTCTAATTGTCCAAACTGACAATTTAAAGTTACACTGTATTGTAACGGCGCATAATTTTTTTTTCTGCTTTATTAACGTATACATCGCTTTCTTAGCTCCCGTTTTGATGTCGGGATTGCTTCTTTGTCTGCGCAACTGCCTCGACCAATTGGTGCTTGTGCGGGCACGCCGGCACAGCATACATCCCACGTGAAGTAGTGAATTCACAGCTGTCCCTCGGCCTATACCACACTGTATGCCAAAACCACGGAGCAAGAATAAGATAGGAGGCGAAACGAGGCTTGCTAGCGCGTCGCAAGCATAGAGTTTTATACTAATATACACTAGAGGGAAATCTGGCGCCACTGTCTAGGCGAGCCTAAGGCCCCTTAGGGACCTTAGGCGAGCCGCGCTGCGGTGAGCGTTCCGTCATTGCAGCTCCGTCATGTTCCGGGCAGGCACGTTCCACTTGCCCTTGACATGGCTCATGAACCGGCTGGAAAGTTCGCTCTGGCTGCAAAAAAGCAACATTATTACTGTATAAGGTTCGTCAAATTTGTTTAGTTAATATAAAACTGAACCTCCGAAAAGATTACTTTGTCAGTGATTATGTAGAAGCTTCATGCACGATGAACGTGAAAAAAATATTACCCTTTGTTTGTTGATTTTGGCTTCCAGACAAAAAAGAAGCCATATGGCTAGCTAAGCCAAGTAAGGGAGGAAAGTCGCTAGCGGCAATGGCGCCGCCCACAGCGGCCCGTGACTGCAGCGACCGATTTCCCTCTAGTATATATTAGTATGAAACTCTAAGGTCACAAGCGCTCGCAAATGTTAAGCTGCCGCGGTTGAAGAAACCGCGCGGTTTAGCGCATCGGATGCGACGCGTCTTCCAAGCGAATTGTCCTGCTTACATTCGATGCAATGCGGTATGGTAATGTGACAAATCCAATGCGATATGCTACTGCCGCACCCATGTAAACGCGCCTTATGTTTGTGCTCCGCGCCGCCCAAATTCCTTTCCTTCGTAGACACGTGGAGCGCCTAACAAAGCCTGGTCGCCCATACCTATTAAGAATCCCAGCCGCCCAGTCGCCAGGCTCAGACGTGTGACGAATGGCAACTTCGCCCAGTAACTTTGAGCAGTGCAACTGTCATAGACTGAACGTCTGGTGAACAAGGTTTGACCCCTTGCCCTACCTTCAGCTCCCGTCCGATTCGGGGATTCTCGTTGCGAGAATCGCGGAAGTTCAAATATCAACTGTCCCCCTCCGCCGGCTTCTCAGACGAACGCAAGAAAATCCTCCTTTGGAAAACTGACATCTCTTTCAGCTATTTAGGAGTCGTCGACACGTTTGTATGCGTCGTCTCCGGGCCCGCTCTTAGGGTGGACAAAAAAATTGTCCGCGTATCTGCTCCTTTCGTTGCAAATGTCGTCAAAAGACGATAGTCTTTGTAGACATTTGGCAAGGAAATGCTCCCCTTTGCTTTCCCGCTCACCTCTCATGCTGTTCCTGTTCTGTCGCGCTCATCCCAAGGTAAACACACTGAAGGTTTGCGCAAGGCGATTTGAATTTACCGCGTTCCACTGCTACAGGCCGGGTTCCTCGATGCCAGCGCTGCAGTACGGCGGAGACGTGCGTGAATGGAGGTGGCCGACTAGAAGGTTTATAAAGCCGCGTGGCCGTGCTCCACGTGCGTTCCAAGCAGAACGTGGAACCTAGCTAGTGGAACCTTTCGTTGCTGTTGCCGCGTGATTTTTCATATGCAGCCAGGAGGCGGCGGTTTTCTGCAGTTGATGTAGAATATCATTTGCTATAGAAAAACCAAGCATCCATGAATTCTTTAATAAAGGAACACTGTAAATATCCCTTGTGTACTCATTACCTGTCTTATATTTGCGTAATGTCTTGTACTTGTTCAACAATGTTGACAAGTATGAACATAGAAACCGGGCTCACACGTTTACTTGTGGCTGTGAGTATATAAGACTATTCCGCAGTATCAATTTTACTTTGGCCGGGTGGCTGAATCGAGTCACAGACAGACAGACAGACATACAGACAGACCAAAATTTCTGGGTTTAAGTAGCCCAAGAAAGACTATCGTCTTTAAAATTGCATAGTTGAACGCATTGGGCAACCTTCGGCACAACAGTTTTACGTAAACACCCAAATACCATTCTTCACCCAGGTCGTCGAGCGGCGAAGCACGTTGTATAGTTTATTTTGTCGCCAACAGATGGCGCCACTGTAAGGAAAAATCCAATACAGTGGACCAATTGTAGGGTTGTTTTCTCATTCGTGGGGCCTATGGGGAGATTTGCAACTCCTATATCAAGAACCTCTGACCAAGCGATGACCGCTCCATTTATGCTTGAACTGCCAAAATTGTTCGCTCCAAATCGCCTGCTCCAAGAAGCCGCGCTTCAATGTCGTGCTTGCGTGGCGACAAATCCGGTTGTCCCCTTTAAGCCAAACAGGGCTCGCTCAAACGGGCCACTTTGAAACAGACACGCAACGAAGCAAACTGACAAATCTGCCCCTGATATCAATTTCTAGTGAAGGCGTTTTGTTTTTTTTAAGTGCGAATGCACTTCTTAAGCGAGCCTGAAGCGTCCGCCGCCGTCCGCATAGCAACAGCTGCGGGTGCGCGCGCTCCTCGTCTTCCTTGGCAACGGGGGGAGATGGGCGCGCGCTGCCTGGCCGCTGACATGGCACATACCCACGTGGGAGATTGGCCAGGAATCGGGCGTGAGAAGGGCTAATGCACCCGCTTAAAGGAGTACTGACACGAAATTTCAAAGCTGAGATCCGCTCTAGCAATCAAGTACAACGACAACACAAATAGGTGTCTGTGAATAAATGCATCTTTCTTTCTTTGTAGTTGTGTCTGTGTGTGTGATCTCTCTTTCGCGAACATTACCGAACCGCGCAAATTCAACTCGTGCATTCGCACTTTCACATTATTCCCCTCGGGGAAATGCGGGGAATTTTTTTTACTTTTTTGCAGGACCTGGGCAGGACCGCCCTGGAGCTCCGCCCAAAGCATAGCAAGTGTGCTGGTGTCCATCCAGTCACTGATGAACGAAAATCCATTCCACAACGAGCCAATCGCCACAAGGGTTTGACTATTTCCAATGTTCTTCATCCATTTAGTTCATTTTGGCCAACCTGAGTTTGGAAGCTCAGTACGGGAATCCAGTACGTGGCTTTTAGAGCAGCACATTACAAAAAAGCACTAGTAAAGGGGAACTGTCTGGATATTTTTCTCTAGGACTGTAATTCCTTGCTTTAGCTTTCAAGTGAAAAAATACTGCTTCCTTTGAAGTAGCAATATTTTCTGAAGGCCAATTCGTCCACTCTCTATTGAAGATAGTTCACTGAAGCTTACTTATAACGCATTGCGGAAGTTTGGCGGTGCTACGCAGAGTGGCCTAGCTATCATGCATCACGATTTTTAAAAAGACCAATATTGTTACTCGAAGAAAACCGTATGTTTCCATTACAGTGGAGTAACGGCCAGTAATATTTTAGTTAATAAATTTTATTTAATTGCAATTATCGAACTCAAGAGGTACTGTCCTAATCATTAAGTGTCAATGAGGCACTTGTTCGTGCTAACGAGAGGAAACTAACAGCGATATTTTCAGCGACTAATTGCGTGACTGATAAAGAAACCCCGCGAAATATGAAGAGTACCAGGTGACGGCGCCTCTACCCAATTCATGAAGCAGTGCCCTCGAACAGGCTGCGTCTGAGTTAGCCAAAATGAAATAAAGAAAAGAAGAAGCCCCCACCGAGTTTCTGCCTTATCTGCCATAGAGTTTCTTACTACATACACTAAAGACGAATCTGGCGCTAGCGTCTATGCGGCTCACATCAAGGCCGTCTGTGTCGTCATGGACCGCCATTATACTATAGAGTTTCTCAATGAGTATACTAGACAGGAAACTGCTCCTCTTTATCTATGTCGTCGGGGGGGAGGGGGGGGGGGTTATGGGAAGACCCCCGCTTTTAGTTTGGGCTTTGCATGACAATTGGAGTCATAGGCGGTTTTTGGGATTTGCGAGAGAAAACTTCACTAAAACTTTCTTCACTAGGCATTAACACGTCTATGAGCTACGAGGAAGCCGAAATCCTTCCTGTTCTGTGGTAGCCGTGTTCGGTGAAACAGCAGGCAGTGCTTGATCGTGCTTAACGTTGGTCACACCGCAGTCGAAGTATGACCACAGTGGTATGACTGAGCGGGTAATATGCCGCCGCGAAATTTGTAGCTGACGAAAAAAACGAAACAAAACGTACTTCGACGAAGACAAGATCCGACAGATACGGGTGCTTGTATACGTCCTATCTTGTGATCGTCCGTGGCTGTTTAGCGCCACGTTTTCTTTTTTTCTTCAAGTACAAACCAACTCGCTCAGCAGCAAATTTTGTTTCGCTGTAGCTTACGGTCGGTGCATTGGTTCACCACGGAGGCGACGTTTTCATAGGCAGGCTCAAAGAACTTTCCAAACTATTCGAGCAACCTGTTATTTGAAATAATGGTAAAATTAATAAAACAAGATTCTCCAATGAGTCCCCCCCCCCCCCCCCCCCCCCAAATAGTAACACTGCGTAACTACCACCTTGGTCTGCAGAATAGCTGGCGGAAACGTTCCGGCAAAAATACGCTTTACTTTCTTTTTAGTTAGTTTTAAAACAGCCTGTTATATTTTCCACGCACATAATTGCACACTTATCTTCCAGTTTTTGTGGCACTTTGTTTAAATTTGCGGTCACTAAAACGTGTCAATCCAAGCCAGTAATGGAACTAAGGCAAGCGCATGATGTAATGGCGGCCCATGACGACACAGACGGCCTTGATGTGAGCCGCATAGACGCTATCGCCAGATTCCTGTCTAGAGTTTATTGTAAGAAACCCTATCCATTATACCACGTGCTCACCTTTGTTTCATCATTGGCTTGGATTGAAACGTTTTAGTGGCCGTATACTTGAACATTGTGCCACAAAAACGGAAATAATGGTGTGTTATGATATCAGTAAAAAAACAGGCTGTTTCAAGGCTAAGGAAAAAGGAAGTAAAGCGTATTTTTGCCGGAATGTTCGTGCCTACTAATCTGCAGGTCAAGCGGGTAGTTAACAAAAATGTTAATATTTTGGGATCAAAATGCTTTCAATCAGCTTATTTGAGGCGCTGCTTTATGATGCAGGCGGACGCGCCATCACGTGGTATTTTGCATATTTCGAGGGGATTGCTTATCAGCCAGAATAAATGAGTACGCAACTAATTCGCAGCTAAAAATACCGCAGTTAGATTCCTTTCACGGGTACCTAAGTGCCGCATTGAAACTTTAAGGATTAGGTCAGTACTTAACGAGTTAGATAATCAATTACAGATAATAAATTCAATCTCATTAACGAAAAAATGCTGGCCGCATCTCTGCTGTACCAGAAACATTATGCGATAGGTTTCGTTCGAGTAACGCCATTGCTCTGTTTTAAAATCTTGGTGCATGATAACTGGGACACCCTTTATACCTCTACATCATAGCAGAGAGAGGACCTCGTCTATTTCAGCTTATATGCAGTTTGTGGGATTCACCAAAAAATTACAATACCTTAAGACAACACGTTCATTTTGACCAACCCGAGTTCGAAAGCTCAGTACGGGTAACAAAAAAAAACAGTACGTGGATTTTTGAACAGAGCATTACAAAAAAGCACTAGTAAAGGAGAATTGACGGGATAGTTCCCCCAGGGCAATAATTCCTTGCACTGGCTTTCAAGTGAAAACCTACTGCTTCCATTCAAGTATCAGTAGTTACTGAAGACCAATTCATGTACTCTGCGACGACGCTAGTTCAATAAAGCTCACTTATTACGCATTCCGCATGTTTGGCGGTGCTATATACTTACGAATTATAATTGAGCGAAGAATTCTCCTATTTCAGCTTTTTTGCAGTTTGTTTGGTTCACCGAGCAATTACAAGATCATCATACAACACGAAACAATCCGAGTGGCAGTGTGCGGCACTGTTGAATCCTGCTTCCTGGATACGTGCCCCCTGCCACCAGCTTTGAGGTAGGTCTCCAGCGCGTTGTGTAGTTTTTTTAAACGCGATAGCGTTACTATACCTATTGAGAGATTCTCAATAGACATATAACGGAGCTCCTCAAGCGTGCACAGAAACGCGTCATCACCTGGGCAAGCGCCGGGGACAGTATCAATGTAACTAAAAAAGCAAAGTGCAAATAATAAACGCCAGGCTCTCAAAAAACTGCGGAAAGCCTACATTACGATCAGAAACGAAATAAAAGGCGTCCTGATTGGAAATTAAAGGCAATAAAGTGTCCACTTGAACAAATATGAGAAATGCACCAGCGAAAAACTAATACGCTGAGTGGCACCACCGCGCTACAAAATAAACACTTTGAAATACTTACACTACCGCCTCCTCGCCTAAACCGACCAACACCCTCAGCTCCACGCCTTCGCGCCCACGGCTTAACGACATAAGCGCGAGTGGCCTCCGTCTTCAATGTGCAGCAGCATTAAAAAAAATTTGCTCCAATCCACGCTGTGAAGGTGGTTGGAAATCAAAGCTGTGAACGATACCCACAATAATGGCCCATGCGACGTGACGTAAATTCTCACACGTGGCTCTACAAAGAGTGAAAGATTCTGCCAGACGTTACCTGGAATTGGCGGGGGCGGCGTCCCGAACGCAGCAGATCGGCCACGGCTGGGCTGGAGCGGCGGCGTCTGCCGCTCTAGCCACGCCATGCGTCGGCAAAAAAAAAAAAAAAAAAACGGAGAGGAGCGTTTTATGAAAGGTGAGACAGCGGAATGTAGTTATCCTGATGTGCTAGCTTGGGGCTACACCACCGCGCGACACAAGCGCACACACCGAAACAATTCGGCATGTGAGCTTAGTGATTCCCATTTACACCCATATAAACTTTAGTAAGTGAGAATTGCAAGAAAGCTGATGGAACTCTTATAATCGCTATTTATCAGTACCAGTTGCTCCTTTCGGATTTTGTAATACCGGTTAAAACACAACCCAATGGTATTCACCAATATAGAAAACGGAGTCCCATTCGTTGCAAGCAGTGCGCAAAAGGTAGTGTTTGGTTAGCGGCCAGATGTCTGTATGTGGTCTCTACATTTTGTTTTCGTGCCCTGCAAACCAATCCTAATGCATCTTTACCGTGCGACCACTTAACTCTGTCTGGTCCGGGTTACCCAGGTGGTGCTGTCGAACAAGTTGCGAAGGAAGCGCAAAATGGACGCCAAGCTGCGCCAAAACAGGCCCAAAACAATCGTTGCTAAAGCAGACGACAAAGCCGTTCCGCCGACTTGCCCGCCAGTGTAAGCAGGCACCTGGGCGCGGGGAACGCTGGGTAATAACGCCCATTCGACGCTCTATCTACGGCGTGCTCCGTGAATGAAAAGCGCCCTCCCCCTCCCCAGCCGCGTTGGGAGTCGGGAGTTTCTTGTCGCGCACGCCACGAAGGAACCGTTGGCTGGTAGGGGTAGAAAGCTTTGCTTTAAAGCCGTTGTGGCTAGTCTCGTTCCCTCAGCACTCATCTAGTGCGAAGAGAGTAAGTTATCAATGCAGCAATGGCGTTCCAATGTGCTCCTTCGGCGATGGACTACATGTTCAGACCAAAAGTATATGCCTTCTGCCACTTATTTTGGTCACCTCATACCAGCGGGGGCTTTTCAACATGCAGGGAGGTAGTCCTTAAATTTTTCCTGGAGTACTACGACACCTACGAGAATATTGCCAGGTCCCAGCGCCATCTGAACGGTTCCTCTATAAAGGTTAGTAGCGTTCCATCTCTCCCGTATAGAGCCTAAATGCAGGGCCGTACCCAGAAATTTTTTTCGCGGGGGGTTATTAATTTTCGGAAGGGGGTAGTTTTGTTGAAAGCAACAGTAAGTATTGTTTACGTGCTGCCTGGAAAAGATTTCGGGAGGGGTTCGAACCCCCAAACCCCCCCTCTGGGTACGGCCCTGCCTAAATGGAACTGGTAATTTCCACAATCAACAGTATTTTCGCCACCCCACTGTCACTGTGCATGAAGCAAGCAGCCATGTTGATTGATAACGGCATTATTAAAAATATTCAAGTCTACTATCTCTGCGAATTTGGTTGACCAGCGGAGATGTAGAGGGTGGTACGACGATAACTGGAACACTTCAAACTTTTTTTTCTGAGCGAACCGCCGCTCTGTTCGCGCTCAATCTTCACAAGAAGGTCGCATTTTGTGGTCTATTTTGTTTAACACCGGGAACAACGACGGTACGTACCTGTTTATTCTGAAAATAAATAAAAACGATTTTCGCCGATGGGAAGATGGCACCCGATTGGACCTGCGAGCCAGTGCAAGCTGATCTTAAAACGACGGCCCGACCTGGGGTAGGCTGTTGGGAATGACTTTCCCAGCGCTGTCAGCAGGGTTGTGACTCGCACCCAGCTCGTCACCGATGTTGGGAATCAGTCATCCCGACGCTGTCTCCGCTGTAGGGACTGAGCCCTCTCACCGCCACCGCCACTGTTGCGACTGGCCATCCGAGCGCAGTCACGGGTGTAGCGACGTTGCCTTGCTCCGTCCGCTATCGACGCGGCGTAGAGCAGAGCGATGAAGTTGTCGAGCCGACAAAAAGTTGAAGTAACATTTATATACAGTATGTACAAGGTAAGCAAGCGTTACATGACTCGCACAAAGGCGACAGCACCCTTTTACTCGGTGCCTCCGAAAAGTGCCGTCGCAGAGAAGCCGTCAAGGAATGCTGACGATGAGAGCCTCCGGGCTTGTTTTATGCCCCGGGAAGTTCGTTGGGGCCCCGAGAAGTTCGAATAGCTCCAATCAGGGCTCTCGCTGCCTGAAGTTTGAATTCCGACGAATAGTAGCTAAGCGGTGAGTCAGCTGCGCCGCCAATGGGGAAAGGGAGGGCGACGCCCACGCCGTCTCCGTGACCTCGCCTCCAGGCGTAGCGACATGCCCTTATTTAGTCGTTCTCAGTTTCGGGATTCGGCCGCGCAGCCGCGACGAAAAGGCGCCTTGGCGGTTTGGACGAGGCGTGACTCAGCCTTGCTGTCGGCGCGTCGCCTCGTGCAACGCATTTGGGTCAGGCGCTCTGGCACAACAAGGCTGAGTGAAGCAGACGGTTACAACGACTGTTCACTTCAAATAGACTGGGTCGCAATTTATTGAAGGATGATAGTACGGTTGTGACGTTGCCATCCCACCGCTGGCAACCAGTTGTTGCATGCCAGAAGGCGCCCCAGCACCGGGTACCGTCACCTCCGTCATGCGTCTGATAGCGTGGTGGTGAGCGGCCAGCAAATGTTGCTGCCTTGGTGACGACGACAAGAAGCCGAAGGCAAACTTAACTGGTTTACTGCATGGCGAGAGATGAGCCGACAAAATGCAGGAACAATGCCCTTCCGGGCGAGGTGACAGTGCAGGACTCGAGCCGAGTGACAGCATTGATTCACTTCTTCAAAGTGAATGAACTGGCCCCCCGTAGTTATACTCTAAGCACGAACGGCCAAACAAGTTTTCCCCTGCTTTTTGCACACGGCGCGACATGGTACAGCCACACACAATGCTCTTTCCAGAGTTCGTGAGAGGTCTGTAGTAGCGGCGCAAGCTGAGTCCGAGAGAGTGGAGGAGAGGACGTCTCCGCAAGGGCTTCCGCACTCTTCGGACGTCTCTGCGTGACGCGTCTGCGACCGCCAAAGTTTTTGTAGTATGCCTTGAATCACGCAGATGGTGAGGTGCCCACTATCCGGCCGTTCCCAGGCACGGCATGTTGTGATCTGTTGGCTGTTGCACCAAGCTTGAGTCACCGACAAAGAGGCGCCCACGCGGAACGAGCACATAATGGTGGCTCTCCCACAAAGCAGAAGGGCGCTGCACGAAGCTTGCAGCGCAGCGGCGCGCTGATTCGTAACAGTACGTACTAGCGCCGCATTCTGTGAGCATAACTTGTAAAACTCCGTGGTATCCGATACAGATGTCTTGGTCTAATGCTACGCGTAGTAACGTATTTTTATTTGTAATGACTCGTCCGAAAATACTTTAACACAATTTGTTCATAAACAGCTTAGTAAAATTGAGCAATTGTAACATTGTAAAAATATTCGTACTTCCGTGGAGGCATAGATTATAGTACATTTTTGAAGTAAATAGATCCGAATGGAATTCATCCTCGACTGCCATCGAACTGCGCAGTGTCCGTACACTGTAATGCCGTAACGAAGAACTCTGTAGCCCAAAGTATGCAAGAGAATCTTCTGTACTTACAACGGCATAAAGAAACGCACGTTGTACAAAATGCAAGAAAGCGCGCGCAGCTTTCTGCAGCCATATGCTAGATGAGAATTCCGCGTCAGGTCATTGTCAAAGATTATTCCGAGATAATTTGCAGATGAAGCATACTTCACCGGTTCGCACGTACAAGAAGATGAAGACGTGTGCAAAAATAACGGGCAGTCAAGCACATTTTTAACAGAATGGGAAAGCACACAAGTTGCATTTTAACTGTATTAGCAATAATTATATCAGCAACAAACCAGTCTTGCATTAGTTGTAGCAGTCTGCAATGATTCAATGGCCTGATGAACGTGTGAGGTGGAGGAAACTATAAAAGGATCGTCAGCATACTGAAACAGCGGAGTAGAAACTGCGCTACAAAGATCATTAACAAAACTATTAAAGTTGAAGGGGCCACGTTTTCTTGGTGTTTGAGCGGGCTAAATTGAATTCACTTCGAAGCTGAGGACGTTGAGCAAGCAGGATCATCGCGTTTACTTTGCTCATGCACATTTTAGGTTTGTTTTGCAGCTCAGCACAGTTAGGAGAGCGCCTAGCTTGTGCCTAAAGCAAATCTTTTTTTTTTTTTTTTTTTATGGCGGCGGTTATTTCAGCAGACACCTACTGTTTTTCGGGGTTTCGAGGTGTAATCCTGTATTCGCGCGTAGCTTTTCTGCAAGCATAAAAACCTTGACCAAATTTTTGTAAAGCGGGGTTTCTGGTAGGGGAGGGGGGGGAGGGGGCGGAAGGACACGGTATTTAAAAGGTGAGCACAATTATACCGGCCTATAAGTCAGCCGAACTGCCTGGGATCAGTAACCGAGATAACTTTCCCAGCATGTGCTACTGAAGGTGGTCTAGACAATTATGTTGAACTACAACAGACGAAGTAATGGTCTGCAAGCTTGGTTTCTACAATAGATGACTGCGCCACAAGGTCGCCTGCTCGCATATTAATGGGGTCAATGCAGGACGTGACCAGCTAGCTGTCCTGATAAAAACTCTTCACGTGTTGGTTTATGTATAAAGTCTTCCATGCCCCACTTAGACAGTATACGAAGATAATCTGCTACTAACGACATTGTAGGGCGAACGCGACCAATGTTAATGTCACCTAGCAC